>NC_087068.1:44187012-44784143 GCF_963678635.1 Symsagittifera roscoffensis
GAACTTGAATTTCAAAAAACTCAAAAGATTTGAAATTTTTAATCTTGTGATTGGGATCCAAACTTGCGTCCAAAATTAACTGCTAAAATATTTTTAGTTTTAGACTTATGATGTTTCTTATGTTTTAAAAAAAAACTACAGGAACTTTAAATTAAATTTTATTCAAATTTTGAAATTGCTAACACTTCATTTGGGAGCTGTAAGAAAACTATCAAGGGGTGAAAATTTCTTTTCTTATTATGACTGCTCAAATCTTTTTAGTGTACAAGATAAGACGATTTTTGTAATTTTTCCAAATTTTCCGAAAAAAACTCAAATAAAAAACTTGGGTGCTATCAGTGTACTCTCAAGGATTGCGAATTTTGCCTCCAAACAGGACTGCTCAAATCATTGAAGTTTTCGAGATACGACAAGTTTTATGATTTCTTTTTAATTTTCCAGAGAACTTGAATTTCAAAAAACTCAAAAGATTTGAAATTTTTAATCTTGTGATTGGGATCCAAACTCGCGTCCAAAATTAACTGCTAAAATATTTTTAGTTTTAGACTTATGATGTTTCTTATGTTTTAAAAAAAAACTACAGGAACTTTAAATTAAATTTTATTCAAATTTTGAAATTGCTAACACTTCATTTGGGAGCTGTAAGAAAACTATCAAGGGTTGAAAATTTCTTTTCTTATTATGACTGCTCAAATCTTTTTAGTGTACAAGATAAGACGTTTTTTGTAATTTCTTTAAAAAACTTCAGAAAACTTAAATTCAATGTTTTTTTTTCAAATTTTGAATATCTCAACTCTTTGATTGGAAGCTTCAGAAATCTTTCAGAAGTTTCAAATCTTGACTCCAAATATGACTAGTCAATTCTTTTTAGTTTTTTTTTAAGAAAAAATTTTTCAGAAAACTCAAACAAATTTTCTTTCAATTTTTATTTTCTCTTCCTTATGGGAAAAATGGGAGGCTCTAAGAAAATTTTCATTGGCTGCAAACCTTGCATTCAAGTATTGTTGCTCAAAAAACTTTGAGATTTGACATTTTTTGTAGTTTTTTCAAACGTTTTCACCACACTTAAATTATCTTCTTCAAATTTTAATTGAAATTTTCAGTCTTTTTTCTTGTAATGGGGGGCTGCATAGTACTTTGAGGGGTTGTAAATCATGCCTCCAAAACAAAAATAACTGCTAAGTTATTGTAGTTTTAGAGATATGACAGTTTTTTCAATTTTTTCAGAAGGTTTTCAGAAAACAGAAGTTTAATATAAAATTTTTTTAAACTTTTTGAAATTCTCAACGGATTTTTAAGGGGCTGTCAGAGAACTCGAGGGGCTTGCAAGTATCGCCTAGACATATGACTGCTGAAGTTTTGTAATTCTTGAGATGTGACGTTTTTTATTGTTTCTCAGTTTTTTCTCAAATTTTGTTTTGAAATTCCTAAACCTGTAGTTGGGTACTGTGAGAGTACGTACTCTCAGTAGTTGCAAATTTTGCATCCAAATACGACTGCTCAAATTCTTTTAGTTTCCAAAATGTGACGTTTTCTAAGTCGTTTTAAAACTATTCAAAGAACTTAGATGTTTAAAAAAAATCCACAAAATTCAATGGCTTTTTCAAAGTTTGAATTTGAAAAAACTAATGAAAAAAAAAACTTTTTGAAATTACGAACCATGTTATTGGGAGGGTGCTGTCAGATTACATTCAAAGGTTGCAGATCCTTTTTCATTATATTTGTTTTTTTTTAGTTCTCAAAAATTTGAAGCACTGGAGGTGTATTACACGCTACCCTCTCTTTAAATCAGTTTAAATATCTGGCAAAAAAGCTGACCTAACATTGGTGTGAGTGCAGAAAAAAAACAAATAGCTCACATAAATGGACTTATATTATTGGAATGTCTTTGCTGCAAAGAGTCAAATAGCTGACATAAAAAGCTGACATAAGCGCCCTGTCTGAGCCGGAAAATCCAAGAATTTGACATGAATTGAATGAGGTGTTAAATTATTGAAAAAGTTCAAGTAGCTGAAAAAAAATAAAAAAGTTATTGAGTTACTACGACATATATACCCCCCCCCCACACACACACGCGCGCACACACACACACACACACACAAACACACACACAAAAACACACATACACACACAACTCACACACACAAACAAACACATGACGTATCTCTGAAGATAGATTTGAGCCAGCAGCTGACATAAATTAAGTAAACTTTTTTTATCTCGCTGCGGGTCTACTCGACCTAAAACAAACCCAATGAAAAATTATAAAAACGAATCGATGACCAGTCAGTTCTATACCATTAATCAAAATCTCAGACCATAGCGTGAACATTAGCGTGAAGAGAAAACTGTTCAAATGAGCCCAGTAGTTTAGTTAGGAATCTTGTTGATTCTCTTTGCGCCTTGTTGTTAGAACAAATTTTTTCTCTCAAAGTGAAATTATCAGTCGTTGTAGCTACTCGAGAAACCCAATTTCAAACTAAATTTGAGAGTTTTGAGCAATTTTTTTAGATGATTGCGCAAAATCTTGCTTGAGCGGTTTTGCGTGGTTTTTCACAAATATTTTAGCGGTTTGTTTAAAAAAAGCCGCCCAACAAAAACCGCGGAATAATCAGTGAATTTTGAGATGTTGACTTTGAAAATAAGCCTCTGAACACCACCCATGTTTTATCTTGAAGGTTTTCAAAGGTTTGCAAAGAAAATCGGGTATATATTTTGCAAGCTTTCAAAAAAAGTTTATCCAAATTTTTAAGGACTTCTCTAAGATGTTCTGCCACTCGTGACTTTGAGCGAGATCTCAATTTTATACAGCCAATCCTGATTTCTTAATAACCGATCGAAGAGAACCGGAGTGAAAAGACTGGCGAGAAAATGATTATACTATAATAGTTCTTAGATTTATTCCTATGGTTCTTCTAATTCTATAATCCTAGAATTATTACTATAGTTCTTTTGACTCGATTCATGAACTTAATGACGCTGGCCTTCAGTCAGTCTGATAACGCTAGCGCTGATAAAAACTGTAAAGTTGTTACATGTTTTATATGGTGGTTATTACTTAAACATCCAGCCTGTGCATGTAACAAAACCGCCATATCTACGAACCGCCAATGCGAAGCAGAAATTAAATCAGAATCTGCTGTTAGGTGCAAAAGTTTTAGTTGTTACTTGGGTCCCTTAAAACTTTGATTAGTTTACGAATAATTTTTCAAACTTTCAAAAACAGGGCAAGCTTGTCAAAAAATTCGTCGGACCCATCGTTCACTATAGGTTTTTCAAGGACCAAACTATCATACTTGTACCTTTTTGTTATCATGCAAAGAAACGCTAGTTTTTAGCTTGTTCGAAGGGTGTTTTTTTTCTGCTTGTTGGCCCTTCGGCTTGTTGGCTCTTCGGTTTATTGGCCCTTCGGCTTTTTGGCTCTTCGGATTATTGGTCTTTTGGTTTGTAGGCCTACCGCCGTTCATATGCGTGCGATTCTGCAGAATGAGTATGTAATTTTCAAAGAGAACTCAAATCTCAAACTTGTGTGCAAATATCAGTTATCAAGAATTCATCTATAAATATTGCCAATATTGTATTAAAATGAATCTGGATGTTAAAATTGTGAAAGTGAGAAGCTGGGATGTTCGCTTTCCTACTTCAAAAAACGGTAAAACTCTAATTTATTTGAGATACTTTGCTCTATTTGCTCAGTTGCGTAGCTCAACCTGAAACTTTTGAGGGCAGCAATGGGTGGTTTTTGTTTCAAATTTTTCGACCTCTGTTTGTAGAAAACATCTAAAACGTCTAATTTAAGAGGTATAAATTTCTGCGCCTTTAAAAAAAAATTTTTCGACCGGGTTACATCAAGGAATGTTTTTGACTGAACACAAGTTTGCACTTGAAAAAAATTTGACTTCGGAAAAACAATTCTATATCCATTATCAAAAAAATTGATGATGGATACTATTGTGCTTCAGAGTAATTTTTTTCAGCAAAATTTCATCAAAGGGTTGCCCTGAACTAGTCGTTTTTACCTCAAATTGATTTTTTTTAAACAGATAAAGCTTTTAGAGGCTTCATCAGAAACAGTTGCTCTCGTTTCTTTTCTGTTGCTGAGCTTCTAAAAATTTTGTTTCATTGAAAAATTTCAACATGTAATTGTGTTTTGCAACTGTAAGTTTCGGGGAATAAACCTCTAAGCAAAATTTAAAACGATCTACTACGCCACTGACAATATCCTTTAGTACTGAGTTTTGAGGGGGTGTCCGAGGTTCAAAACTACTCACATTCTCAAAAAAGCTGGTTTAGTTGCAAGTAACTCTTATTTGTATTATGTTTATTGCCCCTTTTCGTGATTATCTCTCGAATGTCTCCCTTTTCACTGAGTCGCAAAAGTTTTGGTAAGGTAAGTGAACTGAGAAAGTAGTTCATCAATTTACTTGAAAAAAAAAGATCCGCGATCGTTTTTGACAGTTGGCTCTAGCAATTGATTATTCCACCGTTTCTTTTTTTTTGCTGTCTTTATTCTTAGTTGTTATCCCCAATAGACTAACTGAGAATCAAATAACTTCTTGCTTAAAAAATGCTGATTCTTGTCTACTATGAGAACCGAACACTCGAGTCAATAGCAAAAATTGTTCTGAAAAATTGAGGCCCTCCGGTATCCTCCAGTTCCTTTCCTTTTTTTTCTTCTTGTTTTAGCTGAGTCACGCCATTCTCTTTCAATCCAGGCATCCGCTTAATTCACTCCTCCGCACATAATTTATGACCACATCTATCCAACTGTCAACAGTGACTAGAGCGACCTCATTTTTTTTTTTCAATTTAGTTGCTCTTTTCTAGATAGAGGTATGCGGTAGATGTTACAATGCGAACCAATCAATTTATTCCTGACCTCCATGAATTCTTGCCCCCGATTTCAACCCAGCCTCCAAATCATGCTATGCTTACTCAGTGAGCCTCCCAAGGTCTTTGTTTTAATTATCCCGAAACTGTTTCAGTACTCCTGGGTTAAGATAAACATTTTTCATTGGTAGCTAATTAGTTTCAGGCTTCCACAAAATCCCCTGAACACTTTATTCCATTCACTATTTTTCGCCATCAGGGGAAGGTGGTTCGTCTATTAGGGGTCAAAAGAGCCCAAAAATTGACTTCGGGGAGCCCAGTGAGTTTCCCACTGAAACATATTAATTCGTAGACTTAGTTCCCATGCCGTGATCTCATTACTGCAGAATTCCTCTGGGCCTATAAATTTTTCATGTCTTATTGAATTGCTATTAAAATACCATAACTAAGCCGAGTGCAATTTTTACCAAGTCAACTTTAATTGGTTTTGAAGAAGTAGATATTTGAAAAAGCCGCAAGTCATTTTTGTGCCGCCTACGGGCACCCTTCATCCAATTTCAATCTCATTATTTGATCGCATTCCATCCCAAGTAAATACCTAGAGATACTTCACTTTCCGTAAGTTCAAGGGTTTCTACGCCCTTTGGGGTCACAACACTCAAAGGTCAACTTAAACTCACCATTGGATCACCAGTGGTCAAACTTCCTCGAACAATTTTGGGGTCTTACGGCGGTTGCATTCAACAAATTTGACCAATATCCAATTAAAACTTCTCGGGTTCTTCCACTTTAATGGTCCATCATCACTCTTCTCGGGAAATGACTATTAACACTGAAAAATGGCATCGGAGTGGTCTGGTTCACAAATGTTTTTTTTCCGTCGCTTGTGACTAGCAATTTTGCCGCTATAAAATACGCATAGTTTACTCATTATTTGTATAAGTTGCCTCTTTCCGGTCTAAGAAGGTGTTTTTTCAAATTATAATAGCTTCCGATCCAAACGTTGGAAATATGTCAAACTATAACATTTGATGTATATCATCGCTTTAAGTGTCCGCTTTCTACAATCTATTGATGTCGAGAAATAACAAAAAAAGTACAGGTGGATTTGTTTAATTAGGGCATAAAATCAGACGTGAGGGTTCGGGGGGTCTGGGAATCTAAACTTAAGCTTTACTCAACTACTAAATTTAACATAACATAATAAATTTTGGCACCGTTCCAGCAGCTAAATGCCGAGTTTTGATAGGGCCATTTACACTTCCCGAGACCATTATTACTTGGGCCAGGGGGGTCCTAGGGATCCGGACTTAGGCATGCCCGGGTGAATTAATTATGTAAAATAAAGAAGCCGAAATTACTATTACTACTAGCTAATAAGAATCGATTAAAAATGCCAATTTCTCAAAAGTAAGCCAACGTTAAAAAAATTAAAATTCGAATAGTTACTTTTTTTGGGGAAAAATACCGGAAGGATGAATGCCGTTGAAACTCATTTCAGAACAATTAACGGCATAGCAGTAAAACGTGGAAAATGACAACCTTTAGATTGCTAACTCGCAGCTGAGTCGGATGAAAGTAACCGTAAATGTTCAGAAAGGGGCCTAGAAAACTAGACGACAACAAATGAGACGAACGTTTCAAAAGGAAGTTAGGCTGATCAAAATCATTGCTGTGAAACATATTATTGTGAACAAAAAAAGGTTAAAAACCGCGATAATTTTTTGTTACATGTACAATTCGAGTTTTTTTCACATATTTTGGCAAATAGTGGCAATATTGTTCCAGTAAGCATCCAAACTGATCGTTTTGTATTTTTAGTAGCCAGCTGGCTGCTAATTTTGTAGTACTCCAGGAAAAAAAATTTAACGCCTGAGTTGAATTTGATTGGCTCGTCTTAGAGTGTTTTCACAGCTTTTTTTGGATCATTTTGGATTTCGCCCAAAACTTTTTGCCTAAAAATTTCTTCGTCATTGTATATATCTTCAGGATCGTGATTATGGTTGCCGGGATTTCGGAGAGTTTCTAAGTTCGTCGCTAAGCTTCTGCCACAATCAGAGATAACACAATAATAATGACAACCGGACCTAGTTTTTTAATCTTTCTCAAATCTAAGTCCATCATCGGTAATAAGATTTTTTCGACCTTGGTGCTTAGACGCAACAAATTTGAAATTTTGCGTTTTTGACTGCTTAATTTGCAACTTAAAATGCTCAGTCGAATGTTATTTTAGACTGTAAACAATTTTTGCACCCAGTTTCATCTTTTTTTTCAAGGGTTAAAAATATTCGTCTAATTTTCTTTTAGCTTTTCATAATAATGGTCGTCTAATTTCCTTTCAAATTGCGGCGTCTAGTTTATTTGTTTTCTAGTTTCTCAAACCCGTTTCAGAAAGCTTTAACTCTTTTCAGTGCTTTTTTTAAACAAACAATCAAATTACCTCTTTTCAATGCTTTTCTCAAGCAAACAATCAATTACTTCTTTTCGGTACTTTTCGTAACCAAACAATCAAATTACTTCTTTTCAGAGCTTTTTCTTAAATAAACAACGAAATCACCTTTTTTCAGTGCTTTTCCTGAACAAACAATCAAACTTCTTCTTTTGAGTGCTTTCCTCAAGTGAACAATCAAATTACCTCTCTTCAGTGCTTTTCTTAATCAAACAATCAAATAATCTATTTTCAGTGCTTTTGTTAACCGAACAATCAAAGTACTTTTTTTCAGTGTTTTTCTTAAACAAAAAGTCAAAAAGATACTCCTAATCATAATCGGTTTTTGGGGTGCCGGACTTCCAGCCGAATTCTAAAATTAGGGAATTCAAGCCGAATAGTTCTTTTTAAAGTCGTGAAATATGATTATATTGAAAACTTTTTTGAAGAATTTCTGAATTTCTTGATCGGCTTCTTGTCCTACACTTTTTGGGGTGCCGGACATCAAGCCGACGGGACTTCAAGCCGAATTCTAAAATTAGGGATTTCAAGCCGAATAGATCCTTATAAAGCCGTGAAGTATGATTAATTTGAAAATTTTTTTGAAGAATTTCTGAATTTCATAATCTTTCTTCACTAGTTATTGGCTTTTTCATAGAATTTAAGCCTTCAAAGATTGTTTTGGAAAGTTGAAAATGAAACACGGTTGAAAGTTATTTTCTTGTTTATAAATTATGCTTTTCAAAAAACAGCTGATGTTATTAGCGGATGCCAATCACAAATGGTGCATTGTCATGAATAACGCTTCCCGTACCTTACAAAAACTTGGAAACCAGATCTGAGCATCGTAAAATCTTGCCTATTTCAGATCTTGTCCAGACATGGTGCATGTTTCGTTTGGACATGGACATGTCTGAATCAGGACTGAGGCAGGTATGGATTCCATCACAGAAGCAGATCTGCTCAAGGTCTGATTCAGACCTGGAACATATATGGGTCAGATCTGAACAGATCTGCACCAGGTCTGACCCATGTGTGCCCCAGATCTGAATCAGGCCTTGAGCAGATCTGCTTTTGTGATAGAATCCATACCTGACTCAGTCCTGATTCAGACATGTGCATGTCCAAACGAAACATGCACCATGTCTGGACAAGATCTGATAAAGGCAAGATTTTAAGATGCTCAGATCTGGTTTCCAGGTTTTTGCTGGATAGATTTCCACTCACTAAAATTTCAAAAAGACTCCTGTGCAGATCGATTCAAGGGTCTAAAAACAGTTTTGATCAATTTTTTTTCAGAAGAAACCTACGAGACTTATCTCTTTCGATGGTGTGTTTTACTAGGAGTCATTAAGCATGGCCAAAAGTAAAAACCCTCAGATAACCTACTGTTTTTTGAATTAATTCTTGGAAAAAGGATTTACACGTCGATTTTCATTTTTAAGGCCGGTATCACTGAGAGTATAAACATGACAATGAAATGAAAATAATTTAAGTAACTTGATTGAGGATATTTTCTAATCATAATTAATATTGAAGCAGTAAAATGAAAAGGGAAGGATACTAACATACTTGATTTGAGAAGTTTCTAAACATAACCGAATCAAACGTACCTTCACAAATGATAACAATCCAACCGAAGCTCGTTCCAAAGAATGAAAACGCAAATAATCAACAGAAGCAGCTAGTATCTTCTTGAGAACAAGAAGAGGAGTCACAAATGTTCCTCAATCAGAGGAACATGGATGACAGACATGACAGCAGACAACAGCCCAGCTGTCTTTATAAATTATCTGAAAAGAATTGAAAACAAAAGAATGCAAGCTATAACTGGTCCAATCAAAAATAGTTGTATAACTGTCGAAATAAGTTGTATAACTGTCACACAAAGAAATAAGTTAATTGTCGAATGGCTAAACAATAGCCGTGAAGCTATTTCGGAATAATAGAGAGAAGATGAAAAAAAATTTTTGTTTCGCAGGTTTTTATTTTTAGCCACCCGACATTTCGTTCCAGAATTATTACAAACACATTATTCTAAAAGATCTACGTCTATAGAATTTATTTCTATACGTGCTTTTCAAAAACTGAAAACAAGGACGTGATTTTAAACGAGTTTTAGTGTTATTTGTCAAAATAACAAGTTTCAACTATAAAAACAAGACACGTGACAAAAGTTGAGAAATCATTCGAAAATTTCAAAAAAAAAATTTTTTCAGATCTGATCATGTCTGATGCAGTTCAGGACAGATATGCAGTCTCACTACAAATGGATTCACCCTGGGCATATCTGTATTTCTATTTTTTTTCTGTAACATTAAAATTTTTGTATTTTCCAGGTCTGAACATGTCTGATACAGTTCAGGACAGATATGCAATCTCACAACAAATGGATTAACCCTGGGCAGATCTGTATTTTTATTTTATTTCTGTACGGGTTATTATGGACTAAACTTGCCAAAAATTTTGAAAAGCAACGTTTTACAGATGATAAAATCGTGTTTTGAGGTGTCTGTAAAATTTTAATTTCGGCTTGAAGTCCCTTCGGCTTGAAGTCCCGTCGGCTTCTTGTCGTAGACTCGGTTTTTGAATACTAAATTTAAAAAAAAATAGCATAAATATATTAAAAATATATATTCAGCAAACGTTCACTGATAGCTCATAGAGCGAAGGACTGCTTAAAAGCTGATTTTTTTAGATTCCTTGTTCGGGTATGAGTCGGGAAGGGATCAACATATTTTGGTAATAGAATTTGTTGGAATTTAATTTCATTTTCAGCGATCAATTAGTTTATTATACAGGAAACTAGCCCAGCAAAATGGACTACAATATCATTTTTTGAAATTAAACTAACATAAAAAAAATTCTTCAAATTCTTGCGGAAAACCAAACTTCTTGCAAGTTCTCGCTGCAACCAGGTGTCATTTTCTTTCAGCTCATGGTTCTGACGCGGTGCATGGCCTCGTTGACTACTCGTGTGTCTATGTGCAGATATTCACTGACGCTCCTGATGACAGTTTGATCGGGTGTGGGTTGACCTTCACAATAGGTATTTACCATAAATAGGTATTTACCATAAACAATTGCCATAAAAGGGAGCAACACATTTTTGGTCTTGTCTGTTCTTCTCATGTAGGTCGGGGAAATGAGGTGGTCAAAAAGTGTGTGGATAGTCTCAAGAGTAGAATTATGGGCGTGAACTTATCCGAAGTAGTGCGTGAATTTGGACAATTTGCGCACAGTTTAGCCAACGACAACCAGATGCGCTGGCTCGGACCAGATGGCGGAGTGTTGTCACTGGCTTGCTGTGCTATCCTGAATGCCATTTGGGACCTGTGGGCTAAAATTGAGCAGAAGCCAATTTGGAGACTACTTTGTGACATGAACTCAAAGGTTATGACCTAGTTTAAGCGTTCTCGCATCCAAGTTTAGGCGAGAATAATCAATTATAACGGATTATTATGATGATTTTTCGACAATTATAATTGATTATAATTACCAAAATTAGGTGTTTAAAGGATTTATAATTGATTATAATCGTGATATTTTCCAAGAGATTATAATCTCTTATAATTGATTATAATTGATTATAGTTCTTACAAAAAAACCTTAGAATCAATTATAATCGGATTACGAAACTAAGTCAGTTCCAATTGGAACTGACTTAGTTTCAGTCAATAAGCAAAACAGTTTTCGATTTCAATGGTGTGACTGGTTGGCAAAAATGGGAGGCTAGGTAGAATTTCTAATTATTTCCTTATCGTGGGAGGGGGATTCGTTACTTGTGTCAGGGGCTACAATATGTTCAGTTGTCAATCATCCTAGTTGTCAATCATCCTAGTTGCTATTCTTTATTTCTCATTCTTTAATTAAGTGTGAGTTTGGTACCTGCCTGTCAATCAACTAAAAGCTGTCTAGCTGTTATGTGTTGACCTCTAGTTCACTCTCTTATTTATGCGAACTAGAATACAGTCAATTGAGTATTTAACAGCCATCTTTTTACAAACCCTTGTTATGGCGCAGCCAGTGGATGGTGGGGGGAAAAACCCCCTTGGAATTGTGGCCTTCTGGCCTCCAACTCAGGCGGAACCGCAACTTTTATGGGAACACTGGAAACAACGATTTCATTGGGCGATGGTGGCGAAACATGGACTAGTCTCGTCCGACTACTACTTTGCATCGACATTAACTGAAGCACAGATCGCAGACCTGGGTGACATTGGTGGAAGACCACGGGCAGAAGGTGAACGTACATTGATATCGAATCTGTATTTATGCCTGGGACATGAGGGACAGAGAGCCTTGCATAACCAGCATCCACATTTAGATATGGAAACAATACGATACCCACGTTTTTTGGATATCTGTGTAGCTCTTTTTCAGAAAGAGCGGAACGAAACGTACGAGAGGTACCAAATGTTGTCGAGGAAACAAAAGGAGGGTGAGAGTCTAGAATCGTTCTATGCAGAACTTAGCGGAATGGCGGCAAGATGCAATTTGGGCACCCAGGAGCGGAAAATGGTGAGAGACATATTTATTTTCAACATGAGGAACAGGGACGCACAGAACGAGCTGTGTCGGGAAACTAAAACCCCGGAAGAAGCATTGCGAATCGCAATGTCATATGAAAGAGGAGACAAGTACGCAAGGAGCTACAAGGGCGCCGTATCCGGTTCCACGGGAATGGCGCATCCATCGCCAGGGGGTTCCCTACATATCAAAATGGAACCAGTCAGCAATATTCGCGGATCCAGGGGACGAGGAATGCCAAGGGGACGGGGTCAATATCCAAATCGTGGAGGAGGTCGAACACACGATCGAATGCAAGAGCGCAGATGTTACAACTGCGATCAACCGAACTTCACCCCAGAACACCGACAACGATGCCCAGCAAGAGCCGTCACATGCAATTTCTGCAAAAAGATTGGGCACTTTGAGAGGACTTGCCGGGGAAAACGACAATCCAGGGGGGGACAACCGGTTGGATTGATCCAAGCGGATGAGCTCTTCGACGAGGAAGATACCCCCTCGGATGACGTGGAGCCCCAAGCTGCGGCAAATTCAGTAGGTTTCGTTAAACGAGAACACCACAGCTGGTCATCAGAAAGTTCAGACGATTACATGGTGATGGCAATTCGACGGAAGAAGGAAACGGTGTTGAAAGTTGCTGGGCCTAAACTCAAAATATTCATTAATGGGCACCCGATGAACATTTGGATCGACAGTGGATCGCCGATATCCATTCTAACACTAGAAGATTTGAGAAGAACAGTGGGAAGAGCGGGAATCAACTTGAAGCAGGATAGCACTGACGATGACGAATTTCGCGACTACAGTAACAATCGGATCAAGATGTTGGGCAGAATGGAACTCGAGTTAGCATCAAACGGCTGGAAGACGACAGCAGAAGTCCGAGTCATTGGGGGGACCAGACCATCCATCGTGGGACGTGATTTGATGGGTAAACTTGGACTCCAGTTGATGCAAGCAGATCCAAGGGGGGAGTCATGAATATCCAGGGGGCGGAGGAAAATTCATGCAAGGAGAGGCACGATGAACCAGAGGATGAACAGATGGATCAATGGCAATCATACTTCAGTAAGCTATTCCCAAAACTTTTTACTAGAGTTGGAAAAATTAGGAACTACAAAGTTCAAGCAGAATTTTTCAAAAATCTTGTACCAGTGCAGCAGAAGGGACGGAGAGTGCCGGTAACGCTCCAAGAAAAAGTGGACAAAGAAATTGATAAGCTATTAACCCAGGGACATATAGAAAAATTGAAAGAGTGTTTGGATCGATATTTTGTTTCTCCGATCGTCATCACCGTGAAAAAAGACGGGTCCGTAAAATTAGCATTGGAATCACGAGAGCTTAATAAACAAGTGCATAAAAACAAATACCAGATGCCAAATATAGAAGAACTTGTAGATACAATAGGACAACTCATATCCGAGAAAAAACAAGGGTAGGTGTACTTTACTACGATGGACCTCACGTACTTGTATGGGCAACTACCGCTTAGTGAAGAAACAAGCGTGCATTGTAATTTTTCTTTGGTGGGCGGACGATCGACAGGAACTTACCGTTTCCGAACAGGGTTTTACGGGTTAACGTCAATGCCGGCAGAGCTCCAGCGAGTAATGGACTCAATTTTAAACGAATTCCCACAAGCGAACGCGTTTATTGATGATATTTTGGTTACAACCAAGGGAACGGAAGTAGAACATATCTCCTTGGTTGAAAAGATCCTCCGGAAACTAAACCATGAAAACATATCCTTGAAGTTACCAAAATGCGAGTTTGCGAAACGCGAATGCGAGTGGCTTGGCCATCGTATAACCGAAACGGGGGTTACGCCCCTTAAACGAAAAACATCGCCGATAGACGCACTAAAAGCTCCTAAAACAGTCACGCAATTAAAGTCATTTATGGGCTCAATCCACAGCTTACATAAATATTTACCGGCGATAGCGGAGATGTCAGCTCCATTAAGGCCACTCCTCAGCAAGAAAAACGAATATAATTGGACCGCGGAATGTGAAAATGCTTTCCAAAACATTAAAATGGGGGTAGCGAACATAGTTGAATTAAAACACTTTGATATTCATAAGGACATTAGAGTTGTTTGCGATGCAAGTCACAATGGCCTTGGAGCGGTTTTAGAGCAATTGGGTACAGAAGGGTGGCGCCCTATATCTTTTGCATCACGATTCTTGAACGCAGCCGAGAAAAAATATTCCACTAACGAGTTTGAAATGCTGGCGGTGGTATGGGGGGCCAAGTATTTCAGAAATTACATCCTAGGAAGATCATTTACAGTCATTACCGATCATAAGGCTTTAATTTCATTACTTAACGGGAATAACAAGAAAAACAAAACACTTTTTTCAAGACTGACACGTTGGCTGGACAGGCTGATTCCTTTTGACTTTGTAATAGAACACAAACCGGGCGCCAAGATTGGATTGGCAGATTATTTGTCAAGGCATCCTAGCGAACCCCCTAAACCGATAAGTCAATATGATAATTTGTTCACCGTGGCAAAAATCGCTTCGATTAGAAAATCCCTTGGTTTTACAAATGAATTAAAACCCCTTGGTAAACGAAACTATCAGAATATTGGAGAAACTGGTTCTAAACAGTCTAGACGGTTTTCATCCAATCACAAGCGAGAACGAATAACATGCATACAACCAGCGACGGTTGAGGGCGGAAAGTCATGCGTGAAGACAACGACCAATAGGAAACGATCAATTTGCATAACGCTTAAATCAAAGAAATCCAAGGGATATTCAGTGTGCTCTATATATCGTTCCCTTGGAAGACGGTTAAACTTGCCTACATCGACACACTCAAACAAAATGGATAGCGACTCTAATTGTTCTTTCCCAGTATTTGAAATTGAAAATGTTGAAAATGAAACAATTGATTCCCAAACTAACAATCCGAATATACTACAACCTCAGATCAACTCTCCGCTTAAATTAGATGAAAATTTATTGAGTAGCGATGAAATAACTGTCATTAACCCTGAAATTGTTGCAATTACTAAAAACACACGGGATTCAAAAATTAATACAGTACTTTCAATACCTTCGAAATTTCCAGGCGAGCTTTTTCCTACTGTTAACCCGAATCAGCAAATTATGTCCATCATTCCCCGTGATTGCAAGGTTATCAAGAAGTCCCAATCGTTACCAGAACTTTTTAATTTAGAATTTGTTGCCTCGAACATACCGGCGGATGTGAACTTAGTACGAGTAAAAGAAGCATTGGAGAAGAAGACTAACTTGAAAGAAGAACTCCTGAAGATTGGGAAGTACTGGGCTCAATACGCTAACGATCTGTCGTTACGGGACGATTGTGTGTGGTTGGATGGACGGTTGGTCATCCCTTTACCTTTACAAGTCCCAGTGGAATCGCGGATACACTATTACCATCACGGTAAAAGAAATATGTTCGAAGCAGCGCGTGACGTCTGGTATCCTTACATGTACCGCAGTTTGGCAGCAAAGGCCACGTACTGTCAGCAATGCACGGAAGCGGGTAAGAATCTAAAATCGTTATTACCCAAGGGAGACATGGGTAAGGTCCCAGAACCAAGGGAACCCAATGAATGTCTACAGTTGGATTTCTGGGGGCCGATAAATTACTTGAATGAAAGTAAGAAATATGTTTTGGTTGCTACGGACCGATTCTCAAGGTGGCCGTCAGCAATGGTTACTACCACTAATACGTCAGATAAGGTCTTAAAATTCCTTGATAAGTACATATCGCATCATGGAGTACCTCGGAAGATCCACGTTGATCAGGGATCATGTTTTACATCTAATAAATTTAAAAGCTTTTGTAACGAAGAAGGCATCGAGCTAATGTACTCCCCAGTGAATGATCATCGAGGCACGGGGTCCGTTGAACGGACAATAGGAAGTTTGAAGAATTTTGTCCTAACATATGCGGCAGAAAAAGAACATAAGTCTCTAGAATCTATGGTCGATAAAGCGCTAGGCGCCCTACGATTCTCCAAAAATGCAACTACTAAATTAACACCTTTCGAAGCTCACCACGGCAGGGAGGCCAATACCGTTTTACGAAACCTTACGAAAAAACCAAGTTTGAAAAATTTGAATTGGAAGAACGTCTTAAAACAAAAATGTTTGTGTTTAGACGAAACTGATCCTGAGATGAGTCAAGTTGCATTCCCCCAGCATTCGAGTTGGGAGGAGAGGTCTGACCTTACATACGCTCCAGCTTTGCGAAGGGCCCCTATCACGCTGGATAGTGACCAACAAATGGACGCATGTCCAAGGGAGGTATCGGAAGTTGCCCCACAAATCCAAGGGGTGGAGACACTGGCCCTAACATCCAGGGGAGTGGAAGAGGACGCAACCTATACCAGCGTACTATCAGCAAGACCCTAAATCGGTATAAATTACTAAAATCCAATGTAATCTCTGAATCCGAACATACTTTAAAACTTAAAAACGGATCCGTTCTTAGGAAAAGTGCAGTGGCATCAAAACCGAAACCTGACCTTTCCAAGAAACGGAAGCCGGCTACGCTCAAGGATATGCTAGCGAGCGCAAAGAAAGGGGCAGTCGTGAGCCCGAAATCAAAAAGAGCTAAGACCACGCAGACGGTACTAGTAGCCACCTTCGAGTCCGACAGTTCGGATACTGAAGACTATCAGCCATTAAACATTCCGGTACGACTACCGGTAGAAATGCTAGCGAGACGCGAAGCAATTGCGGCGGGACAAGGCCCAAGCGGCAGAACGACGGTAGTGGAAGGAGGAACGGGAGCTAAAGCCAAACCCAGAGTGACAAGAGCTAAGCGAGGAAAAGGGGGCCAAAGAAAACAAGTGAAGGAAAGCCAGGAACGTCCAGCGTTAGTGGCGCGAGAGTGCATTGTAAATAGCAGTCAAGAAGAAGACTTGGAATCAGGCAGTCAAAGCGAAAGCTCGGGAACCAGACGGAGTACTAGAAGGAGAAAGCCAGTAGACAAAATGGGAGGGGTTATGATCGAAACTATCCAGGGGGCGGAACAAACAGGAAAACATCCAGGGGGAGAAGGAAAATGAATCTTATTCTACATCTATTCAAAAACTCGTTAACCCAGGGAGAGGGATGGCCATAAGCCTAAAACTCAAGTTTGTTAAAACTCAAGTTTTTGTTGTATTATAGTTGAGGCGGCAGGTTGAAGGTGTAGTTATTATATTCAAATTTAAATTACTATGTATTTAAATTTTACATCCATACGGAAATGTCAGGGGCTACAATATGTTCAGTTGTCAATCATCCTAGTTGTCAATCATCCTAGTTGCTATTCTTTATTTCTCATACTTTAATTAAGTGTGAGTTTGGTACCTGCCTGTCAATCAACTAAAAGCTGTCTAGCTGTTATGTGTTGACCTCTAGTTCACTCTCTTATTTATGCGAACTAGAATACAGTCAATTGAGTATTTAACAGCCATCTTTTTACAAACCCTTGTTACTTGGTACTAGGTACAAAAAGCTTATTAGAATCATAGAAAATCTTTTTTTTGCTGATCTTTTTTAGCCCAATTTTGTTCGCCAAATTTGTGTTTTTTTTTAAAGAGGCCCAATTAAAATTCGGAGTCGTGAAATTGAGTCGTCCTTGATAATGCAAAGAGAAATATTCGAGTTTCAGGATTTGATCAATTGTGGTATTTGGAAACACTTGGCGGACGAACTGAGTCCACAAGAGGCGTTGGACATGTTAACTTCTGTTGAGTCAGCAGATGATATCAAAAGAAGAATAGATCACGTGACTAATCACGGAGTGGCAGCCTATACAACTGCATGCGGGTGGTTGGGCTATACAGATGATTATATGAAGGACAAAATTCAGGTATAATTGATGACAACAACTGATTTTTTAATAATTATAATTCTGAACTTGCCAACATAATTCAGTTTTTACTCAACACGACAAATTTCAGCTTCAAATGCAAAGCTCAAAAACGGAAATTGCTTGTTTTGTTCACTATTTCTTTCCAAATGGTTAAACTTGAAATGGTTATTTTGAAAGCTTTAGGCGAAAGTTCTCAAATGGTTGAAAATTGTTAACATGTTGATGGCTTCCTGTAAAACCATCTGCATGCGATCCCCAAATTAATCAGTGAATAACCTAATGAGCTGTGATGTTGTTTAAGAATTTCATGAGTGAAGGATGGACGGCATTCAAAATAAAAGTGGGGGTCAACTTGCAGGACGACATCAGACGTTGCAAAGTGAGTTTCAAATTTCATTACACTCGATTTGCAATAGCGGATGATCAAAGTTCTGATTGCAAAAAAACTTTTTAAAAAAGTTGGATTAAATTTCATGTTGTTTTTGCTATTTTTTCGAAGTGAAATGACGAACAAGCAGATTGTAAAGTGCTTTTAAAGTAGGTCAATGTACCATTAATATCTTGAAACAATATCCACAATCTTCCCGAAATTTGAGTCCGAATAGCAAAAACGCTATTTTTTTTGTTCTGGGACATTTTTTTCGGAATGCGAATCACGACAAACAGGAACTTAATATGTTACCTCACTTGACGCCTCACGAGCTTTCCTCGGAGTACTTAAAATGAGGTCGTGAAAAACTACCCTCACGCCAAAGTTACTTCCAGCCACTTCCCTCCAAAGATTGAAAACTTCAAAATTAGTCGAAATTGTCGAAACTGGAGGTACCATTTAAAAAATTCAGCTATAGTGCCAATCATGCCCTCGAAACAGTATGTGCTTCTCGGAAATCAGCTAGTCAGTAAATGGAATCTTTTTTAAATTTTGGCATCTACCAATCACAGAAGATTTAGCAAACGTTGTTTAACCTGTGAAGAATACAATGCTGTTATAAAATTTTCCGGACAAAAGGTATCATACTTGAAAAATACAGCGCTTTATTTTCGAATTGGATTGCCTTTAAAAATTAGACAAAAAATTAAGAGACAAAAATTAAGAGAAAAAACTTGCTAGAAATTATAGCCGAATTGATATGGTGCATATGATTTTGAGAGATTCCAAGTTTACCCCCAAAAACTATCATCAACTATTTGACCAACTGCTGACTACATGAAAATGAGCTTCTTATCTAAGCTATCAAAGTTTATGAAAACGGTTTTTCAATAAAAGATTGGTATTTTAAAGATTAGAAAAGAACTTTTTGGCTTTGTCGGTTACACGAAAAGCTCACTTTCACATGCAGTCTTTGGTAAATTTTGGGCCCGGATTTCGCAAAATACATTGCATCATATTAATTCTGCTAAATTTCCAGGCAAATTTTCATATGAACTCTTTCTTTAATTCCAACCCAATTTGACAAAAACGCTACGTAATTTTTAATTTAATCTGTTTTGTCCGGATAATTTAAATCAACACTGTAGACTCTTTTGCATCATTTCTCCACATTCCAGTCAAAGCTATGCTCTTGAACACAGCTTTTTTGCTACCGAAAGCTATTTTTGTGGCTACAGCTGTAGCGCAATACAATTATTGCAGCCCAAATCAGTCAAACTGCGGTAGGATTCAATCTAGAAATAAAGAGAGCTCAACCTCACACACCATCGTTGCCACGACAAGGGAGCCAATACACCATAAGGCAATCTGAATATGAACGCTTTAAAAGTAACCTAATTAGTTCAGTCTAAACTGAAGGTACCATTTAAAAATTTCAGCTAATAGTGCCAATCATGCCCTCGTCGAAGCAGTATGTGCTTCTTGGAAATCAGCTAGTCAGTAAATGGATTCTTTTTTAAATTTTGGCATCTACCAATCACAGAATGTTTAGCAAACGTTGTTTAACCTGTGAAGAATACAATGCTGTTATAAAATTGTCCGGACAAAAGGTATCAAACTTGAAAAATACAGCGCTTTATTCTCGAGTTGGATTACTTTTAGACAAAAAATTAAGAGAAAAAATTTGCTAGAAATTATAGCCGAATTGATATGGTGCACATGATTTTGAGAGATTCCAAGTTTACCCCAAAAACTATCATCAACTATTTGACCAACTGCTGACTACATGAAAATGAGCTTCTTATCTAACCTAACAAAGTTTATGAAAACGGTTGTTCAATAAAAGATTGGTTTTTAAAGATTAGAAAAGAACTTTTTGGTTTTGTCGGTTACACGAAAAGCTCACTTTCACATGCAGTCTTTGGTAAATTTTGGGCCCGGATTTCGCAAAATACATTGCATCATATTAATTCTGCTAAATTTCAAGGCAAACTTTTATGTGAACTTTTTTTTTAATTCCAACCCAATTTGACAAAAACGCTACGTAATTTTTACATTTAATTCGTTTTGTCCGGATAATTTAAATCAACACTGTAGATTCTTTTGCATCATTTCTCCACATTCCAGTCAGAGCTGTGCTCTTGAACACAGCTTTTTTGCTACCGAAAGCTATTTTTGTGGCTACAGCTGTAGCGCAATACAATTATTGCAGCCCAAATCAGTCAAACTGCGGTAGGATTCAATCTAGAAATAAAGAGAGCTCAACCTAACACACCATCGTTGCCACGACAAGGGAGCCAATACACCATAAGGCCAACTGAATATGAACGCTTGAAAACTAACCTAATTAGTTCTCAATCTATACTGTATTTCAATGCGTGCGACACGTACTTGGCCATGTTTAAGCGTTTTTGCAACATTAAGGGGCATAACGTATCTATGTGTGACTAGGCCATACCGTATATTGCAATGCTTAAAATTTTTTTTGATTTTACAGTTTATCAATGCTGTGCCTTTTGAAAGGCCAAAAGAAAGCCATAGTTTATGATGTCACTACGGGACTGGAGGAGGGGTGCGTAGTTTAGGGAAGTGTAAAGGTTTGATTCAGCCATCTATACATTATGTATGAACGTTTTTTGTTTCAGGGTAATCTCAATAAATTTCAAAGCAGCAACCCTGTTCTCCCTGGGGTTCCGAAGTTGACCCCCATATCTGAGTTCCCATTTGTTTCTGAAGCTTTTGGATATGACAATTTTTGTAATTTTAGTTCAAAAATTCTCAGTAAGATTAGATTTCAAAAATTCTAAAAATTTGAAAACCCAACTCTAGAGGTGGCGCTGTCAGAGTATGTCAATAGTTGCAGAATTTTACTCTAAATTGGCATGCTCAATTTTGTTTAGTTTTCGAGATCTAATTTTTTTCAAAGTTTTTTTGAAATTTTAAAAACCTACATTTAAGAACATTTGACAAAAATTCAATTTCAAAACCCCATAGTTGGGAGCTATCAGGGTACTCTCAGGGGATGCATGTCTTACCTCCATAAGTGACTGCTCAACGTCTTACTTTCGAAAAGCTTAGATTTGAATTTCTTATTTTAATTTTTTTAAATTTTCAGATCCACGTAGCCATCTATCCATATTTGTTTGCACCATCTATCCAAACGGCAATCCATTAAGCCATAAACTCATTCATCAAGCTTCTGATTTGTCAAGCAATCCATCCAACCAGCCATCAAGCCAATCATTCATTAGTCGGTCTATCTCTGTAGCCATCAAGCCTTTCATCAATCTACTCATTCATCAAATCATTATTAAGCGATCCATCCATCTAGCCATCAATTTATCCAAGTGGCCATCAATCAAAGCATTCATTCGTCAACTCAAGACATCGTTCAAGCAATTCATTTTTTCAGCCAATCATCCAGTCAACCAGCAATCTAGCCATTCACTCGTTCTTATATCCTCCCATTCATGCATCCATCAACCTCTACATCTTTTTAGCCCCTCTCAATATTCCCATGCATGCACACAACCAGGCTTTCATCCACAAATTAAGCCACCATACATCTACTCATCGGTTGATGAATCGAACCAGCCATCCATTCATCTTGCCACCCGTCCATCCAAATAGCAATTCATTCTTGTAGCTATGCATTGATATAGCCACCCATCCATCTTTCCAGTCAACCAGCCTTCCGTCTACCAATTTAGCGCTTCATCATCCCTGCTATCTTTTCATCCACCCATCTAAGCCGACCATCAATCATACTGCAGTCCATCCACACATTCGCCAGTTCTCCATTCAGTCATTCATCATCGATCTAGCCGTCCATTCATCTAGATTTCAATCCGTCCCGCATCCATCCATCTAGATAATCATACATCTCATCAGTTATCCATGCAGCTGCTCATCGTCGAACTAACCATCCATTCAAACTGACATCACTTTATCCATCCAACAAGTTATTCATCCAATCAGCCGCCATCATCCCATCAAGCCATTCATTCTTCAAGCGATCCACCCTTCTAGCTTTTTATCCATTTAGCCATCAATCCTTCCAAACAGACATCCATCCATCCAAAAAGCCATCCATGCAGCTGGCTCTCCATCCATTCAGCCGTCCATCATCCCATCATCCATCTATCGTGCCTTCCATCCATCTAGTCAACCAGCCTTCCGTCTATCATCATAGCCCGCCGTCAATCCTGCCATCTATTCATCCATCCAACGATCCACCAATCTCAGCCATCCATCAATCATCCGACCGCCTAGCCACACACTCACACAGTCCTCCATCAAGCCGTTTATCATCGATCTAGCCATCCACACTTGTTGATATCCATTCAACCAAGCATGACCTCAGTCATCCATCAATGCAGCTGTTCATCGTCGATCTAGCCATCTCGCCATCCATCCATTGATCCAACGGGCCATCCATCCAACCATCAAACCATTCAGTCTTCAAGCGATCCATTAATTTAGTTATCCATCCATCTAATCGTCAATCCATCCATTAATCCATCCATTTAACACGCTATTTGTGCACCTGGCTATCCATCCATTCAGCTGTCTCTCAATCCCGCCATCCATCCATACCGCCATCTATTCTGCCGTCTCTACATCCAACCAGTCGTTTTTCACTGCAGCCATCACTCAAGCAGTCCATTACTCCGACCATCTAGCCATCTATGCGTCCATCGAGCTATCCATCCTGTCTTCAATCTTTTATTTTATCCATCCAACCAATCTTTCTAACATCCATTGATCCGTCCAGCTATCCTTCCCACCAGCTAAACAGTTTATTTTTCTCTTAAAGATGAACGTTTTAATTTTTCATGCAGCTTTAGCTGCAGGGTGCTTTCTAGTTTAATTTAATATTTCTTCTTATGTTTTCAGATGGTTCTTTTTTTTCAGATGGTTTTTTTTTTCAGATGGTTCGCGAGCTGATCGGGTCGGGAGGTAAGTTGATGGTGGACTGTAACCAAAAGTGGGAAGTTGATGCAGCAGTTAAATGGGTCAGGGAACTCTCCCCTTCTGACATCTACTGGATAGAAGAGCCCACACATCCAGATGATATAATTGGTTAGTTTTGTTGATAACAATATCCACAATCTTCCCGAAATTTGAGTCCGAATAGCAAAAACGCTATTTTTTTGTTTGTTCTGGGACATTTTTTTTGGAATGCGAATCACGACAAACAGGAACTTAATATGTTACCTCACTTGACGCCTCACGAGCTTTCCTCGGAGTACTTAAAATGAGGTCGTGAAAAACTACCCTCACGCCAAAGTTACTTCCAGCCACTTCCCTCCAAAGATTGAAAACTTCAAAATTAGCCGAAATTGTCGAAACTGGAGGTACCATTTAAAAAATTCAGCTATAGTGCCAATCATGCCCTCGAAACAGTATGTGCTTCTTGGAAATCAGCTAGTCAGTAAATGGTTTCTTTTTTAAATTTTGGCATCTACCAATCACAGAATGTTTAGCAAACGTTGTTTAACCTGTGAAGAATACAATGCTGTTATAAAATTGTCCGGACAAAAGGTATCAAACTTGAAAAATACAGCGCTTTATTCTCGAGTTGGATTACTTTTAGACAAAAAATTAAGAGAAAAAATTTGCTAGAAATTATAGCCGAATTGATATGGTGCACATGATTTTGAGAGATTCCAAGTTTACCCCAAAAACTATCATCAACTATTTGACCAACTGCTGACTACATGAAAATGAGCTTCTTATCTAACCTAACAAAGTTTATGAAAACGGTTGTTCAATAAAAGATTGGTTTTTAAAGATTAGAAAAGAACTTTTTGGTTTTGTCGGTTACACGAAAAGTTCACTTTCACATGCAGTCTTTGGTAAATTTTGGGCCCGGATTTCGCAAAATACATTGCATCATATTAATTCTGCTAAATTTCAAGGCAAACTTTTATGTGAACTTTTTTTTTAATTCCAACCCAATTTGACAAAAACGCTACGTAATTTTTACATTTAATTCGTTTTGTCCGGATAATTTAAATCAACACTGTAGATTCTTTTGCATCATTTCTCCACATTCCAGTCAGAGCTGTGCTCTTGAACACAGCTTTTTTGCTACCGAAAGCTATTTTTGTGGCTACAGCTGTAGCGCAATACAATTATTGCAGCACAAATCAGTCAAACTGCGGTAGGATTCAATCTAGAAATAAAGAGAGCTCAACCTAACACACCATCGTTGCCACGACAAGGGAGCCAATACACCATAAGGCCAACTGAATATGAACGCTTTAAAACTAACCTAATTAGTTCTCAATCTATACTGTATTTCAATGCGTGCGACACGTACTTGGCCATGTTTAAGCGTTTTTGCAACATTAAGGGGCATAACGTATCTATGTGTGACTAGGCCATACCGTATATTGCAATGCTTAAATTTTTTTTGATTTTACAGTTTATCAATGCTGTGCCTTTTGAAAGGCCAAAAGAAAGCCATAGTTTATGATGTCACTACGGGACTGGAGGAGGGGTGCGCAGTTTAGGGAAGTGTAAAGGTTTGATTCAGCCATCTATACATTATGTTATGAACGTTTTTTTTTCAGGGTAATCTCAATAAATTTCAAAGCAGCAACCCTGTTCTCCCTGGGGTTGCGAAGTTGACCCCCATATCTGAGTTCCCATTTGTTTCTGAAGCTTTTGGATATGACAATTTTTGTAATTTTAGTTCAAAAATTCTCAGTAAGATTAGATTTCAAAAATTCTGAAAATTTGAAAACCCAACTCTAGAGGTGGCGCTGTCAGAGTACTGTCGATAGTTGCAGAATTTTACTCTAAATTGGCATGCTCAATTTTGTTTAGTTTTGGAGATCTAATTTTTTTCAAAGTTTTTTTGAAATTTTAAAAACCTACATTTAAGAACATTTGACAAAAATTCAATTTCAAAACCCCATAGTTGGGAGCTATCAGGGTACTCTCAGGGGATGCATGTCTTACCTCCATAAGTGACTGCTCAACGTCTTACTTTCGAAAAGCTTAGATTTGAATTTCTTATTTTAATTTTTTTAAATTTTCAGATCCACGTAGCCATCTATCCATATTTGTTTGCACCATCTATCCAAACGGCAATCCATTAAGCCATAAACTCATTCATCAAGCTTTTGATTTGTCAAGCAATCCATCCAACCAGCCATCAAGCCAATCATTCATTAGTCGGTCTATCTCTGTAGCCATCAAGCCTTTCATCAATCTACTCATTCATCAAATCATTATTAAGCGATCCATCCATCTAGCCATCAATTTATCCAAGTGGCCATCAATCAAAGCATTCATTCGTCAACTCAAGACATCGTTCAAGCAATTCATTACTTCAGCCAATCATCCAGTCAACCAGCAATCTAGCCATTCACTCGTTCTTATATCCTCCCATTCATGCATCCATCAACCTCTACATCTTTTTAGCCCCTCTCAATATTCCCATGCATGCACACAACCAGGCTTTCATCCACAAATTAAGCCACCATACATCTACTCATCGGTTGATGAATCGAACCAGCCATCCATTCATCTTGCCACCCGTCCATCCAAATAGCAATTCATTCTTGTAGCTATGCATTGATATAGCCACCCATCCATCTTTCCAGTCAACCAGCCTTCCGTCTACCAATTTAGCGCTTCATCATCCCTGCTATCTTTTCATCCACCCATCTAAGCCGACCATCAATCATACTGCAGTCCATCCACACATTCGCCAGTTCTCCATTCAGTCATTCATCATCGATCTAGCCGTCCATTCATCTAGATTTCAATCCGTCCCGCATCCATCCATCTAGATAATCATACATCTCATCAGTTATCCATGCAGCTGCTCATCGTCGAACTAACCATCCATTCAAACTGACATCACTTTATCCATCCAACAAGTTATTCATCCAATCAGCCGCCATCATCCCATCAAGCCATTCATTCTTCAAGCGATCCACCCTTCTAGCTTTTTATCCATTTAGCCATCAATCCTTCCAAACAGACATCCATCCATCCAAAAAGCCATCCATGCAGCTGGCTCTCCATCCATTCAGCCGTCCATCATCCCATCATCCATCTATCGTGCCTTCCATCCATCTAGTCAACCAGCCTTCCGTCTATCATCATAGCCCGCCGTCAATCCTGCCATCTATTCATCCATCCAACGATCCACCAATCTCAGCCATCCATCAATCATCCGACCGCCTAGCCACACACTCACACAGTCCTCCATCAAGCCGTTTATCATCGATCTAGCCATCCACACTTGTTGATATCCATTCAACCAAGCATGACCTCAGTCATCCATCAATGCAGCTGTTCATCGTCGATCTAGCCATCTCGCCATCCATCCATTGATCCAACGGGCCATCCATCCAACCATCAAACCATTCAGTCTTCAAGCGATCCATTAATTTAGTTATCCATCCATCTAATCGTCAATCCATCCATTAATCCATCCATTTAACACGCTATTTGTGCACCTGGCTATCCATCCATTCAGCTGTCTCTCAATCCCGCCATCCATCCATACCGCCATCTATTCTGCCGTCTCTACATCCAACCAGTCGTTTTTCACTGCAGCCAACACTCAAGCAGTCCATTACTCCGACCATCTAGCCATCTATGCGTCCATCGAGCTATCCATCCTGTCTTCAATCTTTTATTTTATCCATCCAACCAATCTTTCTAACATCCATTGATCCGTCCAGCTATCCTTCCCACCAGCTAAACAGTTTATTTTTCTCTTAAAGATGAACGTTTTAATTTTTCATGCAGCTTTAGCTGCAGGGTGCTTTCTAGTTTAATTTAATATTTCTTCTTATGTTTTTTTTTTCAGATGGTTCGCGAGCTGATCGGGTCGGGAGGTAAGTTGATGGTGGACTGTAACCAAAAGTGGGAAGTTGATGAAGCAGTTAAATGGGTCAGGGAACTCTCCCCTTCTGACATCTACTGGATAGAAGAGCCCACACATCCAGATGATATAATTGGTTAGTTTTGTTGATAAAAACAAACCTAAAATCAATTAACCTGTAATAATTAATATATATACAATTATTTTAATTTGCACGAGGTCAAAATGAATAAGTTAAGGGAACGGTGGGGGGGGGGGTGGTTCTATGAATAACATTGCAAAGGGGTGAGTGTGCAGTGTTCTTTTATCCAGGTCACCAGAAGATCAAAAGTGAAGTGAACAAATTGGGAGTGCGGGTGGCCACAGGGGAGGTGTGCAAGAACAGAGTGCTGTTCAAACAGATGTGCAGTCAGGGAGCACTGGACATCTGCCAGATAGACTGTGCCAGAGTGCTGTCCATTAACGAACTCATACCCATTCTCCTACTCTGCAGAAAATACAACATCACTGGTAGACTAAACTACTAATTAACTAATTAACTAGTGTGTAATAAGTTAAGTGTATAATAGGTAGACTATAGTGTATAATAGGTAGTGTATAATAGGTAGACTAATTAACTAGTGTATAATTAGTTAATAAAGAAAAAATGAAATAGACAGAGTTAGTAAAAGTAGCTGTTTTCTTAATACTAACACCTCAAAACTGGTAGTTCATCATAGAATTCGTAGAGTTTATATCTGAAGGCTGCCTGAAGACTTGAATAATCAAGCAAAAATGGGTTCAAAATTAACAAATGGCTCTTTCAGTAATGGCTCTTTTAACAATTGGCTCTTTCCAACTTTGTTTTTCTCAGTAGTCAACAAGGCTGTTTATAGTTTAAATTGTTTGCAATACATAGCTTTGATCACGTTTCTTGAAAATGATTTAAAAATATCTTCATTCCACTCTGAATCTAGCTCTGCAATATTGGCACCAATGAGCTTGCTTTCAGTTTCGATTGACATATACCCGGGCTGACGTCCATAGAAGAAAAATGCTTATCATACAGTTTCATAGATGAAGTCTATGGAAAAATGCTTGTCAAAGAAAATTCATACAAAATTTAAAAAGTGGTTTAAAAAGTTTTAATGAACATTTTTGGTCTAATTGCCTCTTTTGAAGGTTTCTGGTCATTAAAATTATATTTCATCACTTTTGCTACGCGTTCATAAAGAAAGTATATTTCGCATCCTGGATCGAGGTTTGCCATTTATGTTTCGCTGTCGATATTCGACCAAAAACCATGGCTAAGAGGGCCCTATAGTTAAATTCAGACACGAAACGTGACTAAGTTGAGTTGGTCAAAACACAAATTCGAGTATGAGCAGAAAACTTCAAGCTGAAAACAGAAAGACGAAATGACTGTTTTAAGACCATTTATCCACGGGGGAAAGGACCAGCACAAGAGCTGTACAGCTCATCACGGCGAACCGCTGTTGTGCCCTTGTTTAAGAACTACATGCTATTTTTTTTTTTGGTTATTTTTCTGGGCTGGGTAATGTTGCTTCACCCTCAAGCAACGAGCACGGATCATGGTGGGCCTCGAACATCCGACCTTTCGATTGAGAGGCGGAGACGTAACCACGTCTCCACCGCTCCCAAGTATTATTGTCAAATACAAAAAAGACCATTGGATCCTTGCCCAATCTCAAAAAAACTCTCAAAATCATTCTCAAATTCATTCTCAAAATCAAAAGAATCAAAACAAAGTCGAGCTCAAAAAAAGAAGATACACATTATCTTAAGCAAAAGACCAAGAAGCAATTTTCCATGAATAAAACGACGCTTTAAGGTCTTTGTTGATGCAACAGAAACATAATGATTGTAATTTTTGGACAAAAAAATGATGGTCAAAATAGAATTAACATATCATTAATTAAATAACAGATCAGTGGTCTGCCAGAGGTCTGTCAATTTCTTTCTGTCTTTGGTAACCAAAAAAAAACATTTAGCATCTGCTTCTTTGAAAATTAAAACAATTAATCACACTCTGAACTTATGTATTTTATTGGCCGATTTCTTTCATGTTGAATATATTGCTTGGTTGAAATCGCGTCAAAGATCATTTCCTCAAGAAAACGCAGTCAAATGAATTTCCTTGGTTGAATACAATTTGTTATCGAATTTTCAAAATGCTTTTGCTTTGCCAAATGCCCTTTGTCCGGCAAAGCCCTCAATGTTTTGAATGCTTTTTAATGAATCTGCGATATTTTTTTTATTCAAAAAATTTTCAGAAAAATAAAAATTCTTGAAATTTTCCAAAATTTTCCCGCACGCGTGCAATTTCCAGCACAAAGTTAGTTACTTCTCATCCAGTAAGTAACAATTTATTTGAAGGAATTGGGTTACCTCACTTCATTTTGGAATTTGGACTTTTTTATTTTCGCTTCATACGCTACGACATAATAAAAATTGGTGAATAGCGCGCATTTGTTATCCCGAACTTGCCAAACAAATTAGCAATTTTTAACAACTTGTAACTTTACAAAATTTAGTCGCAAGCAAAATTGAGCTTCAATTTCGAGCGTAAGCCTGATGGTGTAAAAACTTCCGTCAAAATTGGTTAGATAAAAATCTTTCGAAGTTTTTTGAAAATTTTTCCACCACGCGTTATGTAACGTATGAAGTGATGTATGTATCGTGTAGTCTCGTGCTAATAAGGCTAAAAAGCTCCCCTCAATTCATTATCGAAAGTCGATAGCAAAAAAATTTTGAGCGTTTTTTGTCCCAAATGGATCTAGGACAACATGTGGGCGGGAATTCAAGCTAAATGCTGAAATTTAAATTTTACTAGCAGTTCAAAACGTTGAAATTTCATTTTTAAACTGTAATTTTAAAAAAAATAGGCAAGTTAAGTTCAAAATAATCAATTTTGGCAGAAGCACACGATTGAAAGATGGCCTCCGCTAGTTACGTCAGTCGGATTGATAACTGTCCAATTAATACACAAGAAAAACCATTTCAACAATGTTTCATCTCTGTATATCCTTCAACTCCTCTTTACGGCCCAAAATAAATGAAAAAGTCCATAAACCTTGAAAAAAGCATGAAAGGAAAAATTTGTTAAAAATTTTACAAATTGATCAAAATTCTTGATTTTTTGAGAAATAGGGAAAATTTTGCAATTTCTTGAAGGTTTTTGAAATTTTTTGATGTCTGGTGCCAGTGCCAACTTAATCTCGATTGTTAAATTTCAACCTCTGTAACTCTACAAAATGATCAAATATCAATTTGATTAAGAGCTCAGCACCTTAATAGTTTCAAATCAAAATAGACTAGTTACTCGAAATTGGTTACTCGAGAACTAGTTACTCGAACAACCCCTCTCTTACCCCAAGCAAACATGCTCAAAAATTATATTTCTGAGATCCCGAGGATATAAATTCGCTAGTCAACCAATCAAAAGCCACAATTTCATCAAATCAGATTTCTCCATGTACACTCTGTTTTAGTCTGTCCCCATGGAGGCGGAGTTGGATTATGCGAAATGATACAACACTTGGCCGCCTTCAACTACGTCAGAATAGCCCCGCTGGACCCAAACAGTGACTCACCCCCTCTGGTGGAACATGCTGACCACCTGTCGCATCACTTCGAACACCCTCTGAACTGTTTTGGGGGAGTGTATAACGTGCCGGAAAGTAAAACAGCAGGATACACGACTACACTTAAGACTGAGTCTTTGGCAAAGTATGCGGTGTCTATGAGTGAATGAACTGAAATAGTTGAAGCAAAACGAAACAAATTGTGAAAAGAATTAAGTTTTTGGCTAATATAATGACATTATAAAAGTAATTGATGCACGACTGTTTTTCTTTCAATCACTTCGTGTTCGGGTTTAGTTTCTCAAAACAAAATCAAGTATCAAAATTAAACATGAGATGTAAGAAAACACAACTTGAAATGACTTCTACGAGAAAAAAAAACAAATTTTGAAATGTTCGTTTTTCCCATCCGTGTAGGGAAAAACAATTAGTTTTGATGAATTATTAATGGCAGTCAAAGGTGTTCCGGCAGCTTATGAAGAGTGGGAAGGAATTACGGTGTAGGGTCCGTTTTTCAATTTTTCATCCAAACTTAAATACCTCGAGGAAAACTCAACTGTAGTATTATATTACAACTACATGAATCATAATAAAATTTTGAATTTTTTTTTCGCAATGTCAAGAAAAGCAGGTCTTCGTTTTATTTTCGTTTTTCAAACTGAATTAGTCAAAGCTTATGACACTGACGTCTCAACAAGAATTTAAACGCTATTTTGAATTTCTTTTCATAATTAGAGTTTTCTTGCAATTCCGTTTAATTTGATTGCCTTTCAATTAATTTGAAAGAAGAAAGAACGGGGACAATAGCATTTTTAGTTTTTTTTTCAAAAAGTTTCAAAACAAATTCTGACAAGACCTCAATAAATAACCAGTAGACAAGACAACTCATTGCAGCATGCAAAAGTGCCAATTTTTTTAAATTGTTTACAGCAGCAAAAAACCTGACTCAGGTTGGATTACAGTGAACAGGTGTTTGCTTGTATAATAGCAATAAAAAAGGGCATTGGTTTTCAAACTGGTAGTTTTCATATAACTTTGATCGAATTGTGAAAAAGCTAACAAAACTTTTCACACAGAAGCAAAGCTTCGCTTTGCAAACACTTGCGAGAACACGACCAAAAAGTAACTCTATCGAGTAAAATAAGAAACAGTAGAAATAAGCCTCGAAGTAGCAAAAACTCGGCTATGTGTATGATTCAAATCTGCGACTTACTGCAATCAAGACATTTTGAGTATCACGCACTGTCCACTCAGCCAAGCAAGCTTAACAACCGACAAACACTATGCGATTCCGCAAAAGTGGCACCAAATCCAAATAGACTCAATTTTGCATGTAATAATTTGGAACATAACAAGCTGAAGGCATCCAGACAAACTTTGCATGCAACAAATCGCAAAGCATGAAGCCACATTATGTATCAATCATGCATTTCAAAAAACTGCGAGATAAATTGAGTTAAAAAATTTCTGAAATCGAGTTTTCATTATTGTTGTTGTTTGAAACAAATCATTTTTTTCGGTTCATTTAATGAATTAAAAATGCATCAACTGTTTTAACTTATTACTTTTCGAATTTCAAAGCATATGCTATCAAAAAATTGTAAAGGTGCTCCATCATTATTGTGGTGCCGCACCATAATGGTCCCGCACCAATATTTGCGACTTAGATTGGGAAAAAAGGAAAGTTCGTACTAAAACACATTGCTTCGCAAGTTTATTACTGTAGAGATAGCCTATTTAGAGCTGGAAAATTTTTGTAGGGTTCACTGAAGAAACTGACGTTTCTCGGGTTTGTTCAAAAAACTTTGCTCTAGAAGGCGCTATTGAATTTTGTTGATGACGCGTTAAGCTTTTTAAAGCAATTGTTACGTTAATATCAAGTCACTTTGGTTTTCTAATGTTTCATTTCTTTTTTGATTGGTGCTAAGAAGAAATTTTGTTAAATCATTCTCAAAAAGCTTTTTTCGAGATGCTAAGCAATTCTTGTTTGAACTGAGTTCTACCTGAACTTTTCAATCAGAAATTCAAAAATTTCAAGTCAAGTTTATTTTGCTCGGCGTACTCTGGCAGCTCAATGCTAGAAAAGCATTATAAAATTTGCAAAACTTCAACCAGAGGCGTTATTTTAAAAGAAATTGCAATAAATTTAAACTACCAATAAAAAAATCATGCTGCATTAGCCTTTACAAATTTCTCTGAAAAAACAGTCGTTTGTTCCGGCAAGTCCTTTTCAAACTTAGGAGGTCCAATTAGTTGTTCAATGTCTTTGTAAGTTAGAGATTCTTTCTTGAGCAACTCTTCGGCCACTAAGTCTAACTTGTCTCTGTTTTCGCTGATGATACTTTCCACTCTTTTGTAGCATGTGCTTATTTCCGCTTTCATCTCTCGATCCATTTCTCTGGCCAATTGTTTGCTGTAAGGTCGCTCAATGTAGTCTTGTTGGAAGGATATGAAGCCAATGTTTTCGTTCATACCTGAAGAACGAAAAAGCATCCATAAATGTAATTTCTTTGAAGTACGATGAAATTATAAACATGGTTAACAGACAGCTGGAAGAGTCAATGAACGCTATTTACAAGAAAAAAAAACTATTGCCTTGTTTTTTCAAAAAAATTCAAGTTTCGAAATTCAACGAATAAAATAGATGGCCTTAAAGCTCTTTGAATTTCAAAAACGAATAATGATTGACACTTTTTTGGTTAAATTACCCAACTTGAGAAAACTGGATCAAAATTTTCATTTCACTGGAAAATTAACCATTCGCTGAAAAATCTGAATATTAAATTCCACTTTCAAAATTCGAACTCGATCACGTTTTTCGTGACCTTTACCCGTTCGTGTTTGATAGTGGACTTTGCCTTCCTTTTAACAAAGTGAACTTGAGCCTGAACAAATATTAAGACTTTTCCTGAAAAAAATCAGCACCACCTAGATAAGAGTCTGAACTACATTCCTCGACTCTTAATAACAAAAAACTTATGCTTGTTAATTTATTATACTCTACATCAAAAAAGTAAATTCGTTCGCATCGTGAGGCGGCAATTCGTAACAGGCGACAATTAGTAAAAAGCCACAATTCGTAACAGTAGATTAAGCAGGGAACACTGATTTACGCGCAGTATTCCTCTCGTGCCGAATGTAAGCGCAGCGGAGCAAGCGTATTCTACTTGCCAATGCTTTGTTGCAATTGTCGCTTGTTAAGAATTGTCATCTGTTACGAATTGACGCTTGTTACGAATTGTCGCCTGTAACGAACTGTCGCCCTACCCATTCACATATTCTCTATTGCCTTATATCAATTAGTGAACGCTTTTAACTAGGTACCATAGGCAGATATTATTAGGAACTGTTTTTTATCTTGCAACTTCCTGTAAAATCTATTTTTACACCCTAGTAGACAACTACTTCACTTTTTGATAGTAAAATAAGTACAGAAAAGAGCCCATAATGTTAGCTTTTACGTACCATATTTCTCCACCCTGTCCTTTGCTATCTTAGTCACTTTCTGCAGATCTTCTGCTCCATGAGACGACACCTGGTTGAACACCTTCAACATGCCAATATACGTTAAATTACAACTACTCATTTTTTGCTTCTAATAAAATCATCCAGAATTAGTTTTTCAACAAATAATCTGTGGTAATAATGCAGTATTTTTCCCAGTGTTTCGATCAACCAAGGACTTTTTCCCATTAAAATTGACCCTCCATTAAATTATAGCCCCTTTTCTGTCATTATAACAAAAACTAAGTTTGGACGATATCATGAATAGATTTGGATGGATTGGATAAATTGAATCGTCTGCAGCTTACCTGTTGTTCGGCCACTCTGCCCGCCAGACCGAGACACATGCTATCTAGCAGGTACTCACTTGTGGCCAGATATATGTCCCTGTCCGCGTGCCATGCTGACCCTATGGACTTGCTATAGACCACGATGCTGATCTGAACAAGACATTTACTATTTCCATAACATATAAACTTCAATAAAAATAAACAACACTAAGTTCAAATAGTAGCGCAAAAATTTACCGCTATCCATTTTTTTATGTGCATTAACCCTTTAGAGTTTCAAAATTCAATTTTTCAGATGCTTTTGTTAAAAATTTCCATTGAATTGATTGATTGCAATAACTAAGATCTGAACAAAATTTAGAAAATTGTGTTTGAAATCAAAAACTAGAAGAAAAAAAACTGATACTTTCAATCTTCGATTTAATTGGAACAATTTATCTCATACTACGACTACCTCAAATTGATAAAATTTTCATAATGGCCGACAATTTTGTAAACTCAATATCAACAAATGTAAACTCAATATCAACAATTGGTTCTCCCAGAGCTGTTCTCAAGATAAACCCTTCGTAGGTCGAGCGGCAAGAGCTTAATGAATAAACGGCTCCTGTTGTTGGCAGCAGCTTTAGAATTAGTGATGTAATTCATCAAATTGCTCTAAAACAATTGCTCTGGATTTAGATCATCGCTAATCGATAACTTGTTAATTCTTTCCTTTTACTCTACTTTCTCTCGAAATCTATATTTATGACAGCATATCTGAGTTTCAATCGAATCTTCGACTGTCCTTTCTTTCTTACTGGATTGCTTCTGACTAGATTGAAAATGGAGAAGAGCTTTGTATTCGGGTGTCTTTTTTGTTTTCTACGCAAAATCAGGTAGGTAAAACAAACATTTCATCGGAATGGTTCAAATTAATATATAGTTTCCAAAGTCTTTCAGTCGTGATACGAACAACATTCAAAAATGTTCAAACATTTGTCTGTGTCGAGAAAAAGCGGTTTGAAAATCTAGACTAATTTCAGTGTAATTTATTAGATCTTCTTACAAAAAACGGAAGGGGAGCTTTACACCACTTCCGATACAATCGTTAAAAAATCTAAAAAAGCCAAAACAGTTGAAAAAAAATGGAACAGCCAAAAACAATAGATGTATCAAAACGAATAAGACTAGTGTTGAGAAAACTAAGCCATGACAAAAGAATTCGCAATGTCAAGAAAAGCAGGTCTTCGTTTTATTTTCGTTTTCAAACTGAATTAGTCAAAGTTGATGACACTGACGTCTCAACAAGAATTTAAACGCTATTTTGAATTTCTTTTTATAATTAGAGTTTTCTTGCAATTCCGTTTAATTTGATTGCCTTTTAATTAATTTGAAAGAAGAAAGAACGGGGACAATAGCATTTTTAGTTTTTTTTTCAAAAAGTTTCAAAACAAATTCTGACAAGACCTCAATAAATAACCAGTAGACAAGACAACTCATTGCAGCATGCAAAAAAAGTGCCAATTTTTTAAAATTGTTTACAGCAGCAAAAAACCTGACTCAGATTGGATTACAGTGAACAGGTGTTTGCTTGTATAATAGCAATAAAAAAGGGCATTGGTTTTCAAAGTGGTAGTTTTCATATAACTTTGATCGAGTTGTGAGAAAGCTAACAAAACTTTTCACACAGAAGCAAAGCTGCGCTTCGCAAACACTTGCGAGAACACGACCAAAAAAAACTCTATCGAGTAAAATAAGAAACAGTAGAAATAAGCCTCGAAATAGCAAAAACTCGGCTATGTGCAGGATTCAAATCTGCGACCTACTGCAATCAAGACATTTTGAAAATCACGCACTATCCACTCAGCCAAGCAAGCTTAACAACCGACAAACACTAGTCACAAATGAAGCACCTACATATGCTAATAACTTGCCAATGCGATTCCGCAAAAGTGGCACCAAATCCAAGTAGACTCAATTTTGCATGTAATAATTTGGAACATAACAAGCTGAAGGCATCCAGACAGACTTTGCATGCAACAAATCGCAAATCATGAAGCCACAATATGTATCAATCATGCATTTCAAAAAACTGCGAGATAAATTGAGTTAAAAAATTTCTGAAATCGAGTTTTCATTATTGTTGTTGTTTGAAACAAATCATTTTTTTCGGTTCATTTAATGAATTAAAAATGCATCAACTGTTTTAACTTATTACTTTTCGAATTTCAAAGCATATGCTATCAAAAAATTGTAAAGGTGCTCCATCATTATTGTGGTGCCGCACCATAATGGTCCCGCACCAATATTTGCGACTAAGATTGGGAAAAAAGGAAAGTTCGTACTAAAACACATTGCTTCGCAAGTTTAATACTGTAGAGATAGCTTATTTACAGCTGGAAAATTTTTGTAGGGTTCACTGAAGAAACTGACGTTTCTCGGGTTTGTTCAAAAAACTTTGCTCTAGAAGGCGCTATTGAATTTTGTTGATGACGCGTTAAGCTTTTTAAAGCAATTGTTATGTTAATATTAAGTCACTTTCGTTTTCTAATGTTTCATTTCTTTTTTGATTGGTGCTAAGAAGAAATTTTGTTAAATCATTCTCAAAAAGCGTTTTACGAGATGCTAAGCAATTCTTGTTTGAACTGAGTTCTACCTGAACTTTTCAATCAGAAATTCAAAAATTTCAAGTCAAGTTTATTTTGCTCGGCGTACTCTGGCAGCTCAATCCTAGAAAAGCATTATAAAATTTGCAAAACTTCAACCAGAGGCGTTATTTTAAAAGAAATTGCAATAAATTTAAACTACAAATAAAAAAATCATGCTGCATTAGCCTTTACAAATTTCTCTGAAAAAACAGTCGTTTGTTCCGGCAAGTCCTTTTCAAACTTAGGAGGTCCAATTAGTTGTTCAATGTCTTTGTAAGTTAGAGATTCTTTCTTGAGCAATTCTTCGGCCACTAAGTCTAACTTGTCTCTGTTTTCGCTGATGATACTTTCCACTCTTTTGTAGCATGTGCTTATTTCCGCTTTCATCTCTCTATCCATTTCTCTGGCCAATTGTTTGCTGTAAGGTCGCTCAATGTAGTCTTGTTGGAAGGATATGAAGCCAATGTTTTCGTTCATGCCTGAAGAACGAAAAAGCATCAATAAATGTAATTTCTTTGAAGTACGATGAAATTATAAACATGGTTAACAGACAGCTGGAAGAGTCAATGAACGCTATTTACAAGAAAAAAAAAACTATTGCCTTGTTTTTTCAAAAAAATTCAAGTTTCGAAATTCAAAGAATAAAATAGATGGCCTTAAAGCTCTTTGAATTTCAAAAACGAATAATGATTGACACTTTTTTGGTTAAATTACCCAACTTGAGAAAACTGGATCAAAATTTTCATTTCACTGGAAAATTAACTATTCGCTGAAAAATCTGAATACTAAATTCCACTTTCAAAACAAGAAGTCGATCACGTTTTTTGTGACCTTTACCCGTTCGTGTTTGATAGTGGACTTTGCCTTCCTTTTAACAAAGTGAATTTGAGCCTGAACAAATATTAAGATTTTTCCTGAAAAAAAATCAGCACCACCTAGATAAGAGTCTGAACTACATTCATCGACTCTTAATAACAAAAAACTTATGCTTGTTAACTTATTATACTCTACATCGAAAAAGTAAATTCGTTCGCATCGTTAGGCGGCAATTCGTAACAGGCGTCAATTCGAAACAGGCGTCAATTCGAAACAAGCGACAATTCGTAACAGTAGATTAAGCAGGGAACACTGATTTACGCGCAGTATTCCTCTCGTGCCGGATGTAAGCGCAGCGGAGCAAGCGTATTCTACTTGCAATGCTTTGTTGCAATTGTCGCTTGTTAAGACTTGTCATCTGTTACGAATTGACGCTTGTTACGAATTCTCGCTTGTTACGAATTGTCGCCTGTAACGAACTGTCGCCCTACCCATTCACATATACTCTATTGCCTTATATCAATTAGTGAACGCTTTTAACTAGGTACCATAGGGAGGTGTTATTAGGAACTGTTTTTTATCTTGCAACTTCCTGTAAAATCTATCTTTACACCCTAGTAGACAACTACTCCACTTTTTGCAAAGGGGGTTGATATTAAAAATAAGTCCATAAAAGAGCCATGTTAGCTTTTCCGTACCATATTTCTCCACCCTGTCCTTCGCTATCTTAGTCACTTTCTGCAGATCTTCTGCTCCATGAGACGACACCTGGTTGAACACCTTCAACATGCCAATATACGTTAAATTACAACTACTCATTTTTTGCTTCTAATAAAATCATCCATAATTAGTTTTTCAACTGAATGATCTGTGGTAATAGTAATGGAGTGTTTTTCCCTGTTTCGATCAACGAAAGACATTTTCCCATTAAAATTGACATTCCATTAAATTATAGCCCCTTTTCTGTCATTATAACAAAAACTAAGTTTGGACGATATCATGAATAGATTTGGATGGATTGGATAAATTGAATCTTCTGCAGCTTACCTGTTGTTCGGCCACTCTGCCCGCCAGACCGAGACACATGCTATCCAGCAGGTACTCACTTGTGGCCAGATATATGTCCCTGTCCGCGTGCCATGCTGACCCTATGGACTTGCTATAGACCACGATGCTGATCTGAACAAGACATTTACTATTTCCATAACATATAAACTTCAATAAAAATAAACAACACTAAGTTCAAATAGTAGCGCAAAAATTTACAGCTATCCATTTTTTTATGTGCATTAACCATTTAGAGTTTTATAATTCAAAATTTCAGATATTGCTGTTTAAAATTTCCATTGAATTGATTGCGATAACTAAGATCTGAACAAAATCGAAAACCAGAAAAAAATTGATACTTTCATTCTTCGATTTAATTAGAACAATTTATGTCATACTACGACTACCTCAAATTGATAAAATTTTCATGATGGCCGACAATTTTGTAAACTCAATATCAACAAATGTGATCAATGGATGTTGGTTCTCCCAGAGCTGTTCTCAAGATAAACCCTTCGTAGGTCGAGCGGCAAGAGCTTAATAAATAAACGGCTCCTGTTGTTGGTAACAGCTTTAGAATTAGTGATGTAATTCGTCAAATTGCTCTGAAACAACTCGAATTTAGATCATCGCTAATCGATAACTTGCTAATTCTTTCCTTTTACTCCACTTTTTCTCGAAACCTGTATTTATGACAGCATATCTGAACGGTAGAGAGTTTCAATGAAATCAAACTCCTTCGACTGTCCTTTCTTTCTAACTGGATTTCTTCTGACTAGATTGAAAATGGAGAAGAACTTTGTATTCGGGTGTGTTTTTTGTTTTCCACGCAAAATCAGGTAGGTAACACAAGCATTTCCTCGGAATGGTTCAAATGTTATATAGTTTCAAAAGTCTTTCAGTCGTGATACGAACAACATTTAAAAATGTTCAAACATTTGTCTGTGTCGAGAAAAATTGGTTTGAAATGTTAGACTAACTTCAGTGTAATTTATTAAGTTTTCTTACAAAAAACGAAAGTGGAGCTTTACGCCACTTCCGATACAATCGGGAAAAAACCGAAAAAAACCAAAATAGTTTAAAAAAATGGAACAGCCAAAAACAACAAGATGTATCAAAATGAATAAAGCCTAGTGTTGAAAAAAATATGCCATGACAATATAATGTGAAATTAGTATCGGAGGAAATTAGTATCGGAGGAAATTAGTATCGGAGGAAATTAGTATCGGAGAAAACTTACCAAGCGCTATAAAGAGTCGAAAGTACATGAGCAGAAACTGTTTCAGCCGAAAAAAGATCAATAATACATTAAAAACTATTTAAAAATGTCCCCTTCTCCTCAAAAAAACCTCACACACACAAACAAATTCTTCAGTCACCAAACGACGCAATATACGGCCACTAAGCCGATAAAACAAAACATATTCTGAAATCATTAAAGCAGAATAAAATTTTCAACTAAAAAATACCAAGTCACATTGGTAAAATTACGAGCAGCAGAAGTAAATTAAAACACAAAAAGCAACTAAAAATTATGTACAACAAAAAAACAATACCACGATGTGGCAACTAAGCCGACAATACATCAGCAGTCAAATCATAAACCGGCAATTTCTTTGAAACCGAATATTTTCCATGTTGAAAAAAACTTGTCAGATTTAAACCCAGGAACTTTGCCGTACCAGGCTCTTTCGTTACCTCTAGACATAGTGAGCCGGAGACGCAAAGAAAATTGAATTCATCAACTGGGTCATTCGGTCTAGGTCTCCTCTTTTCCTAGTTTCCTACTTACCCTTAGTAGAGGTGCCGTGTGTTCCAACTGCCAAGCCACAATGGCATGTCCCGCCTCGTGGTAAGCGAACTTCCTCTTCTCCATCTGCTGCACACTGCCACTCCTTTTCTTCAGACCAAACTTCACTCTCTCAATCGCATACCAGAAGTTCTTATCTGTCCCACATCAAACTCTTTTTCATTTCTTGCTGCTTTTTCACTTTTTTTTCTTCAAAAACTTGCTGCTTTATTAAAATTCGGTATGGAAACAAATCCTATGAAGTGTTCAATATAGAACAGATTTGACATTCTGTGTCAATGATAACAAAATATTGTCGATTAAACAGCTTTCAAAAAAGTCGATTAAAGTGTAAAGTGTAGTCTACACATTGCTCATTAAATTAAACTTTCTCTATTTTCCGAGCTTAAATTAGGAAAGGAATCAAAAGTTTTCTCGGTCGGTGTTTTATAAATTATGCATTGTTTATTTAAGACCTGTACATTAGATTCTCAATTTTTTTTATCATAACGATAACTCTGAAACATTTTACCGAATAATCGGTTTGATAAAAACAAAAAAAAACAGAAGTGTTTCACCAGTATGACAAATCAAACGTTTAAGCAATCGGTTGGATGAAAACGAAAAAGAGCCCTGATATAAACTCGTGGTTGTGTGAGCCAGCATTAAGAGCTGCCTCATTGCAGAAGTTAGAGATGTCAGCCCCCGTGAATCCTGAAGTGTATTCTGCCAGTGACTCAGCGTATGACTCATACGGGTTCTCTAGCTTCAGTTTCTTCAGGTACACGTTGAATATTTCCACTCGCTCTGACAGAGTGGGGAGAGTCACTGTGATCTGTCGGTCAAATCTCCCTGAAAATCAGAATTCGTATATAAGGTTTATTTGATATAGAAGTATAAATCGCATTTCATCATCATATAAATTAGGTACATTTACAACTATATCAGGGCCACTATACGGGATAAACCAAACTTCAAATTTATCTGTTGCTATTGAAACCAAGGTTCTCGAAGGTATATATCTTTAAATATCACTTCCTCCAGTGACTTTCAATTGAAAAAGTTGAATAACATAAAACTCTGAAATATAGCCAAAAAACTATGTTGACGATAATGAACCCTGCCTTTGAAAAAACTAAAACGAAAAACTACAAGAATATGCTACTAGCCTGGTCGGAGTATAGCCTGGTCGAGTGTATCCTGCCTGTTGGTACTGGCTAACACCATTACCCCTTCGGATGACGTCATCCCATCCAGTTCAGTGAGCAGCTGGTTCAGAGTCTGCTCAGCCTCCCCGTTTTCAGGAAAACCACCACCGCCTCCACCACCAGCTATAACAATAATAATAATCATATTAATTGTTCCCGAAATTTGATACTTAATAAAAAGAGGCAAAGTCTACAGAACAACGTCAGAATCGCCCGAAAAAAAGACATTAACATGCGTCGATGACATCTTTTGTCTATACAACCAACGACTTCGATATTTTTCTTTCATATCATTTGAAAGCCCTGGAAAAAAACGATACCATACGGTAAATTTGAGCTATTTTGGTATGTGTATAAAAATGATAAATTTTAGAAAAATGGCCCTTTTGACAAAAAAACCGACACCCGGTACGCATAAATCAACTTATTTGAATTTCACATATGACTAACACAACACGCAAAATGTTTTCAGTAATTACCCACAAGCTTATTTGTGCACCAATTCAATTGTTTGCGTAACAGCCATTTTATTAATTCAATCTTTGCTATTTGAAATTGCACTCGTTTCTTACTGCTTGCTTAGACCGAAAATCTTACGAAGCTTTGTTTAATACTTCTGAATTATTTTAACTGGCCTGTTTTTTTTAGATTGATTTGTTATTGAATTTTGTGGTAGAAAACACAGGAGAAGAGCCAACCCGAGCCAAAAAAGTATAGGACCAATCCATTTCCAACTACATGCCCGAGGATGAAGAAACAGCGGAGAAATACCCTTTAAGAAACTACGCAATCCTGATAGACGAGTTTCGGGGTTAAGAGTCCAAATGTGCAAGAACAAACAAAAGGATCACCTCCAATTTACCGAACCCAAAAAATCAACTTTCTATCAGCCTGAAAGAGTAGAATTACCAGAAAAAGTCGTCACACATTCATCCAAAACCGCAAACTCGATTGAAGAATGTCTTTAGAAGAAAGTCCCCGCGACGCTGAATAATGAGTACAATGAGCAGGAAGATCTAAATTCTGTATTGGAGCTATTTTGAGTCAACAAAGTTTGCAACAGGAAGATTTGGGACAGTTTTCCAACAGCACTCGGGCATTCCGCTGAGACCAGATAAACCTAAGTCCGAAGTCCAGCAGAAGGGCCGAAGTCCAGCAGTTACAAAACCTGCAAGTGAAAAACTTGGACGGAACCGAAGAGTTTCTTGACGTTGCTGTCAACAAAAGGCAGACTACAGAAGAGGAAAAGAGTTTGCAACGCGAGCCGTCCAAAAGTGCTGCAGAATCTTGGTTCGCAAAAGGCCTACAGCTTTTAAAAGTCGGACCAAGTTGATCCCAATTAGGTTTACTGTATAAAAAGCCTTAAGATGATTCGGTTGGCGGCAGCCATTTCATGGATCTGACAGGAAATATAGAACAGGCAAATAATTGTATCGTATCGCCCGTAAAAAGTGTTTTGGCCATTCAGACTACACAACGCCTCCATTAAAAAAGTTATAACAAGAAATGATATCGACGGAGCCTGGTTGATCTTCAAAGATAGAACGGACAAATTTACAGTTGACGACGATATAAACGATATAATCAGGCCCCTGGTTAACCAGATACTTGAAGTCCGCCGAGTGATACCGAAAGGACAAGTCCAAAATCGGGCAATTGCATTGGAAGGTGAGACCGACTTTTAGAGGTGAGGCCTTGGAGCGGCTGGTGACTTAAGTCTATAGCAAGATGCGGACTGAATCAAAAACTGCGATTAGAACGTTTGTTTATCTCACTTTTGTGTAACCTTCAAGGTTCAATTAAAATCAATGTCTCCTAACTATAAAGGTGGCAACCAGACATGATATGTGAAATTTTTGGTCTGGGTTTTGGTACATACAAAGCGTCGTTAGATTTTTTTCTAATAGAAGGCTCAACATTTTTCGACTTTTGTTTTGGTTCTTAACATCCTGTTCAATCTGCAAACTGCCGTTATTGTTGGCCTTAGGCGAAGCTTTCTTTAAAAATTTTAATTTTTCACACGACGTAGGATTTTTCTACCGAAACGAGCATTTCAACCGCAATACGACTAGTGGGAAGCACACTCGCTTGGCAATCCCAAATTCCCGGATCGATCCATACGATTACCAAATTTTCGTGGTAAAACTGGTCGAATTTTAAAAAAAAATCATCCCAAGCATATATATATATACCTCAATTTTTTTCGTAAGTCGTTAATAAGTCCAAAATTGACTAAAAAATACCACGCATAAACATTCCGTAATTTTCAAATATCTGAACGATTATATAATCAATCACATTGTTCTTAACTGATTTTCGAGGCTAAGAGAACGCCATTAGACTATTTGGCTCGTTTTCAGACGTCTACGAAACAATAATTATTGCGACTATCGAATAGTACGCTCGAGGTGGTTTTTTATTCCGTCAAGTCTAGATGATCGAAGCAGGGGCGGTTTTAGGGAGGGGGGCGGACGCCCTCCTACACCCCCCCCCTCAGGGATTCGACCCCCTGCCGACCCAAAGGGTCCCCCTTTGGTACTTTTTAAGAAATCCATTTTTTGCCGACCGACCCTAAAATTTTTCTAAAGGCGCCAATAAAGACTAACTTTGAGGGGGAGCGCGCGCCAAAAAAACCCGATTTTTTTGTCAAAATTTTTCAAAAAGTGCCTAAAAACGGCTTTTTTGACCTGTTTTTTCAAAAATTTGGCCAAAACAGGGACCTTTTAGTGCTTTAGAAGAGCTCGGAAAATCAATTTGGTCGACCTAAAAAAAAAAGGTCGTCAAAATTTTCGAAAATTTATGATAATGCAAATAACGCAATTTAATTTTGCGCAGCGAAATATATATCGCACTGAAAAATTGTTCCAAATTCGGAATTCAGGCAAGATAATTGGTCGAATACGTTTCATACGTACGATTCAAATTTTCCCTCTTGATGTGACATTGCCCAAAACAAGTTAAAAGTTCCTTAGTTGACCACTCTACGAGTGGTCGGAACAAAATGAAAACAGCGCTGCAATACAAACTAAGCTCAACCTTCGTACTATATTTTATCTAATAACCAATCAAAGGCAATCATTTCTACTTGCATATTTTCGAATTTTTTTATTCGGGCTGACATCAAATACAATGTCCCTTATTTTGAAAACTGGCCTCTTTTGGCGGCCAGAGCATCCAGTTCGTCCAGAAACACAATACAGGGTGCATCCTCTCTAGCCTTCTTGAACAGATTACGTACCCTCCTCGCACCTAGTCCCCCAATCATCTCCACGAAGTCACTGCCAGCCGCGAAATAGAAGGGAACCTGAACATGAAAATTATCATCATTCTCTTTGAAATATTTCACACCTTTTTATGTATTTCGCGGGTAGACAAGAATTCAGTCATCAAAAGCGTAAAAATCAATTGCAACTTTGTTTAAAAGTTAGCTACTTGGAGTTATCGAGTTAAAATTTGGACATGAGTAAACTAAACGAGCGAAAGAGTTAAATTCAAACCTTTGATGATTTTAATAGTTCCACAAAAGAACGACAAAATACTCCGAAAAAAGCTAAGTAGTATTTTGACTACTAAGGATAGATAAAGGCGCACGGTCACAAAGATTTCTTGTACAGAGAAAACGATTTCCTTTCCTTTTCCAACTTTTTAAAAATTAAACAAGGATAGCCGGTTGCTGTGCGAGTAGCACAATGTTCCCACCACATTAGTAAATAACTACAAAAAAAGAGTTGTTTTTTTTTCTTCAAATTACTGTCGTTTCTTGTGCGTGGTATGCTTACAGAACTATACAAACGCGTAGAAAGCTAGTAAATTAAGCATAAACAATTAAAGTTGGCTTCAAAAAATAAATAAACAAAAAGAAATGAAAAAAAATATATATAAAACAACATTCTAAAATTTTTTCCTATTTTTTTTTGCTCTAAAACTTTATTTTTGAAAAATTTTTACTGCCGAGGAAGCGCTAAATGAAGCTTCCAAAACAAGTTACCGCCGAACAATTTTTTGAAAAAAATTTAATGTCGTTCGAATCATGACTGAAAGTTTTCATTATGATATATCTATCTGATTTTGCGTGGAAAAAAACATAGCCAACAGACAGATGGAAAAGAGTTGAAAATGAAAACGCAAGCAAACAGAAAAAAAAACACTGACTTGTTTTTTCGAAAAAATCTCAACTTTCGAATTTCCAAGTAAAAAACAAACATATGGCTTTAAAGCTCTTGGAAATTCTGGAACAATTTATGAACGACTCTTTTTTTGATAAAATTAACCCAATTTGAGAAAACTGGATCAATAGTTAAAAATTTAATACCACTGGGAAATCTGAAAATTAAAATCCAACTTAAGTTTGATAACGTTTTTCATGGCCTTAACTTTTTAGCTGTTTCATATTGGAGCTTTCCTTCCTTTTAACAAAGGAAATGAACTGAAATTAAAATAATCCGAAGTCAAACCGCAAAAAACTAAACTTTAAGGCTGAAACTAAAACGAAAAAATTTAAGGCAGAAGGAACGAAAAAATTTAAGGCTGAAACTAAAACGAAAAAATAGATCGCCACCTATACACAGAGGCGAAGCGGAGCTTCGCACTACTTGCGATAGAACAAAATCATAGAAAAAAAACAAATGGCTGAAAAAAAACATGATAGACCAAAATTTTCGCATGCCTCGATGAAGGAAACCAAGGGCCCAGCTAAAGCAAAACTTTTACGTTTTTGATAATTTTGAATTTGTTCTACCGATGCATGACGAATTGCGCAAACTCGAAAAGTGACTTTGAGAGGGTATTTTTAAAGAAAATTGAAAATGTTTCTAAAAAAGGAACAAAATTTACAAACTTTCCAAAATCACTAACTTTTTCTATTGAAACCAGGTCAAGGAGGGGGAAGTACAGAATATTTCTAAAATCAGGTTTCTCGATTGAACACTTAACTTGAGAATTGGCACGAAACTTTTTGAGTAGACTCAAAAAACGGTGAAATCTTCAAGGTTTCACTAGTATGAATGCCATAAATTTAAAAAAAAAACAAAGCAAATTATAAAAGTAAGCTTCCAACAACCTGTTGTGTCGATTAAACCTATATATCAGATTTGGCAGGATAGTTATCGAGAAATGTTCAAAAAACGGTCAACAAATCAAAATAAAAAAAGTGACACTTCCGAGAATCAAAGTATTTTGTTTTAAAAAAATTGGGCGTAGCCGCTTCTGCTGAAAAAATTCATCTGACCTGCAATTTCGATTCAACCCAAAAATCATGATTTGGGAGGGTAGTTTACGAGAAAAATTGAAAATTTTCATAAAAAACGGTCAATGAATAGAAATTTTGACTTTTCCAAGGGCCATAATTTTTTGTGTCAAAAACGTTGGGCGTAGTCGCGTATGCAAATGAGTTTCTTAAAACCCGTTATCTCTATTGAATCACAAACTCAGAAAAGGGAGGTTAGTTTTCGAGAAAATTTAAAAAAGATTTAAAAAATGGTCAAAAAAATTAAAAGTATGACTACTCCGAGGGCCATAATTTGATGTGTAAATGAAGTTTGGGCGTAGCCGCTTCTGAAGGGGAGCTTTTCAAATCTATTCCATTCATTGAAAATAAAATCTCAGATATTGTAGGTTAGCTTAGAAAAAAATCAAAAATATCTGTCAAATATTCCCCCATAGACTTTTTCGAAGGCTGTAGAAAAAGGAGTAAAGCAAAAAAAGAACACGGAAGTATGCAGGCACATCAGAATGTAGGCGCTCTTCTAATAGATATCCCCTTTTGAGAATCATTAGATGGGTTCTTTTGCAAAAAGTCATAAAAGTTTCCAAAGAGTCTCAAAAAACAAAAAAAAACCATCCCATACACTATCATAATACCTGTTTTTATCAAGCAGGAATTTTAGGCAAACAAGGCAAGCAAGTCATTTAAATTCAAATTAGCAACTGAACAACTAACAAAGCCGAAACAAGACCGACAATCCTTGAACAGGCACCAATTAAGCCGAAAAAAAACTGGCTTTTGTCAAAAGTTTCGAGACCCCACTGAAACTACCCTGTAGTAACTAGTACCTACCCAGTAGTTAAATTTGAATTTTCATGAAATTGAGCATGTCAGCTGCATAGCAGCATCATAAGCGATTCAACTGATTTTGTTAAACTTGTTGTTAACCCAAAAAAAAACTGTGTACATTCTGATTTGATATCGCTTGCTAATCGCAAGCGTAATCAGAGCCTGAACTACATTAATCAAATCTTAAGAAAAAAAACAAACACACCTACGAACAGAAAGTTCCTCCCCATTTTCAAAATATTCAGAGCAATTATATATTAACAGTTTGTGATGTTGATAAAAGCAAAGTTCAATTTAAAAAAATGCTGGATGAACTTTAATGTGCATGTAAGAGAAAATGTACAAGCAATTTTAGTTTTGAACATTACCTGAGCCTCGTTTGCAACTGCCTTGGCCAACAAAGTCTTGCCACATCCGGGAGGTCCCAACAAGAGCGCCCCTTTTGGTAGTCTGGCGCCTAATGTCGTGTACTTGGCTTGATTCTGAAACAGGTGAGACAAATGAGAAAGCATTGCAGTTTATCCTCATAATAGATAAACTTGCACGAATTTCCTATTTCGCTGATGATTGCTCATTGTCAACTGCATTTCTGTCATTAAATACGAATTTAGCGTGTTTTACCGGAACGACGACTAACAAGTCATTTATTCTTCCGACTTTCTAAGAAAATACGGAATACTTTAAAAACTGGGATTTAAATACTGTGGCAGAGATCTTCTGTATTACTTGCACAGCCAGTGGCTCACCTTGATGATCCTTAAAGAGAACTTGATAAACTGAAAATGGAATTAATTGACAAGAATTAAGAATTCCTTACCTTAAGGAAGTCGACAAACTCCATCACCTCTACTTTGGCCTCTTTCATGCCAGCCACGTCCTCCATTTTCACAAGCTGTTGCTTCTTTGGGTCAAACCTCTCCCATGGGTCCTTTGAGATCACCCCGAATATCTGTCCCAAGTTCATCCTCCTATAAAGAACAGCCTCAGAGCTCCATTTTACCAATACCAATGAATCGGTTCAAACTTATTAGCACAGGACTCGCACCTACGGTGCTTCAACTAAATCGTTGAGCGTGAAAAGATCTTCCTAAAATATTTACAAAAACAAGGACTTTTAATAGAGCCGTAAATTTGATAAATTTGAGTCGGCCCATCCATCACGGTTTCGGTTTTCCATTTCATTAATTGAACATTTTAAAAAGTTATCTTTTAGATTATTTTTCATCAAAATGATCTTATCTCTAAAACTACATTTAACCTTTAGGACTTAAACAGAATCCCTGACAGCCCCACGATACATGGTTGACAACTTCAAGTTTTGTCAGGTTTTAAAATCCATGTTAAAGAAAAAACTTTAAAAAGCATAAAATACGCTATATCTATGCTCTTAAAAGGCTTTGTTCAGTCATATCTGCAGGCCAAATGTGCAATCCTTGAGTGTATTCTGAAACACACCACCATAGGATTGAGAGTTTTAAGTTATGTTATTTTTTTTCAAATATAAATTTCTTGAAAAAAAGATAAATATATAAGAAACGACATAGCTCGAAAACAAAAAGGATTTGAGCAGTCATACTTGTTGCCGAAACGCACCCTTTAAAATCTCCTGAAAGCACTCCAGCATAAGTTTTAGAGTTTTAAGTTCTGTTAATTTTTTTAATCTAAAAGTTTTGAAAAAATCCTAAAAAACGCCATATCTCGAAAGCAAAAGAGTTTTGCGCGCTTAAGTTTAGAGGGCATAATTGCAACCCATAATGTTACTCTGAGAGCACCGCACCATAGGGTTGAAAATTTTCAGTTCTGTAAAAATTATTTAAATCTAATTTCTTTAAAAAATTTGTTTAAATCATAACACCGCCATATCTCGGAAACCTAAAGATTTGAGCAGTAATATTTGGAAGCCAGATTTGCAACCCCTGTACGCTACTAGCACATTACTATAGGGTTGAGAAAATTCAATTTTGTCAAAGAAAGATCGAAACGGAAAACTTTAAGTTTGCATTGCGAAAAAGGAAAAATGCTATAACGTTAACAGTTACTCTTCAACAGATGTAAAATTAAAATAAAAGGTGACCTTGGAAAATTAAAACGTTGAATTCAAAGAAACATATTAAAGGTTGCAAAATATTTCCTTATTACTAAACATTTCAACATAGGGATTTCAACATGTCAAGTGAAACGCCAACTAAATATGTATAAACAGATTGAAATCGGGAACTTTTTCTACGCAAAATCAGTTATCAGCAAAATCGTTTAATTTTTCAACACAAAATCAAAAACACACAACGCGTCTTACAAAGCCTAATGATATATGTTATTGAAGCAGTTACAGTGATGACTCAATCGATATTTAAAAACGTATATCATCAGATTAAACTATTATCAAATTAAACATATTATCAGATTAAACTGTGGAAGCCAAATTAAATCTGTTGTTGCCAAAATCGCATAGTTGATTAAATTATTTGTTCAACCATGTTTTTAATCTGAAAAACTTATGTTCCGATTTGATAAAGCGAGCTCGTATTTTGTGGTTTTAGATAAGAACTTAAATATTTTTCCGCCACGCTTTTACTTGAAAATAAAACCAAAATCTTAAAGAGCTGAATTTAGTTAGATTTATTTAAGATCTTTAAGATAAAATTATAATGAACTTTCAAACACATACGTTAAAGCGTATCCAGCATTAACGTCCATATCAATTAAAATAAAACGGATAGCGCGTATTTGAAGCATCATGAACATCTTAGTACAGCTTAAGGAAATTCTAAAATATGCGAGGCAGATTTCTTTTGCTATCGCAAAAAAAGAATACCGGGATTGACTGCCAACTAAAGAAACCCTCAGATCTATCTATTGAAAGATAATATTCTAATTTCAACAAACTTTGAAATATATTTAGCATATTCACTTTGCAATTACAATCAAGAAAAATGATAACCAAAGCTCTTGAGTCAGTTTTACTCACGACTATGTGGTCTGGGAACGTCCCACGTTTCGCCCCTAATAATTTCACACATTTCGTCCTCGCACGTTTCAACCCTAACTTATTACATAATTAATTAACGCCGCCTTCTTAATGTACATTTTAGGACACAGTTAATTAACGCCGCCTTAATGTATTTTATGAGGGGCGAAATGTATGAGGGCCGAAATGTGCCACTAGATTTAAGAGGGGCGAAACGTGTGAGGGTCGAAATGTATGAATACCGTGATCTGGTGGTTTAAAAGTTGAATCAAACAGCTGATCACTAGCATGTACAGACATCGGTTCGAGTCCGGTCACAGCTTAAATAACTTTTGCTTGAGTGATTTTCTCTCACCTTGACTGTGTATAGTTTATTGCATGAATGGAATGGCCATGATATCCTTTTTTCATGGTGGGAACTGAGGCGTCATTTTCGTATTGCTTTCTTTTTAACACGTACTTTCTGTTTGCTCCCACTGAAATCGACCTTCTCGAGGAACATTTCGTCAGCTGTGAAGAACTTTCAAGTGAGAAATTTGCTATTCCATACGAACTGTGCCGTCGGAGAAACAACGAAGACTTTGATGTTGATGTCATTTTATCAAAATGTTAATCGATTCATCTAAAAATAATATTAATTTATGAAATTCAGGTTCCGGGAAGCGATCATTACTTGCTTGGTTTAGAGTTGGACTAACAAGAAAAAAATTTAAATCATTTCTTCTCGACACTTAACAAGTGTTTTCGCTATTTTTCCACAGCGATCGAATCCCGACTAAAACGGCTTTATAATGACACTATTTGAAGCTTATTAGTCGTACATGCTTTTGTGCTGATGAAAGTATAGAAAAACTAAAATTCCCGAATACAAAACTCCTACCCTCTGCGTGGTTGGGACATCAAGTGTTGCCGGTTGGTGCGCACGTGGATTAGAAAAATGCGAACAAGCACATTTATTGATGCAAACAAACTGGGCTGTGGTATTTTGAACATTAAGAACTAATTTATTGAATTATTTGTTTTCGAAAGTTAGAAGACTTAATCGCGAAAGTTAAAATGGTCTAGGAAGCTTAAATTTCTCCGCCTGCGTTGCAAAAACGAATCGAGACTGCAGGGTTTAAATATTGCATAGAAATTTCCGATACCTGGATGGCTTTCGGGAAAAAGCTTTCGCTGGTCGGAACAAAAATGAAATCTATAAGGGGCTTAGCAAAAAAATCAAGGGGTAATTTCGAAGCAAAGGTTTTAAATTTCGTAGATTTTTCAGCAGCAAAGCAGCAAATTCAAATCGACTGGTTTCTTAAGCTCATATCCTGAAAGGAACATGCTCAGATGAAATTTCTCCCAGTTCAATCTCGCTTAAATTGCATATATTTGTATGTTTGCCGTGAGACATACTTCGTTAAATTTGAAAGTAGCTTTAAAATGCTCCATTCCCGAGTTTTTCAATGGCTTTGTGCGTTCACTAACTCTCAGAATGAAATTTGATTTATAATTATTATTCCGATCATTTGAAAAATGTGGAAGAACTTTGTATTCGGGTATTTTAGCTGATTTCTTTTTGTTTCAAGCCCTATCAGTCGTGATCCACATGACAATAAAATTTTTCAAAATTTTTTTTCCAGTGTCGAGAAAACCGGTTTGAAATTTCGAGCGAGTAAAGCGAGAGCAGCGAACATGCTTGTTTTTGCTTAACTTAGGCCGTTTACAATAGCTTATTTCTGTTTAGTTTCAATTTTACTCGTTTATTTAGATTTTGGAGTTTTAATAACGCCTTTTTGAAAATCACAAACTTTTGTAATCACTGCGGGATAACAAAAAAAAATGATTTTAAAAATTTTTTTTTGAATGATTTTTTTTGTTTCTCTTGTCATTTCTTTTCAAAAATTGTAGTCAAGTTTTCCTGTGTTATATTGACTGTCGAATATGCCTAAGTTGTATAAATAGCATTCAATATTTAAATAGCACTTTCAGAACCAGAAGTCGATCACGTTGAGTGTACACTTTTGTTCGATAGTGGAGTTTGCCTTCCTTTCAAAAAGAAAATGAACTGAACTTAAAAAGAAATCAACAGTCAAACCGCGAAAAATAAAATTTGAGCCTTAATAAATGAGTGTTTTAGCTGTCTTCTTTTTGTTTTCCAAGCAAAATCAGGTACCACAAAAAATTTTTTACACATAAGCGAAGCGAAGCTACGCGCCACTTGCGATATAACACAATTGAAAAAGAACGAGGTCAACCAAAATTTTTGTATGTTTTGATAAAAAACAACTAGGGGCCCAGCTAAATTTGGAGATAAGTGTTTGATATTAAATGAATTTGCTATACTGAAGCGAAAAAGGGATTTAAAAAATTCGACTTTGCCTTGAACCTTAGTTGTTTCTCTACTAAAATAAGTAAGAACAGTAAAAAAAATACTGAGATAAAAAATTTTCCCAAGGACATTGTAAGAGATAACATTTCTCTTACAAAAAATTAAGGTCTCGATGTTCCCATTGGAAAAATGATCGCAACCGGTTCTTTCAATTGAACTTTTCATCTCAGATTTGGTTGCAAAAATTTTAAGAAAACTCAAATTGAAAAAACGGTCAAAAGTTCTAAAAACAAAAAAATTCAAAAAACTTTAAAAAAACGAAAAGACTTTGCAAAATTCATAAATTTCTGAATTGAGGCAGATCATTTAGTCTTATCATTAGGACAACTCACTTGGTCTACCCATTAAAGTCTATTAAAGAGCAGGTTGTAACCGCTTCATCAGAGAAGATTCCCAACACCGAGTTTCTCGATTAAACACAACCTGAAAATTGGCAGGGTAGTTTTCGCGTAAAGTCAAGAAAATTCCAAAAAACGGTCAAAATTTCAAAACAATGACTTCTTTGAAGGCCATAACTTTTTTCAAAACAAACTGGGCACAGCCTAATATAAAGGTAGGCTTTCAACTACCTGTTGTTTAGATTAAACCTATGATATCTGATTTGGCAGGATAGTAAGCGAGAAAAGTTCAAAAAAGGTCAACAAATCAAAAATTTGATGTTTCCGAAAATCATAGCTTTTTGTGAAAAAACCGGAGGTAGCCGCTTATTCAGAAGGGATTCACGCAATCTTTAATTTTGATTCAAGCCAAAATCTCAGACTTGGTAGCGTAGTTCTCGAGTAAAGTAAAAGTTTTAACAGTACAAACGGTCAAAAACCAAAAATTTGATTGTCCGAGGGCCATAAATTGAAGTGTCAGAGAAAAACTTGGGCGTATTCATATTCGCACGAAAGTGCTTCCCACAACTCGTTTTTCGAATTGAACCCAAAATCTCAGATATGGCAGTGTAGTTTTCGAGAATATTCAAAAAATTTAAAAAACGGCCTTCTAATCAAAAATTCGACTTTTCGAGGTCGATAATTTTTGTTTAAAACAAATCTGTAAGTGGCGGCTAAGACAGGTAACCTTCCCGCTACCCATTATATCCATTGAACCAGCAATTTGAAAGACTAGATTTTGAGACAAGTCAAAAAGATTCACGAAACTGTAAAGAATCAAAATTTGACTTTTTCGAGGGCCATAAATTTAAGTGTAAAAAAATTGGGTGTAGCCGTTTATGCAGGGAAATTTGAAGAACCGTTCTTTTCAATGAAACCAAAAACTCAGATTTGAGATGGGTAGTTTTTGAGAAAACGAAAAAAAAATTGAAAATATGGGTCAAATATTCCCCCACAGACTTTTTCGAAGACTGTAGACAGAGGGGTTAAGTGAAGAGACTAAAGGGGAGTATGCAGGCACACCAAAGAGTAGGCGGTCTTTCATTCGAAATTAAAATTTTTCCAATATATTTAAAATTTTTGCAATATATATTTGGAAATAAGTTTCCATTGCAAAAAAAAATCAACAAACCGATTGGTAAACAAACAACCAATTACAGAAGTCCGGAGGGGAGTGTTATAATTTTTTTTACCTTTGAAACGACTCAAAATTAGATCATCAAGGCAATAAAAAATAGGCCAAAACAAATATTTAGCGAAAAAAAAACAAAGGAAATACGAAGTCAAGGTAAATAAAATTACATATTGTAGGAGTAGTTAAAAACATAAAAATCAACTTAAATGAACTGCATTCAAAAAAATAAAGATGTCGCAACTAAGCCGACAAAACTCAGGCAGACAAATCATAAGTCGACAATTTTTTTGAAACTGGATATTTCCAGATTGAAAAGAAAAAAGGGCTCTGCTCAGATTCAAACCCGGGACCTTTGCTGTCCCAGGCGTATTCGTTACCACCGGACTAAATGTACCGGAGATGCTTAGAAATTTGATTTCATCATGAACCAAGGTATCAAGTGATTCTGTTAAACAAGTTGATGACCCGAAAAAAAAACGTCTAACGTTGCAAACGAAAACGTAGAGTTTAAGAATACATATTTTTCATTAAGTCGACTTTAATATGTAGGGCGAGGTTAAACGGAGCTTCACACGACTCGTGAAGCAACAAAACATTTAAAAAACGTCGAAAATGAAAAAAAATATATGGCCACAATATTTGAGCAGACATAAGTTGATCCGAAAAAAAATCTGATTATATAGTAAAACCTTCAAGTTTTAAGTACCACCTGAAACTGCAATGAAGAACATTTGCAATTAAAACTACAAGAAAATTTTTTTATAGCATTAGTAAAATCTGTAATTTAGCAACTAAGCCGACCATCTTCGAGCAGACAAACTTAAGTCCGACAATTAATTTCAATAGAAAATATTTTTGAATTGCATACAAACTGACAAAACCAAGGTCCAGCCCAGACGCGAACCCCAGACCTTAGCAAGCAAAAGCGATCGCGTTACCCATAGGCCGACTAGGAAGGAACCTTTTAGATGTTAGGGTTCAAATTTTACAAAAAGATTTGTAAAAATAACAGAGTGAAGAAGAGAATGATTTGAGCCGAAAACTGTTGTCATAAATTCAATTTACTAATTAGGCTTTTAGCCTAATTGTTGTGATAAACTTATTAAATAGTTTGAGATGGGTATGTGCTGGTGATCACCTGGCTCGACCTTGCACACTTCCTGACCTGCCCGAAGTGGACCACTGGTCTTCAGGTAGCGTGCCATCCGCGATCTGGTCTGGAACCCGCACTGGAATTCTGGTCTCCTGGTGTGGAACCCGTAGCCCGATCTTGACTCTGGCTCTCCCCTTCTGCCTTCGTTATCTCTACGTCTGGGTGAGACCCCTCCTACGTTAGGCATGCAATTGTTTGCCTCTTTCTTCTCGACCGTGTTTCTGGTTTTAGCTTTCAACCGTGTGCAGAACGGTCACACCCCTGTTGGATCTACTCACATGCTGCTGCTGGCTCGCGAGAAACCTGATCCACAATCACGACAAGAACTGCGGTCACGCAAGTTTAAACTCAACTCAAAGCTGTCGTTTTATAACATTTCTATGCTCCTTCTTTTATGCGCTGGTGATATTGAGAGTAATCCTGGCCCGGCTGTCGACCCTACTCAGTTGTTCAGATTTGTTAACGCCGCGGAGATCTTAGTCGGGTCGTCTGTGGCCATCTCGGACCTAACCTCCGGTATCTATGATGCTTCTATCCTCAAAGTTGACAACGATCGCTTCTTTGCTCACTTTCGTGGTTGGAATAAAAGCTATGACTCCTGGGTCAACCTTGATCAAATTTTCCGGCTCCCTGATGGTTATGTTCCGATAGGCCGGAATTCTCGCGGTCCTATTTGCCTTCTCGCGCCTCCTGTCTCCAGTCCTATCTCTGTCGCTTTAACGAGTTCTCCTTCTCGGGATGCTCCTGTTAGCTCTGGCCTCTCTCAAGGGATGTCAAGTATGACGATCTCGGCTGAGCTCGCCGAAAGCGCTGTGCCGGATCTTTCTGACGTCATGTCTTCCAGAGTTGACACTGTCCGGTTCGTTCCGATTTCTCTTCGTAACGAGTGGTCTGAGGTTGTTGGTCACGCCCTTGACAACTGCGCCACCGCTCCGGACAAACTGAAAAACTGGATTCGGTTGCTCATGCTCCCCAAATGTATCTTGAAAGCCCCTCGCCGCGGAGGCAAGTCTCACGCCACTAATAACTGCAGAGACATTCGCCAAAGAATCAAGTCCTGGAAGGAGGGCAATACTCGGACCTCTGGTCTAACGCTACCAAAGGAACTAAAGAGCGAACGAAGAAAAACAGCAAACCTTCTCCTGACTTTAATGTCCGCAGAGCCAAAGAGCTAGCAGGCCTCGGTCAGTTCGGCAGAGCAGCTAAAGCCCTGTGTTCCGATGGCCTCGTGTCCAAAAGTGACGAGTCGCTTAAGGACCTTCGCAGTCTTCATCCTTCCGCTGACCCTCCTGTCTTTTCTGGCCGGGATGAATCCCCTCTTGCCTACCAATTCGAATCTGAGTTCGTTCATAAGTCTCTCAAAAGTTTCCCGAGCGGCACTGCTGCCGGTCCTTCGCGCTGGTTTCCTGAGCACTTTGTTCACGCCGTTGAGTGCCCCACTCCTCAGACTGCTGCCAGAACGTTAGAGTCTCTCAACAGGGTTGTTAATATCCTCGCTGCCGGGCAAGCCCCTTCTAGTCTCTCTCCGTGGCTGTGCAGTGCGAATCTCTTTGCCACCGCTAAACCCAAGGGTGGTGTCCGGCCTATTGCGGTCGGCGAAGTGCTCCGAAGGCTCACTGCTAAATGCCTTGCTAAAGCCGCCAACGCTGAAGCTCGTGATTTTCTGTGTCCTCACCAGCTTGGAGTCGCTACCAGCGGTGGCTCGGAAGCCATCGTCCACGCTACTAAAATGACAGTCAAAAAGTGCTCGGAACATGGTCACCAAGGCGTCTTAACAGTGGATTTTGAGAACGCTTTCAACACGCTAGACCGCACCGAGATCCTCCTTCAAGTTCGCAACCGTCTTCCCGGTCTCTCCGCCTTTGTTGAGTTTACCTACGGTCACCACAGTCATCTGCTGTTCGAGGATGTCATTCTCAACAGCGAGAAAGGAGTTCAACAGGGGGATCCGCTAGGGCCTCTCATTTTTGCGGTCACCCTGCACTCTCTAGTCGAATCTCTCAAGTCGGAAGTCCCCGGTCTCACCCTCAACTGCTGGTACCTTGATGATGGGATTTGTGCCGGCGACGAAGACTCCTTGCTCAAGGCTCTCGAACTCATCACTTCCAACGGCTTGCATCTCGGCCTCAAAGTCAAGCACAGTAAGTGTGAGTTGTGGGCCCCTGTGGAGTTCTCCTCCATCCCCGTCTCTATCCCGAGAGCAGCGTCTAATGGCTTCGAGCTTCTTGGCGCCCCCATTGGTGATACTGAGTTCTCAGTTAAAGTCCTGGACAAACGCATCTCGAAGGCCACCAAATGTCTTGAAAAGTTACCTCTTCTTGATGACCCCCAGCTCTCACATGGCATCACTCGCACTTGCCTTGCTGCTCCCAAGCTGACGTACTCTCTTCGCACTCAGCCGCCCTCTCAGCCTGTCGCAGCTTCCCTGCAAGTTTTTGATGAACTCCTCCGCGATGCTCTTTCTGTCATAGTTGGCTCACCTGTTCCTGATCTTGCCTGGTCCCAGTCTTCCCTGCTTATCAAAGATGGCGGACTTGGCGTCCGGCAAGCTCGCGACCAACACATCCCTGCCTTCCTAGGGTCTTCGTGTCAGTCAGCTCATTTGGTCTCGTTTCTTACCGAATGCGACATCACTGATACGCCGGAGTTCCTGCGTGCCTCGAACGAATTCCGTGAACAGTCTGGAAGCGTTAACACTCCCGGTTTTACTCAAGAAGCTTTCCAAGAGAAACTCGATAAGGCCACCTACAACGCTTTCTTCTCGTCTCTTCCCGATTCCCGCGAGCAAGCTCGTCTTCAGTCGCTCTCTCTGCCTTACGCCGGCGCTTGGCTTACTGCAGTCCCCATTAAAGGTCTTGGCCTGCACCTGCTACCTGCTGAGTTCCAAGCTGCTGTCAGATACCGCCTTGGTCTTCCTGTGTTCGCGTCTGCTCGTAGGTGCCCCGCGTGTCCGTCTGGCACTCTGGACGCCCTCGGGGACCACGCTGTCGCTTGTGGGGGGAGTGGTGGCCGGATCTCCCGTCACGACAGACTACGGGACATTATTTTCAATGCTACCTCGGCTGCCTCTTTAGCCCCCATCAAGGAGCAACGGAACCTCATCCCTGGAGAACGGTCCAAACCCGGCGATATTTTTATCCCTACTTGGAGCGCTGGTCGCCCAGCTGCTTTCGACGTCACCGTGACATCCCCGCTGCAGTTATCTCTTCTCTCTCGTGCGGCGGAGACCCCCGGGGCGTCCCTGGAAGTTGCTGAGGACCGCAAATTTTCGAAACACGAGAAAAACTGTGAGGAACAAGGAATCAGTTTTTTCCCGTTAGCAGTCGAAACGCTCGGGGGTTGGTCCGCTTTAGCTATCAAAACCCTCAAGTCAGTTGCTATCCTCGCTGATGCCAGACGTTCTGGTTCACGTGACGCTCGTGTTGCCCCAGTTCGCCTTCTCCAGAGCCTCTCAGTGTGCCTCATGAGAGGAAACGCCACTATGATTGTCAGCCGGGCCATCTAGTCTTGTGCAGTTTATTACGTTTTTTGCATTCCCAATTCTGGTGCTCCTTTGTTCCTTTGCTGTTAGCGCAAATTAGTTTTAGTTTTCTATGTTAAATTTGAAAGTTTTTCAAGATAAAAATTAATCAGATTTGCATTTAGAAAGTGACAATCAGTAAAATCGATATTCCCTATTTACCATTGCTACTAAAATTGACCATTCTGTGGAAAAAATTATTTACGGGAAAGTAGTCTAGTACCCAATTGCAATACCATTGCTTATTGCAAGGGTAAAAAGAGATACTTCAAGACTCGAACAAAGCATTTCAAAATGCCGATGTTAGTAAACATTTCTTAGCAATGAATTGGCCTTTTTTAACATGTTAACAGAGGGGCTTCTCAAACATGTGGCAATTGAAACGCCAATTCAATTGTGTGTATATTTTTTATGAACTTAGAGAGCTTCAGGGGCGGATTTAAGGGGGGACGCAAAATATTCAAATTTTGAAGGGGAGAGCCCGCCGAAAAAACGCAATTTTTTTGGGCAAAACTGTCAAAAAGGTGCCTAAAAACGCCTTTTTTGGACTGCCTTTTCAGCAATTCGTCTGGCGAGCTTTCGAAAAGTTTTGGGAAGATCCCCCCCCCCCGAGAAAATGCTAGATATGCGCCTGGAGAGTTTGGTTTAAGTGTGAAGATAAACTGAAGACAAAATAAGACGCTACGCCAATTTAATCTCAATAAACACATAATTTTCCATATACTTTATAGTTGAAAATTTCATCCAATTCAATCAATAACTTAAGCTAAATCGTCAATTTTACTGAGCGGTTCCCATAGATAGTCCAGTTCTTGTAGCAACGCCCCTTTACTATCTTCAACTTCAACTTTTCGCCTTTTGATCTGCTTTCCAGCATCTTCGTTCAAACTAGCCAAATACGATTCAGCTATAGACGCAGTTTGCATTGAACTAGTCGCACTGTTTTCTTCGTTGATAACTGAATTTGCAACTGCAGTTTTGAATTTCTGGATACTCATGATCCGCTCCTCGATGCTGTCTTTCGTGATTAGTCGGTACACTGTGACAGTTTTGGTTTGCCCGATTCTGTGGGTACGATCCATCGCCTGAAATCATCGCAATGAGTCAGATTATACGTAAACTAAATTTCAAGTTTTTTGTGCTTTGCATATTAATCATTCAAGCTTGTTGACAAAGTGAATCGTGAAAACATATATACAATGTTTTTTAATCAAAACAGTAAGCTTTTTTTAGGTCAAAACATTTAAAAAAAAAACTATTTCAGAGGAGCACTTGCTTTCGATCAGATTGCAAACTTTATTAAAAAGAACGAAAAAAATAACCCCCTTCTATAAAAATAAACCTCATCTTTAAGTCAAAGCCACTCCTTGGTCATTTGCCAACCTGTAAATCCTTCACAGGATTGAAGTCATGCTCTACAAAGACAACGGTATCTGCTCCTGTCAAATTCAAGCCCACCCCTCCCACTGCAGTAGTTGAAAGAAGGAGGTCAAATGTCGGGTCACCGTTGAACTTCTTCACCACGCCCATTCTCTCAGCTGGCGTCAAGCTTCCGTCCAGAATCAACAAGTTCAAAAACTTGAACTCTTTCTCCAAAACTTTCTCTCTAACTAATTTCATAGTGGCTTTGATTTGAAAAAACATAAGGACTCTATGTCGATTGAATCTTTCGTTCGAAAATATACTCGACAATAACTCGGAAAGTGCTTCCATTTTTCCTGAAGCTATGTTATAGCGCGGGTTCAATAGTGTGGGATCATTGCAGATTTGAAGTAAAATTTGCATTAGTTTTAATGAAGAAGTCTTTTCGGAACAGGTTGTTTTGAATTTATTTTCCGTTTTCTCGTATAGATCTTTTTGCTGTTGACTCATTGTGCAATAGATATCTTGAATGACTTTAGGCGGAAGTTCTTTGAGAACCGATTCTTTCTCTCTTCGTAAAATTAAAGGCAGCACTTTCGCGTGTAACTGTTTCAAAGCTTGCGAATTACGTTCCAAAGTTTTACTCGACTTGTTCAATGTCTCTTCATTTTTGTTCAAATTTTTCGAAAAATAAGATTTGAAGTGCTCAATTGAGCCCAAATATGAGGGTACCAAAAACTCGAACAACGTCCATAATTCACAGAGGCTGTTTTGAATTGGGGTTCCTGTAAGAACTAACCTATGTTTTCCTCTTAGCCTCTGAATGGCTAAAAAAGTTTTGCTCAGTCTATTTTTTATCACGTGACCCTCGTCGAGTATTATGTAATCGTATTCGTGACTGGAAAATTGTTCAATATCTGATCGCAGTATATCGTATGAAGTTATTCGAACAATATACGAACAGGACTGTTCTGTATTTGAAATCGATTTCCGTTTATCAATGCAGTCTATAATTAATTTTGGACAAAACTTTTGAATTTCGTGGTTCCAATGGTGGATCAAACTTTTTGGACACACAACAAGACTACATATAGGTTTTCTTTTTTCGATCACCTGATTTTTGTTATACATGACGTGACTAACTTTTTCGGTCACAAGATTTTTGCTTTTGACCACGTGATTTTCCATTTGTTCTGCTAGGACGCAGATGCACATAAGAGTCTTTCCTAATCCAAGGTCATCGGCTAGAATTCCGTTCAGGTTGTAATTTCTGAGAAACTGCAGCCAAGAAACGCCTTCCTTCTGGTACGAGCGAAGATTAACTGTGATCGATTTGGATATTTTTGGAGTCGCGAATGCCTACAAACAATCAAAAAGGTGAAAAAACATCGAATATTTGTCAATTCTATTTCTATCAGAGCCTTGGATTGCACAGTCCAAGGCTCATTAGAACCCATTCTGAAAAATTTCGTACTCCTTAGCTAGCTCTTAATAGTGAGAGAACTACAACAAGAAAAGTATCGACATCTAAATTCAAGTCCCCTTTTAGAGCTGAAAATAACGACATGCCTCAACGCGATGACTCGTAGTTTTCTCTAATCTGAGCAAAGACAATAATCTTATGCAACTATGCGTTATTTCAAGTAAAAACCGGAAAATCTAAGCTCACCTTGGGAGCTATGGAATCTTACCTTAACGATGTGATTGCCGATATTGAATGAAAATAGTGGACGATATGGCGGAAAAAAGGATCTAGCACTTCTGACTACAAGAAGAAAAGCACAAAGCAACTGTGACACAGAGGCAAAAATGACTTGCGATACAAAAATGAATGACTGTGATTAAAATCAAAAGAAAAAGCAAAAAAGACCCCGAACAAAATTACCAGCACCATTAGAAATTTTACACGGAGCTTTCGGGACGCTAAAAAAATTAAAGTAAAATTTTCCAAAAAGTTAATCTGCAGAAACTAAGCCGGCAAAAATAAGCAGACAGACAAAACTCTAAAAGAGCCAAAATTTTTCGGCTTGGAATCGAACTCCCGAGCTTTGTTGACAAGCATGGGTGTTAAATCAACTTAGAAGAAAGCTGAACCTTCAATAAATAGGGCTACGGGAATTAAGCTGACAAAAGTAAGCAGATGGACGATAGTCCGGAAAAGCACAAAAAGCACGAAGTTTGTAAAAAAAAACTGGTCCCGGTCAAATTGGAACGCAAGCCTTTGCCGTCTCAAGCAGGTGTGTTATCTCTGCGCCACCTGCGCCAGTTTGATTGTTTGAATTGATATATTTATAATAAAGGGAGTATATGTGTGAGTCCAGGATCCAGGATGTAAGTCCTGTGAACATAGTTATTAACGGGAAAAAAAGTCTAGCGTTCGATTGCAATACCCTTGCTTATCGCAAGGGTAATGATGATAATCAATTCATATCTGTGGGGGAAATAGCAAAATACCGTGTGATTAACTATCTTTTTCCTGGGTTTCGACTCAGCCCTAAGCAAGGAACACGGAATGTTCTGGTCCTCCAACTACTAGCCTCTCGATTAAAACGCAACTCCTCTGTTCTACTCAACAGTTTTTACGTCAAATTGCGCATTAAAACTTGAACTCTTTCAGATTCGGAAAGAAAGAATTTATTTCTCCATAATTGTAAATATATTTCAATTTATAACATCAATCAAAATAAACACATACACAAAATGAAGAAGTTAGATAACAGACAAGCATTTCTAATGAGAATCTAACCATGTTTGGTTTATAAACAATAAATAAACTATCAATAAGAGGAAAATTTTTTTTCTTTGTTATCTATATTAACTTTTCCTAATTTAGCAAAAAACAAAAACAATGAACTATCTATTGTTCTTAATGTGCAGTTAGAAATACTGTACACAATTTGAGAATATTATTCATAATTTCAAAAAACTACAATTTTGAAAAAAAAATCGCGATTTCTCGAAAACTACCGAGAGTTGGAACGTCATGTTTCGCGCCCAAACTTCGAAGTTTAAACCATGGCCTGGTACAAATTCAATAAGTGTACGAGAAAAGAAAGTTTGCAAACCTGATTGTTGATCAGCTTAGATAGAAACTCTGAACTTTCTTCATACGCTCGAAGCATCAATTCAGACCCCATTATTGCACGGCTAAAAATTCCTTTATCGACCGTATGTGAACTTTCACAGTCGACCACATTAACAGCTTTGTGCAAAATTAGTCCAAAAATCCTCGATGCCAGACATCTAACTTGGTTATCGTAACTCGTGATCGACTTCAAAACGGGCGCGACAAAGGATACAATCAAACGAGAATAGTCAAAAATTGTGCCGGCACTGCTCTGATTACTTCGGCGATTGATTTCCAGGACTGCCATATAAATTACCAGCATGTCAAAATAATTTCGACTTCTATCATGTTTATTTTCATCCAAAAGCGACATAAATATTATATCTGCACCTTGTCTCCCAGTTTGGGGATTCAACAATGCGTATACCATAACTTGGCTCCTGAGAAGGGTTAAATCTAAATGGACTTCTTTGTTGCTTAAATATTCTAAGGAGATAATTTTGCTGAGCACTGTTTCGACGAAACTTTCTTCAAGATTTTCGTCAGAAAACTCAAGCAAAGAGGAAACGTTAATCAACGCATCAATACGCATTTGCACATTGTTTGATTGATTTAAAGTGTCCAAGATAAATTTTTGAGTTCGAGTCAATGCACACGAAGCTACCAGGATCTTGATGACCATTTGAAGGTGAATTTTCTGAGACTCATTGAGAAAATTTACAAAATTCTCGATTATCTGAATTTTTTGTTGATTTTGGTCACCACTTTTTCCGAAGTCTTCTAAATATTCTGAGACCTTTTCTCGCTGAATTTCCGAAATAAAGCGAAGCAAAACTTCGCATAACTTTTCGGTTGCCTTCTCCGAAAGTCGATTTGAATTGAGAAGTGAAATCAAATATTTCGAAGCCAGCGAAGTTTGAGATAAATTAGCTCCCGATTTCAAACCAGCTATCAGTGCATTGACCAGTGGTGATAATTTCTCCGGTAGAGATTCTAATTTAATCAGAACGCATGCGGCAAGAAGCCTCAAGTTAGTCCAGAAAGATTCACACATTTCGTTAAAAACATTCAACTCCGATCTTACATCTTGTAGTAAATCATCTTCCTCAGACTTGTTGCCTTTGAAGCTTTTCAAGAAGAGTGAAATTTCATCAATACTTTTTAGCTTTTCAAAATTCGCGGAGTCTTTAGACAACTTTTTGAGCTTCGTCTTGATACTCGAAAAGAACGACAGCTGTTCTTGGAAATAAAATTTTTCGCAACATAAGTAATTTTCGACCTCTGAACAAATACTTGTCATATCACTTTGGGAAAATTTTACCCAGCTGTCATTTGCAATATTTAGTGCTTCGAGTCCAATTCTGACATTCAAAAACGCAATCCATCCATTCGTTTTTGAAAGAAAGGTCGGAACTATCTGAGCAAAGTCCGGCTGAACTGAAATGAGCATAGCTAAAATCCGAATAATTTGGTCATGAATTTTATTGTTTATTTTATTACATTCGTTCGGCACTTCTATAACAGCTTTTTGTAATTTATATTCACAGATTTTTGAATCTATTTCAATAATTGAAGTTGGCTTCAGTAACAAAATTTCAAGTAAATTTTGACAAACTTTCCCGATTTTCAAATAAATTTTCTTATTGTACTGATATACGAAGCTGTTTAAAGCAAATTCAACAAATCTTCTAATTTCATTAATAATTTCCGAGTTTTCGAATAGTTTCAAGCACAATAAAGCGCATAGGTAACAATCGGCAACAAAATTGCTTTCTATACTCCGAATAATTTGCAGACAGTCGATTACTTTTTGACTACTTTCAATATTTTCTGACAATGAAGTCAAATTGAAAATGGTCGACCAGCAACAATTTTTCACCAAATTTACCTCTAAGTCAATTTTGAGAGGATTTTTTGCCGTAAGAAGTGAGTGCACCAGTTTTAAAGTGGTTGGATTTGCAAAACTGGTAGATTCTGGTTTGGAACTTCTGGTAAGTTTTCCCATTACGAACGAAAACAGATCTTGTTTCCTTGAATGGTCTATATGTTCCATAACATTCAGAAACAATTCATCTTGTAATCTAGATATATCTGAATCGATTTCATCGTCAAACCGGTCATTTCTGATGATACCTTCAACAACTTGATTCCATTTATTTTTTGATTCATATCCATGAACCGCGTTTTTATGTTTCACTTCTGTGCAAAACATAGCTTTAAGTAAAAGATACGAGTTCATTTGTAATCTCCAAGTCCTGCCATTCAGCATTTTTTTCGCCAGTTCGAAACATCGTCCAGTTATTGACAGTTTGAAAACTAGTTCTGAAAAGACGTCGGCTAACAGTTCTCGAACTGGTATTGAAGTTTCCTCGCTCACGAAATCACAGAAGTTATCAAGTAGAAAAACTTCTGCAATAAAGTTCAAAACAAACATGGTTTTCGGTTTATTGCGCCAATCGCTCATCGGAACTATTAAATGTTTGAGACCTAATGCTGCTCCGTGTCTTCTTTCCCATGTCGATGACTTAAGAGCGTTCAAAACTGTCGCAGTTGTTTTTAAAAGAAACGACGCCACAGAACTTTCACAACCAATTGCTTCACTTCTCGTCTCTATTTCTTCTACAGAAAAAGTCGGCCAGGCGATTTGAACTTTTAGTTGACTCGAAAAACTTGGTTCCGATTTTAGGCTTCTTTCTGTTGTGAGCAATTTGGAATCTTCTAGAATCTGACTTGTAATCAATGAAGGAAGCTTGGAATCTTGATTTGTACTTCCAAATATATCGCCTATTTCAGTAGGTACGTCCTAAAGCCATGAAAAACTATTAATCATGAAAAAAAAACTTCGATCGCTACAGTTTTCTGAAGTTCCAAAAATTGTTAAATAATATCAACAAGTTTCCGATTGCTGTGCAAAAACACAGAAGTGCGCGGGCTCAATTATTCAAAAATATATTTAAAAAAAAACATTCTCAATTTTTTCAAATTCGGGCCATTTTTTGTGCGCGGTCTTTTTTTAAATTCTTTTTAATTCAAGCCGGTTAATCTCGACGCTGAGAAAACTAGACAATTCTTCAATGTCGCTCGGATCACGACAGAAAGGGCTCTATAATGATATATCACTCGATTAATTCTGATGATTATTTGTGGAACCTGATGTTACGTGAAGTAGAAAAAAAACACAAAACTATATCACGCAGAGACAAAGATCTTTCCAAACTTCAGAAGTAGCAGCAGAAAAACACAATTTGTATTTCGAAAACATTATCAAAATGATCGTGAATGATCGTAGTAAGAATTGTTTACTTACTAGGGAATCATAGACAGTAGTCTCTTTCGATTGCAACTCTTCATACGTATCCACAAACAACGAAGGTTCATCAAAAACAGAACAGCGTTCAAATGTTGAGCCTGTGCTCACAAGAAATTGTGAGTTTTCCAAGCTGAAGAAAAAATTGGTTTTATACTTTTCGGAGAAACTTTTCAGAACCGATGCACAGCATATTCGGCAATTGTTATTCCGAGAATCCAAAAGCTGTGTGCAAATTTGTTCCAATATACTGGGTACGCTATCTTCAGATTGAAGCAGAACTTCGGTGATTCGATCTGCAGCATCTCTTTTCAAAGAAAGCGAAGTTTTATCGCTAGACAACAGGTTCAGCGCCCTTTCTAAGCGTGAACTCATGTTTTCAAAACAGTCTGAAAACGTTTAGCACGTTATGCAACTTAAAACCAATTATTAAGTTACTTAAAGGGTGAAACTAGACTACTAGTTTAAAATAATTAATTATATGGGGGCGCTAGTTGTTTCATTCCGCGATCTCAACAACCAGTCAGTGGTCGTTTTGGTGTCAGAACAAAAAATATCATAACAAAACTTGCGCACGACAAAGATACCATGCCAAAAGATCGCATGTAACCGCTGCTTTGACCGTCTTCCAAAGCAGCGGTAAGTCTTTCCCTTTTGTAGTCGCCATACACGACATCCTTTCGTAAACTGCTTAATCTAAGTGAGGTGGCCAGTCATTGAGCAGAATAGTCTCCGAGCAGAAAGGTTCTAAGAGCGGAAAAACTTACAAACATGCAAAATTTATACGGGCAAATCAATGAAACAATTGTTAGAATCGTCCTTACTGCCATGGAAAAGAAGCTAGCACACAGGAAAGGAAATGACAGTCAATTTTTTGTCGCGTTAACAACTTGTGTGACAGAATCACTTGGTATCTTGGTTCATAATCAATTCAAAATGTTAAGCTTCTCGGCAACACTTAGTCTGGAGGTAACGAACACGCCTGGGTCAACAAGATCCTGAGTTCGAATATGCACAGGACTTGTTTTTTTTTGTTTCAAACGGTAAATATTATTCGTCTCCTTATGTTTTGTCAGCTCAGTTGACAAATCTTAGATTTTCTGCTGTATGCAGTTTTCATAGTAGTTGCTTTTTATGTTTTCATTTAATTCTGCAATTTGTAATTCTACTGGCCTTGACATCGTATATCTTCCTTTTCTTGTTTTTTCCTCAAATTTTTTTGGGCGTAAATGATTCCAGCTTAGTTTTATCGGCTTACTAACGTAATTTTGGGTCGTTCGAGAGAACCATTATTTGTATGCTTTCCTCCGGATTGCATAAAACGTTAAAAATCTCAGAATAGAATTTATAGTTCAAAGTTTTTCGTGACAACAATTTCACTTTTGCTCGACGCTTGTTTTTGAAATTTCATTAAACGCCGTTGAATGTGTTTCTGCACGTGTGTTTTGCAAATAGAACGTTCCTGATAACATTTTGAAGTTTTTTAATGTTTTTTTTTTTACTCGGTGGCTGTCATTTCCTTTCCAGTCTGCTAGCTTGCAATGCCATTTTTGTGGTATCGCAAGTGATGCGAAGCTCTGCTTCGCCTCTGTGTTTAATATAATTTATTCATTTCCTTGGTAGTAATGACGATTCTAACAATTTTTTTATTGATTTGCCCGTACAAATTAGCATGCTTGTAAGTTTTTCCGCTCTTAAACCCATTCTGCTCTGACGATTCCGCTCATTGACTGACCACTTTACGTAGAATTAGCAGTTTACGAAAGGATGTCGTGTATGGCTGCTAAAGGAAAAAACTTATGGGGGAGGGTCAAAGCTGCTGTTACATGCGATCTTGATACCAATATACCAAGTGATTCTGTCACATAAGTTGTTAACGCGACAAAAAAGTCTATATTCGGTTTCATAACGTTTGCTAATCGTAAGCGTAATTTCATCACATTTTTCTAGAATAAACTTTTAAAAAATGTTAATCAAAATACTCAGTTCATGCTTAATCTATTCCTTTACATCTGTGTATATTGACGATGCGTTTGTTTTACCGATCTGTTTTTCTGCCTTTTGGACTTTTTCTGCTCTTACACTATTCTCCGCCCCCTCTGAACATGAACAAGTACCAAAAAAGCTTACCGAAAACAAAAATTTTACCCTAAATTATTTCACGATTATTTAATGCGCCGTCTGAGCGATTATTTAATGCGACCCCAAAACTTCTCCAAAAAACCTTTGGCGCCAATATATGGAGTATATCAAAGGAATATATAAAAGTGCTGTAAGTTGAAAATGTTTTTGGAAATGGAAACAATTTAGTAGTATATATAAATTTCGAGGGCGGAGCTCTATCCCTTAAAAAATCAATTTCTGGTCACAGTCTTCCAAAAAGTACAAAGAAAGCAATCAGTTTAATGGGCCAAAAAACGGACGACAAAATTGTCCCTGTTTGAAGTCGTTACTTTAACGGATTACCCTTTCGATTTATTTTTACTATTGGAAACGTTTAAGACAACGATCGCTCTCGATTCTCACACCTTCCTAGTGGTTACGCAGCGACCCAAAAGAAGCAAGTCATAGTTCAACATTTCAAATAATCAAAATGTTCAAAATCTATTTCAATAATTGAAGTTGGCTTCAGTAACAAAATTTCAAGTAAATTTTGACAAACTTTCCCGATTTTCAAATAAATTTTCTTATTGTACTGATATACGAAGCTGTTTAAAGCAAATTCAACAAATCTTCTAATTTCATTAATAATTTCCGAGTTTTCGAATAGTTTCAAGCACAATAAAGCGCATAGGTAACAATCGGCAACAAAATTGCTTTCTATACTCCGAATAATTTGCAGACAGTCGATTACTTTTTGACTACTTTCAATATTTTCTGACAATGAAGTCAAATTGAAAATGGTCGACCAGCAACAATTTTTCACCAAATTTACCTCTAAGTCAATTTTGAGAGGATTTTTTGCCGTAAGAAGTGAGTGCACCAGTTTTAAAGTGGTTGGATTTGCAAAACTGGTAGATTCTGGTTTGGAACTTCTGGTAAGTTTTCCCATTACGAACGAAAACAGATCTTGTTTCCTTGAATGGTCTATATGTTCCATAACATTCAGAAACAATTCATCTTGTAATCTAGATATATCTGAATCGATTTCATCGTCAAACCGGTCATTTCTGATGATACCTTCAACAACTTGATTCCATTTATTTTTTGATTCATATCCATGAACCGCGTTTTTATGTTTCACTTCTGTGCAAAACATAGCTTTAAGTAAAAGATACGAGTTCATTTGTAATCTCCAAGTCCTGCCATTCAGCATTTTTTTCGCCAGTTCGAAACATCGTCCAGTTATTGACAGTTTGAAAACTAGTTCTGAAAAGACGTCGGCTAACAGTTCTCGAACTGGTATTGAAGTTTCCTCGCTCACGAAATCACAGAAGTTATCAAGTAGAAAAACTTCTGCAATAAAGTTCAAAACAAACATGGTTTTCGGTTTATTGCGCCAATCGCTCATCGGAACTATTAAATGTTTGAGACCTAATGCTGCTCCGTGTCTTCTTTCCCATGTCGATGACTTAAGAGCGTTCAAAACTGTCGCAGTTGTTTTTAAAAGAAACGACGCCACAGAACTTTCACAACCAATTGCTTCACTTCTCGTCTCTATTTCTTCTACAGAAAAAGTCGGCCAGGCGATTTGAACTTTTAGTTGACTCGAAAAACTTGGTTCCGATTTTAGGCTTCTTTCTGTTGTGAGCAATTTGGAATCTTCTAGAATCTGACTTGTAATCAATGAAGGAAGCTTGGAATCTTGATTTGTACTTCCAAATATATCGCCTATTTCAGTAGGTACGTCCTAAAGCCATGAAAAACTATTAATCATGAAAAAAAAACTTCGATCGCTACAGTTTTCTGAAGTTCCAAAAATTGTTAAATAATATCAACAAGTTTCCGATTGCTGTGCAAAAACACAGAAGTGCGCGGGCTCAATTATTCAAAAATATATTTAAAAAAAAACATTCTCAATTTTTTCAAATTCGGGCCATTTTTTGTGCGCGGTCTTTTTTTAAATTCTTTTTAATTCAAGCCGGTTAATCTCGACGCTGAGAAAACTAGACAATTCTTCAATGTCGCTCGGATCACGACAGAAAGGGCTCTATAATGATATATCACTCGATTAATTCTGATGATTATTTGTGGAACCTGATGTTACGTGAAGTAGAAAAAAAAACACAAAACTATATCACGCAGAGACAAAGATCTTTCCAAACTTCAGAAGTAGCAGCAGAAAAACACAATTTGTATTTCGAAAACATTATCAAAATGATCGTGAATGATCGTAGTAAGAATTGTTTACTTACTAGGGAATCATAGACAGTAGTCTCTTTCGATTGCAACTCTTCATACGTATCCACAAACAACGAAGGTTCATCAAAAACAGAACAGCGTTCAAATGTTGAGCCTGTGCTCACAAGAAATTGTGAGTTTTCCAAGCTGAAGAAAAAATTGGTTTTATACTTTTCGGAGAAACTTTTCAGAACCGATGCACAGCATATTCGGCAATTGTTATTCCGAGAATCCAAAAGCTGTGTGCAAATTTGTTCCAATATACTGGGTACGCTATCTTCAGATTGAAGCAGAACTTCGGTGATTCGATCTGCAGCATCTCTTTTCAAAGAAAGCGAAGTTTTATCGCTAGACAACAGGTTCAGCGCCCTTTCTAAGCGTGAACTCATGTTTTCAAAACAGTCTGAAAACGTTTAGCACGTTATGCAACTTAAAACCAATTATTAAGTTACTTAAAGGGTGAAACTAGACTACTAGTTTAAAATAATTAATTATATGGGGGCGCTAGTTGTTTCATTCCGCGATCTCAACAACCAGTCAGTGGTCGTTTTGGTGTCAGAACAAAAAATATCATAACAAAACTTGCGCACGACAAAGATACCATGCCAAAAGATCGCATGTAACCGCTGCTTTGACCGTCTTCCAAAGCAGCGGTAAGTCTTTCCCTTTTGTAGTCGCCATACACGACATCCTTTCGTAAACTGCTTAATCTAAGTGAGGTGGCCAGTCAATGAGCAGAATAGTCTCCGAGCAGAAAGGTTCTAAGAGCGGAAAAACTTACAAACATGCAAAATTTATACGGGCAAATCAATGAAACAATTGTTAGAATCGTCCTTACTGCCATGGAAAAGAAGCTAGCACACAGGAAAGGAAATGACAGTCAATTTTTTGTCGCGTTAACAACTTGTGTGACAGAATCACTTGGTATCTTGGTTCATAATCAATTCAAAATGTTAAGCTTCTCTGCAACACTTAGTCTGGAGGTAACGAACACGCCTGGGTCAACAAGATCCTGAGTTCGAATATGCACAGGACTTGTTTTTTTTGTTTCAAACGGTAAATATTATTCGTCTCCTTATGTTTTGTCAGCTCAGTTGACAAATCTTAGATTTTCTGCTGTATGCAGTTTTCATAGTAGTTGCTTTTTATGTTTTCATTTAATTCTGCAATTTGTAATTCTACTGGCCTTGACATCGTATATCTTCCTTTTCTTGTTTTTTCCTCAAATTTTTTTGGGCGTAAATGATTCCAGCTTAGTTTTATCGGCTTACTAACGTAATTTTGGGTCGTTCGAGAGAACCATTATTTGTATGCTTTCCTCCGGATTGCATAAAACGTTAAAAATCTCAGAATAGAATTTATAGTTCAAAGTTTTTCGTGACAACAATTTCACTTTTGCTCGACGCTTGTTTTTGAAATTTCATTAAACGCCGTTGAATGTGTTTCTGCACGTGTGTTTTGCAAATAGAACGTTCCTGATAACATTTTGAAGTTTTTTAATGTTTTTTTTTTTACTCGGTGGCTGTCATTTCCTTTCCAGTCTGCTAGCTTGCAATGCCATTTTTGTGGTATCGCAAGTGATGCGAAGCTCTGCTTCGCCTCTGTGTTTAATATAATTTATTCATTTCCTTGGTAGTAATGACGATTCTAACAATTTTTTTATTGATTTGCCCGTACAAATTAGCATGCTTGTAAGTTTTTCCGCTCTTAAACCCATTCTGCTCTGACGATTCCGCTCATTGACTGACCACTTTACGTAGAATTAGCAGTTTACGAAAGGATGTCGTGTATGGCTGCTAAAGGAAAAAACTTATGGGGGAGGGTCAAAGCTGCTGTTACATGCGATCTTGATACCAATATACCAAGTGATTCTGTCACATAAGTTGTTAACGCGACAAAAAAGTCTATATTCGGTTTCATAACGTTTGCTAATCGTAAGCGTAATTTCATCACATTTTTCTAGAATAAACTTTTAAAAAATGTTAATCAAAATACTCAGTTCATGCTTAATCTATTCCTTTACATCTGTGTATATTGACGATGCGTTTGTTTTACCGATCTGTTTTTCTGCCTTTTGGACTTTTTCTGCTCTTACACTATTCTCCGCCCCCTCTGAACATGAACAAGTACCAAAAAAGCTTACCGAAAACAAAAATTTTACCCTAAATTATTTCACGATTATTTAATGCGCCGTCTGAGCGATTATTTAATGCGACCCCAAAACTTCTCCAAAAAACCTTTGGCGCCAATATATGGAGTATATCAAAGGAATATATAAAAGTGCTGTAAGTTGAAAATGTTTTTGGAAATGGAAACAATTTAGTAGTATATATAAATTTCGAGGGCGGAGCTCTATCCCTTAAAAAATCAATTTCTGGTCACAGTCTTCCAAAAAGTACAAAGAAAGCAATCAGTTTAATGGGCCAAAAAACGGACGACAAAATTGTCCCTGTTTGAAGTCGTTACTTTAACGGATTACCCTTTCGATTTATTTTTACTATTGGAAACGTTTAAGACAACGATCGCTCTCGATTCTCACACCTTCCTAGTGGTTACGCAGCGACCCAAAAGAAGCAAGTCATAGTTCAACATTTCAAATAATCAAAATGTTACATCTAATAGTTTACAGACCTCTCGGTCCAGGAAACAATAAAATATTCAAATAGGATTAGTTTTCAGTTTTTCTAATATTGCTAGGTAAAGAAAAAGTCAGCCTATTTCTTGGTTGGCTTTTTAGCCGCTGTTTTCTTTGCTGGAGATTTCTTTGCTTTGGGTTTGGCGGGGCTTTTTGTCTTCTTAGGAGCTGGTGCCTTCTTTGTTGCGGTTTTTTCAGATGTCGCTGTTTCGGGTGCCACTTTTTTGACTGGAGATTTCTTCTTCGGGCTAGTTTTCTTCACTGGTTTCTTCGGTCCTGGTTCTTTTGCCGGCAGCTTGAAGCTTCCGCTGGCTCCGAGGCTCTTGCTTGAAGCATGGACTAGTTCCTTTTTGCTGACCATCCTTCGGAGGGCGACTTTGACGTGGTTGGCGGCCTTTTCGTCCACTTTGTAGTTGGCGTTGATGTATTTCATGATAGCTGCTTTGGACGATCCTCCTTTCTCGTTCAGCTCTTTCACTGCTTTTTTGATCATTGAGGCGAACGGTGGATGCGATGATGTTTTGGCAGCGACTGCCTTTTTGGGGGTTGCTGTTTTCTTTGGGGTAGCAGCAGGCATTATAGTAATAGTTCTGAGATTATATATCGACAGAAATTTGCTACACAAAAGAAAGAATTCAATGGCACAAACTGATATTGACTGGTAATTCTGTTCAGTATTTATACCATTGAGCTCAACCGGAACGAAAACTACCAAAGCAAGTCAAAAATAACATATCATTTTTACTGAAAAATGCTTAAATATCAAATTTAAAACCTTATTTTAAAAACAACCGCTAGACTAAAACCGAATCTTTTAAGCTAATATTTAGGCTATGAATCTAGCTGTTCATATGGTAAATATCTCGATTATAACAACCCACAAGAAAACCCCCAATTGTGAGAATAACGACCTTATGACATAATCAAAACTTGCGAAACCATCCAAACTTTTTCAAAATATTGTGATCGATAGCACATTAGATTTCAACTCACAAAAAACAAATATTAACAAGATAAAACTGAATAATTTTGGTAATTTTTAAAATTAAAATAACCTTGTGCTTTCGAGACAAAGAAGATTATTTGAAAGCAAAATGATGAAAACGTAAAAAAAGTGAGCTAGACTTAATAAAATAACAACGCAACAATCTATGATTTTGCAAGTCTTTTCCTTATTCGGGACAAATTCATGACAAAAATACCACAATTTGTTAAGTGGATCATCTAAATCGTTTGAAAAAAAATATGACTTGTTTTAGTAGGGCAGAAGGTATTTTTTTAATCGACTATTTCTTAATATTACCAACATCAGTAACGTGCTACCACCAACTTCATTGCTGCTTGCTAAATGTTAACATCATAACCGACAGACAGGTGGAAAAGAGTCATGAACGCAAGGAAACAGGAAAAAAATATATTGTTTTTTTTTTGACAACTTTCGAATTCCAAAGAAAATAATATTTGCGGGCATCAAAGCTCTTTGAATTCCGAGATCAATTTATGACGACACCTTTTTTGATAAAAAAAATTAACCTAATTTGAGAAAAGTGGATCAGCGAGTAGGTAAAATTTTTATTCCGCTGAGAAATCGGAAACCTAAAATTCACTTTCGAAACTGGAAGTCGATAACATTTTTCGTGGTGTTTATATTCTTGCTGTTGTATTCTGGTTTTTGCCTTCAACAAGAGAAATGAAGTGAACTTGAAAAAAAATCAGAAGTCAAACAGTGACAGTTCAAATTTTAGCGTGAACAAACTGAATAACTTTCTCCTAAAAAAAATCAAGAACTATATAAGAGTATTCATTCACTACGTCGTTCATGTCTCTTCAAAAGGGGTGAGGGTCAACCGCTTTGGTTCTTTTTTACAGTATTGGAGAATTTTTTACAGTATCGGAGAACTTCGACAACGAGGTTTAAAAATCCCAATAAACAAAAAGTTATTTGTATGACAACAAAAGGAAAAGGTAATCTCTAGACACATTAGAGACAAAAATTATTGACCTGCTCTACTCTTGCTATTTTCAACTTTAAAAAACTCTAATAAATGATAAGGCGATTAAAAGATAAGGCGCATTTTATATTAAATGGTCTAAGTTAAAACCATATTCAAACAGTTGCAAAAGATTCAATGAACGCAAGGAAACAGCAGAACCACTGACATGTTTTTCGAAAAATCATCTTTCGAAATTCAAAGAAAAAATAATTGCCCTTAAAGCTCGCTGAATTTCAAGAACAAATATAATTGGCATTTTTAGATTAAAAATAAAATATTTTGAGAAAACTGGATCAATCATAGAAACCGTTTTTTATTCCGCTGCGAAATCTGATAACGAAAACCCATGTTCGAAAATCAAATTCGATCTCGTTTCAACCGACAATTCTGCTTTCGCTGTTTTATAGTGGAGTTTGTTTTTTAAATAAAACCCAACGAACTAAATTTAAAACGAAAATCAAAATACAAACTTCAGAAAAATCAAATTTGAGCTAAAATTTTAATTGAATTGCTTTAATTTAATTAACAGTTTAAAAATGCAAAACTACAAACTTTTTTGTGACAAAGTTGATATCAATTGGAAACGAAAAGCAAAATTACCCCAATTTCTTCCAGTTTGCACAGCAGAAAAAAATTAATTCGCAAGAAATCAAAAGAACATAACTTGAAGCTTAAAACTAAGATGCCCTGAAGACTTGGAAAATATTTTGAGAAAGCATTTTGAAAACTATGAAAAACTGTTTTCAAACTTTCTTAACAAAAAGAGGTCATCACAATATAAAATTTTAACATAGCCAAAAAAACAGTTGGAAAATTGTCGATGAAACCAATAAACAGAAAAAACAACTGATTTTTTTTGAAACTTTCAAAGTTCAATGAAAAAAGAACAAACAGATGGCCTCAAAGCTCTTCGAATTTCACGAAAAAATTGTGCTTGATTCGTTTTTAAAAAATTAACCCAATCTGGGAAAACTGGATTTATAGGTTAGTTTTTTAATTTTGCTGGGATATCTGAAATGAACGCCTTTTTCAAAACTAGTAGTCAATCACGTTTTTTGTGGCCTTTACACTTTTGCTATTCGATAGTGGAGTTTGCCTTCTTTTACACAGAGGCGATGCTGCGGTTCACAAACACTAGCGAGACCACTAGCGCAAACACTAGCAAAAAAAAGCAGCCTCATTGAGCGAAAAAAAAAGAAAATATAAAAATAAGCCTCGAATTAGCAAACTTTGCTGCAAATGGGCTTCGAACCTGCAACCTCGAGAATTGGAGTCTCAAGCCCTGCCCTCTCGTCCAAGATGACCTAAAAACCGACAAAAACTAGTCACAAAGAAAGCAGCTACAGTGCAAATGCGATGCAGCAAAAGTGGCAGCAAATACGAATAGGCCACATTATGTTTAAATTATGCATTTCGAAAATTTCGAGATATAGAGTGAGAAAGTTTTTGAAATCGAGGTTTTATTATTGTTATGTTGTTTGGTTCATTTGATGAATTTACACAGAGGCGAAGTTGCACTTCGCATAATACACAAGCAAAAATATGACCGATAACGCTACTGGGAAAAACTTGAAGCTTAAAACTAAGATGCCCTGAAGACTTGGAAAATATTTTGAGAAAGCATTTTGAAAACTATGAAAAACTATTTTCAAACTTTCTTAACAAAAAGAGGTCATCACAATATAAAATTTTAATATAGCCAAAAAAAAAACAGTTGGAAAATTGTCGATGAAACCAATAAACAGAAAAAACAACTGATTTTTTTTGAAACTTTCAAAGTTCAATGAAAAAAGAACAAACAGATGGCCTCAAAGCTCTTCGAATTTCACGATAAAATTGTGCTTGATTCGTTTTTAAAAAATTAACCCAATCTGGGAAAACTGGATTTATAGGTTAGTTTTTTAATTTTGCTGGGATATCTGAAATGAACGCCTTTTTCAAAACTAGTAGTCAATCACGTTTTTTGTGGCCTTTACACTTTTGCTATTCGATAGTGGAGTTTGCCTTCTTTTACACAGAGGCGATGCTGCGGTTCACAAACACTAGCGAGACCACTAGCGCAAACACTAGCAAAAAAAAGCAGCCTCATTGAGCGAAAAAAAAAAGAAAATATAAAAATAAGCCTCGAATTAGCAAACTTTGCTGCAAATGGGCTTCGAACCTGCAACCTCGAGAATTGGAGTCTCAAGCCCTGCCCTCTCGTCCAAGATGACCTAAAAACCGACAAAAACTAGTCACAAAGAAAGCAGCTACATTGCAAATGCGATGCAGCAAAAGTGGCAGCAAATACGAATAGGCCACATTATGTTTAAATTATGCATTTCGAAAATTTCGAGATATAGAGTGAGAAAGTTTTTGAAATCGAGGTTTTATTATTGTTATGTTGTTTGGTTCATTTGATGAATTTACACAGAGGCGAAGTTGCACTTCGCATAATACACAAGCAAAAATATGACCAATAACGCTACTGGGAAAAACTGAATGAGTCAAATTTTGAGTTTACAAAATTTCATAAGTGACGTACGCCAATTATGATTCTATATAATTGGTAAGTGACACAAGCCAATTATGACGCATTAGCAGCACCAGTCAATTTGAAAAAAAAAATTACCGCGCGAACGCATTTTATTTAGTATACGAAAAAGTTCTTTAAAACATCCGACCCTGTCCAGTTTCGAACCCTCTTATTTTGCTGCTGGGTCTCCTTCCCTACCTCTACGGTACAGATCCATGATGCCTTGAAGCTTAAGCTCTATTAGTAAAAGAATCTGTGTTAATATCCTTAGCATTGGCTGTAACCTTAACACTTTCAAAATGAACATATTTTGTTGCAACAAAGGCATCGCAACAATATTTGAGACTTATCTTGGAAAAAAAAGAAAGTTCACACTATAACACAAGCTACGCTGGTGTAAAAACTCATCAATTGAATTAACTTATTACTATTAGAATGTCAAGGTACATGCTAACAAAAAGTCGTAAAGTGCCCCAAAAGTGGCACCAATATTTGCGACTTAGGCTAGAAAAAAGAATGATCCTAGTATAACACTAACGCTCACTGAAGCTCGCTAAGGTAAACAAAGAAATGAACTAGAAAAGAAAACTAAAAACAAAATTGAAAGTAAAACGCGAAAAAAGAGAATTGAGCGTGAACAAAATTTAAGATTTTTTCCTGAAAAAAAGCCTTAAAAATACCAAGAATTATATAAGAGTACTACCTTCGTCAATTAATCTAAACAATATTCACCCAATATGAAAGAAAATTGATCAAAGTAAGTTTTTGATCACGCCGGGGCATCTGAAAACTATCGGAACTAAATTCCACTTTCGGAATTAAAAGCCTTTCGGAACTAAATTCCACTTCCGGAATTAAAATCCAATCACAATTTTCGTGTCCTTAAGTTTTGCTTATCAAAAGTTAAATTTGCTTTCATTTTAACAAAGGAAATGAATTGAAAAAATCGAAAATCAAACCTGAAAGAATCAAAGTTGAGCCTGAACAAATTTTAAGACTTTGCCTGAAAAAAAAACAAGAAAAAACGAAATATATAAAAGTCTCTTAAAAATAGACTCTCACATTCATCGACACTTGAAAAATATTACACTATTTACACTACCGACACTTACACTATTACTATAATTATTATACTTATAATATCCGAAAGCAATAAATATTACGTTATTCAAAGCAAAATTTTAAAAATCCAACAAAAATGGCTTCAGGCTTCAAGTTTTTCAAGGAACGCTCGCTATGTGTCGACTATGGCATCATGTTAACGCTTTGCTTTTTTCTGGCTCTGCTAATTTTAACGTTTTTACATATTTTTTGTTTCTTAAGGCTTTATTGAGATTAGAGCGGTGCGAACACTTTGTACTCCTTCAGGAGAATCCGATTAATCTTGTTAGCCAAATAATTTCAATTCACCAATAAAAAGTTGAAACAAAATCGATTAAATCGCACAATTTAATTACAGCTATAAACAGATACTGGATTTGAACACAAAAACTAAACACAAAAAGTTGCGAGCCAGGTTGAAAAAAAAAGAATACATTTTTGACACAATCGTTGCTTGCAAATAAAAACTACCTCTTCTAACTGATTTTTTGAATATCTGGTTTTTGAATAACTAATGAAAAAAATAAAATAGCTTTTTGTATTGTGTTAAGCTAATGATTCTAGCTACTGTCTTCTTCCCGTACAGGTGCATTTACATTAATTTTTTTAAATTGATTGAGAGTACCAATGAGAAGTAAGCTATTCTTCTAAAATAATTAAACATACGGTGCATCAATGAAAAAGAATATCATGATAAGTTTGAATTACCTAGCGAATACTATTTACAACCCTGGTCCAATAAGTGTATGTACAGTAGAATTTACACAACCAAATCAAATCACTTCCAATAAATCACTTGACAAAAAAATGTGGAAACTAAACGGACATTTTAATAATACACGGATAAAAAAAAGTTTTTTTTTCAGCTAAGTTTTCGTGCATCACAGAAACCAATCAAAATTCTTCGCCGAAACTTCATTGTAACCAGGGGCGGATCTAGGATTTTCTCGAGGGGGGCGGGGGCGGATTTTCGAAAAATATTCCAAAATTTTGACGACCTTTTTTTTTAGGTCGACCAAATTGATTTTTCGAGCTCTCCCAAAGCACTGTTTTGCCCCTATTTTGGAAAAATTTTCTGCGCCGCAGGCAAATTTTTGAAAAAACAGTCAAAAAAAGCCGTTTTTGGGCACTTTTTGAAAAATTTTGACAAAAAAATTGCGTTTTTTTTGGCGCGCGCTCCCCCTCAAAGTTAGTATATATTGGCGCGAAAGGCGCCTTTAGAAAAATTTTAGGGTCGGTCCGCCAAAAATGGATTTCTGAAAAAGTATCAAAGGGACGACCCTTTGGGTCGGCAGGGGCTCGAATCCCTGAGGGGGGGGGGGCGTCCGCCCCCCCCCCCCCCTAAATCCGCCTCTGATTGTAACCACATATGAATCTTAGCTTTAAAACGGATACTTCCCTTGGATTTTTTTTCAGTGCCAGAAAACAAAGCTGCAAATTAATTAACCTATAGCAGAATAATCTGAAGAAACGAGAAATAGAAAAAGCTTTACAATTATAGGAACAATCACGAATTTGATATGAATAAATAATGATAAAATGTTAGGATATTTCTGATTTAAGATACTACTTATTGCATAATTTCTGGAAGATAAAATGCCTGATGATGACGACTGATTGGCTGAATATTTCTAAGAAGACATTTTGAGACTATCGATTTTTCCGAGCTATTCTTTTTGGTAATACTGCTTTTCTATATTAGAATAGAAAGATGAAGCTTTTAGATCTTACTGATTCAAGATGTCTTATTTATTAAAACCAAATGAGGTTAAGTCACATAAATGACACAGGAGCGAAGCAGAGCTTCGCACTACTTGCGATATATCACGAGATTTTATCGTTAGCTAGCAATTAAAAGAGAGACAAGCCACAATGTCGAAAAAATTTATATTTAAAAAACTAACTTTACCAATTTTTTCACATGTTTGTCTCCATTTGTCCGGAGAATCAAAATAATTTTGCAAAAATCAGCATTGAAACAGAATTTACGGATCGGTACTCAAGCCGCAAATATTTGTTGAGTAAAAAAAAGCAAAAAAAAGGCATAAAAATTGAGTAATAAAAGGCAATACTCATAATCGCTTGTTGTCGTGCCAAAAAGCAATAAAAGGCGACCAAGCCTATGTAAAAAAACAAAGTTGAATGAACATTTAAAAAGAAAAAATTTTAAAAAACGGTTGTAAATTTGCAATAAAAAAAACTAATTGACGTTGTATGTATACAAAATTTGTTTTTTTTTGGTTGCAAATTTACAACCGTTTTTTAATTTTTTCTCTTAAAAGGTTCATTCGGCTTTGTTTTTTTTTACATAGACTTGGTCGCCTTCTATTGCTTTTTGGGACAGCAAGCGACAATGAGTATTTAGGGAGATTTAAAAACTTGTTTCCAAAGATTCCAAAATTTTTATGACTCAACGGAGGTCTGCTCAAATATTTGCGGCTTGAGAACCGATTCGTAAATTCTGTTTAATGTGATTTTTGCAAAACTAATTTGATTCTCCGGACAAATGGAGACAAACATGTGAAAAAATTGGTAAAGTTAGTTTTTTAAATATAAACTTTTTCGACATTGAGGCTTTGTCTATCTTTTGTTCCCGATTACAAAACACTTGCTCTCACATTTGTAATGAAGAAACTATGATTCCGAAGATTTGCCAGGATCCCTCTCACCTGACCGAGATCCACTATGACTCATGGGAACTTGAGGATACCTTCTCAATGCTGGCGAATCATCATTACTATGGCCATCCAGATCAACCTCGACATACCCACTTAATCCGGTTGATTCTTTTCGGACGCCAACATTTTCATTTCTGGTGTTTGAAGCTAATTTACTTGAAGTTGATATATTTGAAGTTGATTTCTTTTGCGATTCTATGTACTTGAAGAACGTGTATAGTACACCACCAAGAGTGTTCAAAATAATACCAGCAAAACCAGTCCCGTTAACGTGCACGCCGCCGAAGGTGAAAAAGCCGATGATAGTAGTCAAAACTGATTTCATTGTAGCACCTAGACTAGTCGTCAAGGCTGACGTTACTGCTGTGCATAGAAATTGCGAGTAAACTAACACTGTACCTGATACTGTCACTAAGCTGAAGTGAAATAGGAATCCTTCCAGGAACCAACCATGAAAGTCGCGAAGTTTTGAGAACTCGTCAAAAATGAATATCGCACTGAGGCACAATGGGAAGGCATTGACTGCAGTGATGTAACTGATATCGAGCACTGATAAATTGTCTTCCTTTGAGGACTTTTGCACCATCAGTAGATATATGCTCTGGGCTATTGAGCTCAAAATTCCATAGGCGTAAGCGTCTAACTGGAAAGAAAGATCCCCGTATCCTGCAACACAAAAAGCGGTATTCGAACGATCTAATCAACATTTAAGAGATAACTATAGTTATAGTGATAACTATTTTAGTGATAACTATAGTGATAACTAATGTGTTCTAGTTTGAATGCACCTCAAAAAACTTATTGACGACTTAATACAGCGCTCTCATAACCCGATACCTTAAATAAAAAACCTTGAAGTGATTGGTTCAATCCATTAGACCCAAACAAAGATGAATTTCAATTGTCAAAAAAGTGCATTGAACGTTTTGCTGTTTTTGGGCCGCATAACGGAAGAGAGATCTCTCAAACTATTTTTATTGGTGATTTTTCCTAACTGATCTGGAATTGATCTTTCTTATTCGGTTCAAACTGGAAGATCACTTCCGGATTTTTGTTAAAATTAGCTGGTGAAACATGACCTTTAGTCATTGGTTCGAGCAACTTTGTGCGGGTGATTTACCATATATATTTGATCTGAATTGCTACTGGAACTATCACTCAAATCTCATTAATTCATTCCTTATTAATCAACCGTTTGTCGCTGCAATAACCTTGATAGGTTATGGGCCCAGATGCCCAATGACGAGTGAGAAGTCAGGAGTCAAGATTGACTGTTTGTTCAAACGAATAAGAAAAAAAGCTGAGATTTGCAGTGGAGTTGTGACAGTGAAAAACACAACTTGAAATATACAACTGATCAGTTAGAGAACTCCGAGAATAGGAGCAGGCCAAAACTACTTGGAGGTAGACGATTGACCAGACACAGAAGTGCAAAGATAGAAGAAGGGCAACACAACTAGTAGAGACAGGCAACTTTGACGACAGAAGCAGGGCAACACAACGTCTAGAGATAGACAACTCTGACTATAGAAGCAGCGAAACACAACACAGAAGAAGAGAAGACAGTCAAAAGCTACACGAAGGGGCACTGAATGAGCACAGCAGTGGAAGAAGTATTACACTATTGATAGTGAAAGAAAACTGAATCAAACTGATAATATATATGTTTTATTTGTAAAAGTTGCTGATTTATACCGAATTTTTGCGGAAGGATAAATTCGTTCGTACGCGGTTGCTCGAATCCGACACAAAATCAATCCAAAGAATAGATTGCCATTAAAATATAAAGAAACTGATACCATACCCCAGAATAAAAAGACGAACTTCTATTTTGCTAATATAAATTACCTAGTATGAAATCTGAGGAGGGACCTCAGCTTTGCTAATTTGCTGATGTGTTATTCGGTACGCACTCCGTTAGGTTCAAAATCGAATTTAGGTAATCAAATATACTTGCATAGTTATATAAGCGGGCGATATTGATGTTTATAATATATGATTTTGATGTCAGAGAAAACGGGGTCATTGAACTTTACCTAGGGCAAATTTTAACGTTTTGGATTGAAGCTTAACCTTTGTGAAAAAAGTTAAGTCGAAAATAAAAACTTGGATTAGGAAAGAAATTTCGAATAGGATAGTTTTTTTGGGAAAAGAAGAAGATTTTTCCTACTTTGAAGAGCAATTCGAGGCACGAATTTTTCACTTGAAGTTAAACAAGATTTTAGATGAGACAGTTGATTATAGAAATTTTATGCCAAGTTAAAGACCGAATGCAAGCAGTGATCAAAAACAAGCTGCAATAGATAAAGGAAAGGAGATTTTGAAGAAAACCAGTTGCATATCTGGTACGAACTTAAGCAGGCTCTAGATAAGAAATCAGTTTTGTTTTTAAGAACTTATAAAGGCAATGGTAGCAAAGCTTGCGATGTTTTACGGAAAAGGTTTAAGAGTTTTGAAAAACCCAGGCTGCAGAAACTAATCTGCGAACTTACAACTTCGAAAAACAATAGCAATAAAACAGTGATAGATGATTTGACAAGAGCAGAGGAGACTCAGTATAACTTCGAACAAGTGAACGAAGGAGTGAGTGAAAAAATGTTAATTTCAATTACTTTGAAAGGACTTCCCCAAAAATTTGAAACTTTTTCTAATATAGCTAAATTTAGTAGAGATGAGTAAGGTTTAAATGAGTTGAAAAGAGATTTAGTGAATTTTGATAGCGAGAGACAAGTAATTGAAAAAGAGCATGCTTTTAATAGCGAGAATAGAGTTTGTTTCAAGTGTCATAAAAGAGGACATGTGTCGAAACAGCGCAGAGAAAACTTAGGCAGCAGACAAGATAGTGGATACAGAGCTCGAAAAATTCAGTGCTATGAACGCAAGGAGCTTGGACATATTGCAAAAAAATTGCCAAGCAAAGAAAAAGTTCATTAGTAAGACTAAACGAGAACAGCAGAACCTAGCAGCTGAAACAGAGGCTCATTTTAGTTTCCTGAATGGAGTGTCTCCGGGCGACGACTTAGTTGTAGACTCTGGAGTTACCAGTAATATGATTAGGGATCGAGACATGTTTGTTAGTTTAGATGAGAACTTCAAATGATCGGTTAGCATTGCATATTTCTCTGAATCAAAAATTTTAGGTAATCAAATCAAGAGTGAAAGAACAGAAAGGCGAGTTCAAGATGATTGAGCTGAAGGATACTTTGTACATTCCTGAAAACTCAATGCAAATTTCTCTGAATCAAAAATTTTAGGGAATCAAATCAAGAGTGAAAGATGAGAAAGGCGAGTTTAAGATGATTGAGCTGAAGGATACTTTGTACGTTCCTGAAAACTCAATGCAAATTTCTCTGAATCAAAAATTTTAGGGAATCAAATCAAGAGTGAAAGATTGAGAAAGGCGAGTTTAAGATGATTCAGCTGAAGGATACTTTGTACGTTCCTGAAAACTCAAGAAATTTGCTCAGTGTATCAAAAACGAAGAAAGCAGGAGCAGAATTGTTTTTGGTGCGGGCTCGTTTGTTCGCCAGGGAAATGTTTCAGTTTACCCATTAAGAGAGGAAAGTGGTCTCTTTTTATGGGACACTTTTGTAGGAAAAGACGAGTGTTTTGTAGTTAGCACATTGAAACAGCGGCATTGCAGGATGGGTCATAATAACTACAAAGATTTAAGTCATTTGCAGCAACATGAAGGCATGAATATAAGTAATTTTAAAATTGAGAATTGTGAAACTTGTGAGTTAAAACAAAAAAAAAACCAGTCCCGAAAGATTCTTATACCAGGGCAACCAGGACACTAGATATTGTTCACACAGATATTTTAGGTCCTATCGACCCGATAGCAGAGGATGGACATAGATAAGCTATAGATTTTGTGGACCCTTTTTCTAGATATTTGAAAATTTATTTCATGAAGACGAGAGATGAGGCAACAGAAAAGTTGGAAAGGTTCATAGTAGACATAGGAGTCCCTCAGACTTTAGTTTCAGACGGCGCAGGAGAGTACATTGGTCAGGATTTTAAGCGAGTTTGTAGGAAACAAAAAATAAGACTGGAAACATCGGCTCCTTATACCCCTCAAGAGAACGGAAAGATAGAAAGGGTGTGGGGAACAATTACTCCAATGGCTCGCTGCATGATTTTTGATGCGAATTAATCGAAAACTTATTAGCCTTATGATCTTAATATGGCTACTAGTCTCAAAAATATGTGCTTTCATTCTGCTATAGGCAAAACACCTTACGAGTCTATGTATGGAGAAAAACCCAACCTTAATTTTGTGAAAACTTTTGGGTGTGTAGCGTATAGTTTTGTGGGAAAACAGTTTCGCAAAAAAAACTAGACAAAAACTCTAAAAGGGGAAATTTTCTGGGGACATCGGGAAATAGTAAAGCTTATCTGATAGGAAATGAGAGTGAAGAAAAACTCAAAGTGAAAAAGTCTAAAAACGTTAGTTTTGACGAATCTAAGTTCTACTTTGAGAAAAAGATAGAGAGTGACGAAGAAGAAAGAGGAGGTGATGTTGTATTTTTCGGAGACGTTCTCGAAAATATACCGAAAAGTACTAAGAAAGCTTTAGCAGACCCTGACTGGCAAGAAACAATGAAAAAAGAGTTTGAGTCATTAGAGAAAAACAAAGTTTGGGAACTAGTTAGAAATAGAGGAGACAAGCCTATAGGCAGCAGATGGCATTTTGCTTTGAAGTACAGACCTAATGGTGAAATTTCCATGTTTAAGGCTAGGTTTGTTGCTAAAGGTTTTAGCCAAGTTTAGGGAAGGGATTTTCACGAAACGTATTCGCCTACAACCAAGATGTCGACCATAAGAATAGTCCTGAGCTTAGCAGCTCAAAATAGGTATCAGTTGCGACAGTTAGACATTAAAACTGGATACTTGAATGCCAAACTAGATGAAGATATTCTTATGAAGCAACCTGAATGGTTCGAGAAGTTTGATGAAGAAGGAAAACCTTTAGTTTGTCTTCTAAAGAAAAGTCTTTATGGACTGAAGCAATCCGGTAGAAACTGGCATAGGACTCTAAAAAGCTATCTTGAGGAATTAGGTTTTGAAAATTCAGTTTTTGATGAGAGCTTGTTTGTTAGAAGGATTGTGGGAGAGATAGGTTTAATTTGTTTGTGGGTCGATGATATAGTGGTTTGTGGAGTAGACAAAAATTTCTGTAGCTGGTTTGAAAACAATATCTCTGAAAAATTTGAGATAAGCGAGATCTTAAAAAGTTCTTAGGAATGAAAATTGATTACTCAGGAAACGAAATTAGGATAAGCCAGGAGAAATATGTTGAAAAATTGATATCAAGATTTAAGATGACCGAAGCAAAGCCGATAACGACCCCTCTTGTTGAAAACGAAAAACTGACAAAATAAGATTGTCCTTTAAAAGGTAGCATAGAACAAGAAAATATGAAAAAATGTGACTATCGAGGACTTGTTGGTTGTCTAAATTACCTAGCTTTATCAGGTTGACCCGACATTTGCTTTGCAGCAAATTTTCTAAGTTCTTTTGTGGAAAACCCAAGTGAAAAGCATTGGAAAGCCGAAAAAATTGTCTTAGATATCTGCTAGGAACAAAAAGTTTACCTTTAGTATATAGAGGGGATAAGGCCTTGAATCTTAATAGCTATTCGGATGCGGACTGGTCTGGAAATATAGACAATAGGAGAACTACCTCAGGATATTGTTTTAAACTCAGTGACAACTCAGGTGTAATAAGTTGGTCTAGCAGACTTCAGCGTTGTGTATCAACTTCAACAGCCGAAGCAGAACACAATGCTGTGGTCGAAACAGTAAAAGAAGTAATTCATTTACAGGGCATACTTAGCGACTTAGGCATAATTTGTAATAGATCTTCAGAAGTTTTCGTTGATAACCAAGCTTGTATTGCCCTTAGTAAACACTCAATGAACCACGGAAAGACGAAGCATTTTGCCATAAAACTACACTTCCTTCGAGAGTTAGTTGAACAGAAGAAAGTGACATTAACTTTTTTACAAACAGCAAACATGCCTGCAGACACATTGACGAAAAACTTGGGAAGATGCAAAACTGCATATTTCCGAGACACTCTACTAAAGGCGGGGTATTGGTGATTTTTCCTAACTGAACTGGAATTGATCTTTACTATTCGGTTCAAACTGAAAGATCACTTCCCGATTTTTGTTAAAATTAGCTGGTGAAACATGACCTTTAGTCATTGGTTCGAGCAACTTTGTGCGGGTGATTTACCATATATATTTGATCTGAATTGCTACCGGAACTATCACAAAATGGATAGCCTTCGATTGATCCTCTGCGATTCGTAGAATCAACAATCAATTTTGATATAATTTTTATTTGAAAAATGGGAAGGTTTTAATTTTTTCTTCTTTTTTTGTTTTCCACGCAAAATCAGCTACCACAAATAATCATCGGTGAGATTTGAGTCTCATATCATATTAAAGCCTTTACACTCGTGATTCAAACGACAGTAAGAAATTCAAAAAATTGTTCCCATCGAGAAAAGCCGGTTTAAAATTTTAAAGCTTTTCGTCTTAATTCGAGCAAAAAAAGCAAACGAGCAGGCTTACAAAATACAATAGCTTTTTTAATGGCTGTAAAGTTTTTTTGAGTGTTTAAGCGCTTTTATGAAAACAAAATTTCAAAAATTCGAAAAACGGCAAAAAAAAATGAAAAAAATTTCGAATATTTTTTTTCAGATTTTCAAAAAAAATCTTTCAAAAAAAGATATTTTTTCAAAAAAAACACTAATTTGAAAAAAAAAATTGTTGAAATTTTTTTTTAAGACTATGGTCGGGATATTCTCTGCTGCTTGCACAGTAACCAGTTAGCCTCGTTTTAATGATTATTATCATGATTAACTTTATGATTAATTCTTTTATTATTATGATTATCTTTCTTATGATTATTATTATTATTATTATTATTATTATTATTATGATTATTATTATGATTATTATTAATACTATTATGATCGTTATTATCGTTAATAAATAGGGTGTAGACCCGATAGTCTATAGCCTATCTTAATACATGAGGACCAACACCCCGCTCCTGGCTGATCTGCTCCAAACTATGCTACTATAGTTATTAATATTAAAATGATCATAATTATGATTATGATTATGACTATTATTATGATGATTATCAATAAGATCATGATTAGTATGATTACTATTATGAATACTACGAAGATTATTATCATTATTATGATTAATACTATGATTATTGTTATAATCAGAATTATTAAAACTATGATTATTATTATTATGATTATTACTACGATTATTATTAAGATTATTATGATCATTACATAGAGGCGAAAATATTCAAAAATATGGCAAGCAAAAATATGAACCAGAACGCTACTGGGAAAAACTGAACGAGTAAAACTTTGAGTATATATAATTGTTTAAATGAAGCACGCTAATTATGCGTCAACATAACTGCTAAGTGACGCAAGCTAATTATGACGCATTAGAAGTACCAGTCAATTTGAAAAAATATATTACCAACTAACATGCCTCAATTTATATAGATGACGCATTTTAGCCAGAATACAAAAAAATTCATTAAAACATCCGACGCTGCCCAGGTTCAAACTCTCTTATTTTGTTGCGTGTCTCCTTTCCTACGTCTACGCTAAAGATCCATGATACCTAGAAGCTAAACAGCTATGTGTAATATAATAGTCTGTGTAAATATCCTTAGCATTAGCTGTACTTAATAGCTGGTTATGGATCTTATGCATATATTGCAATTAAAGAACACTTTCAAATAAACACTGCTATTTGCGACTTGGGTTGCAAAAAAAGTTCAAACTAGCACACAAGCTTTGCTTGAGTAATTATGTTTATTATTATGATTATTATTAATATAATTTTTATAATGGTTATGATTATGATTATGATTGTTAATATTATGATGACTATCATGATTATTTTTACTACAAAGAGGCGTAGCTGAGCTTCGCATCACTTACACAATCTTAAAAAAGTCAAAGTCGAAAAAAACATGTTGAAAAAAATGGATGAACAAAGTTTAGTATGTCTCTATGAAGGAAAAAAGCGATTCGGAAAACACTTTTTCTGTAATACCCGCATCTGAAGAAAAAAATGTATCCTTGACAATCTCAGTATATACAACAAGAGTCCTTTTGTGTTAAAACTTTACAAATTTGATGAAACTGTGGCCTAAAAGAAACGACCTTTCAATGAAAATTAATCTAGGTGTTGACTTTATAAAGACAAACGCGAAACGGAGCTTTGCACTACTTGCGACACAACACAATCATAAAAGAAGCATCAGTCGAAAAAAAACATGTTGAAAAAAATGGGTGAACCTAGTTTAGTATGTCTCTATGAAGGAAATATAGGACCCAGCTAAGGCTGGATATACGTGTTTGATATTTATTGAAATTATTATACTGATGCGTGACGAAATTTGCAACTTCAAAAATTGGATTTTGCAAAAAACCCTTAGCTGTTTATCTACTAAAATAGGTAAGACAGAAAAATTGAGAAAATTTTTCCTGAGACATAAAATTTCTCTTCCAAAAAAAAACAGTGGTAGACACTTTTGCAGAAAAAACCCGGGCAGCGGCTTCCTGATTGAAATTTTCATCTCACATTTGATAGGGTAGTTTTTTTAGAAAATTCAAAAAGTTGCTATAAAACGGTCAAAGGTCAAAAGCTTGACCTTCCGATTGTTTAACTTTTTTCTGCTTAAAGTAGGATGTGGTAGCTAAAATAGAAAAGATTCCAAAAATCGAATTCTCGATTAACTTTTTAACCCGAGAATTGGCACGATAATTTTAGAGTAGAGTCAAACAACTTCCAAAAAACTTTGGTTTGACAGAACTTTAGAGTAGAGTCAAACCACTTGTTTGAAGGCCATAATTTTTTTTTCCGACTGGGCATAGCAAATTATAAACCAACTTGCAAAAACCTGTTGTATCGATTATACATTTGACATCAAATTTGGCAGGATAGTTATTGAGAAAACTCCCTAAAACTGTCAACAAATCAGAAAGCTGACTTGTTGCGAGTATTTTCCCGTAAAGTCATAAAATTTAGAAAGAGAACGCTTAAAAAAATCAAAAAATTGACTATTCCGAGAAAAATTACTTTTTTTTTGTTAAAACATTGTGAGCTTCCAACTACTCGTTATCTCCGTTGAACCCAAAATTTCGGGTTTTGGAGGTTAGTTTTCGAGAAAAAATTTAAAAAGCTCAAAAACAGTGAAAAAAAAAATAAAAAATTTGTTCATTACGAGGGCAATAATTTCAGTTGAAACAAAAATTGGACGTAGTCGCTTATGCAGGAGAGCAAGAAGAGACCAGGGCAGTATGCAGGCACACAAGAATGCAGGCGGTCTTTCTATGGATACCATTTTGTAAAAATCGATGGAAGGGTTTTTGAGAAAACACTAAATTTTTGCAAAAAGTGATAAAATTTTCCAAAGCGTCTCAAAAAATAAAACAAAAACCCAATCCCATGCACTTTCATAACACCTGTTTTTATCAAATACGAATTTTAGGCAAACTTGCCAAGCAAAACATTTGAAATTCAAAGAAGCAACTGAACAAAACTCCCGAAGCGGAAACAAGGTCGATAATGATTTTGTATAAAACTTTAAAAAGGTTTAAGTCCCCAATGAAACTACCCTGTAGTAATTAGTACCAACCCAGTAGTTAAACTTGAATTTTAATGAAATTGAAAATGTCAGCTGCATAGCAGCATCAAATGAATCATTGATAGTGATTAAACTAGTAGTTAACCCGAAAAAAGGCTACGTTCCGATTTGATAACGCTTGCTATTCACCAGCGTAATTATACATGAATAAGTTAAACACATGCAAATTTTGAGCCTTGTATTGACCCTCTTGAAAAAGAGAAGGGGGACACTTAAAGGGATGCCGGAAAAAACTTTCAAAACGAACTGTTAACATACCTGCTAGTATGCTCCCTAGTGTAATGAGCAACACAGAAGCGAAGACCTTGGCCGATATGTGGTATTTGTGAAGTAGAAAGTATCCCAGGAACACATTGAAGAGAGGGCAGAGTCTCTTCAGAACATTGTACATGGGGATGTTCAGTCCATTTAGACAGAGGAGCGCAAAGGAGGAACTGGCGATGTAGCAGACACTTGGCAGGAGAAGAGACGAACCTAAAAAAAGATAAAAGCTTAACCAAACTTACCACGTTAAAATTAATTTCTTAGACGTAAACGACAAATCTAAGCACTAAGTCAACGAGAAAAACCACTGAATTCAGATCTACTAAAGAGTATTACCCTTGCGATAAGCAAGGGTATTATAATCGGGTACTCGACTTTTTCCCGTAAACAACTTTGCCCACAGGATCTTCACTTCTAGAGGACATTCACATCTAGAGAATCTTCACTTCTAAGGATCTTTCATCTGATATGCTCAAATTCTTGAAAACTCATAAAAGTACTAACAAGTAATTAGTTTAGGTCCGTTTCAGGTTGTAATTATTTAGAAAAAAATCGGGTTCCTGGTTTCCCTCCTAATTTCTGTCGGTTCAATTTTCTTTTTTATACGCGATTTTTTTAAAATCTGGTAGGGTTCTTTTTGGTTTAATTTTCAAAGCATGAGTTTCGTTCCAAATCAAACAAACTTTACTATAACTAAAATTTCACAAATTTGTAAATTTACCATGTCTGACTGAGTTTTTTTCCATTTATTTTTCGTTTGTTTTTTTGATTTGTCTTTTTTCTTTCACTATTTGTAGCGCTATTTGTTCTTTGCCCAGAGGTGCGAAGCGGAGGTTTGCTGCACTTGCGGTACAACACAAATAAGTTAGCGGACGACACAAAACATGGCAAGACAAAACATGGCAAGTTAGCCGACAAAAAATGAGTCAGAAAAATCCCCAAAAAATGGCAATTTTTTCCCCATAAAATGGTGCAAAAAATGGCGAGAGAAAATGGTTACGTGGTAAAACGTCGATAATTTTTCTAGATAATTCTTTCTAAATCCAAAGCACGTTTGTATATTCTACCTTTGACGCTTGCATATTCTATCCCTAACCTAACTTTTGTTGCGGGGAAACCATGGAATCCAAAGTTTATTGACATGTTCGGAAAAAGGTCCGGCTTAACAAAAACAAATAAACAAACCCAGTTTCATCGAGTAGTTTGACAATGATATCACCTTGCACGTCTTCAACACTTCAAAGCAGAAAACCAATATTAAAAACTGGATCAGCAGAATAAACATGGGACAGTTGAAGTTGTAGTTAGACACCAGATTCTTGTTCATGAAGGCCATAGCACCAGACATGAAGGCATAGAAGCCTGAGTTTAGGCATCGTCATAATTAAATTACAGGAAAAAATAGATACTTTAACATAAACTGACAGAAAAATTATTGCTTTTTTTAAGCATTAATCATTATAATTAAACGTTTCAGTTATGCTTTTATATCTCACAACAATTTGAAATCTTTCAGCTTAACTTATGGCGGTTTGTTGCATGGAATTGCTGGAAGAACCATTGACAGAACTTGCAGCAAATGAGATCTCCATAAAATGTGGATAGTTATTTTAAATTGAAAAACTCAATTGAAAAATTATTTCATTTCCAACAGTCATTTCTAATTTTGACGATGAGTGCCTGTGGCTAGCAGAGATCGCACTACGTCCGAGTGCAATCCCAAGAGGCTCGACAATGCTGGCAACACATGCCACTCGTTCCCACTCGACTCTGTCATGTTATAGCCCCATGCAATAAAACCTGAAAAAGACATCGGATCATGAAAAAAGACATGGAATCTCACAGTCCCCAAATAGACCGAGCTAAGAAAAGACAAAATACGAATTCTGGTTACATGTGTTTAGCGCTGCGTGTAAATTACTCCATTCTGACTGTTAAAGTTACCAAGTTAACCTCCTCTCCCTTAAATTTGAACCAAGTTAACATCTTTCTTCTTAACCGATGGGGGGAATTACAAATATTTTAAATGTCTTAACAATTTAAAAGATTTGAAAACAGAAAACTTCGGTTCCCCGAATCAATAAAACTTTTGAAATCAGAGATATGCTTGCTATTTTTTGCAGCATTACTCCAGTAACCTACTAAGGAAAACTGGCTCTTTCTATAATAGAAACCCCAAGAAATTGAAAAAATTAAATTATGTTATTTGTTGAAATCGCAAAAAAGATAATATAATTATAATTTAATTTCATTTTATTATCTTTTTGGCGATTTCAACAAATAACATAAAGGCGTTACGATAGATTTTCAGAATGCCAAAAACATTGAAATTTAGCCGTAAAACAGGACAAGACCCACAAGGATCCAGACGACGCCGCCTTCCAGTGGTGGATCCGACATCTTGGCTTGTGTGTGTGTGCCCTCCGAGCGGGACAAGCGGGAAACGCACGAGTTATCTGTGCGGCAAAGAACACACAGGGTTTTCGGAACGGAAGGGAACAAACCGGGAACGGCGAGGACCCAAAACCCCCCGGAATACCAACAGAGTGGCGAAGACCCAGCCAGTCAGAGCACCTCTTACAACAACATTGTGGCCAGAACCTCCCCCAGGTTCGAGTGTGTCGGGTTTTTTGTCGCTGACTCGGGACTAGCCCATCTGGGTCAGCTAATAACGAGGGCCGGAGACGTTGAGAAGAATCCGGGACCCACGCTGTGCGGAGAATGCAGGAAGAAAGTAACAAGCAACAGCGTGAAATGCACATGGTGCGAACAATGGATACACCAAGGATGTAGCGGTCTATCCCGGCAAGAGATCCAACAGCTAGCTAAAGCCAACAGATATGCATTTGAGTGCACCAAATGCAGTTCCGCTCTGTCGAACCCTAACAGAGAGTTTCCCGAGGTTGAAACGAGGGGAGAAAAACCCTGCGAAAACCCCGCGCAGGAGCCAAAGGAAGCAAACGGAACAGACACAAGGGTACCAAGGGAACAAGCTCCCTGGCCCCACCTCGACCAGGAGTCAGCAGAGGGTGAACCGAGGGGAACAAATACCTGCGACAACCCCGCGCAGGGCCCAACACTGACAAACGAGCTCCCGCAAAGAGAGGAACCGAAGAGTCCCTGCCTCCATCCCGGACAGGAGCCTGAAGAAGAAGAAACCAGGGGCATAGACAGTTGCGAAAACCCCGCGCAACATCTTCTGCGGCAAAAAGACTCGGACAAAGGGGAGAAAACAAGGAGAGGAAAAATGAGACGCCCCACTGAAGAACACCGGGAAGCTCGCAGACAGAAGAGAAAACAAAGAAGATTACCCACTCCCCCCGAGGGACAGCCGAGTATTACGGTAACTGCATGGAACCTACAAGGGTTATCAGTCCACGAAAGAAACAGAAACCGACTGAAGAGAGTAATTACGTATGCACAAGGCAAAAGATGGGAAATAATCTTAATATCAGAGCTTCGATCAAAATCGAAAGGAGTGATATGGCTAGGTGAAGATAGTGAACAAACAGCTGTTATACACTCCCAACGTAGCGGTATAGTTCTCAGTGGCGAGGCCCTCAAGTCCTGGATCAGCGAAGGCCAAAAGAAAAGTTTCTCGGAGCGCACTACCGCCATAGAGGTACATGGTATGAAAATTATATCAGTTTACCAACCACTTTGGAGTAACGGGGTCGAAGGAATAGAAGAATATAGACACTGCCTAGAAAATGAAGTAGCCCGAACCCCCAAGACCAAGGTATTAATAATTGGAGGGGACCATAATGCTCACATTGGAAGGGAGAGAGCCTGTGAAACAAATGGAAGGTATGGTCTAACCACGCCAACAACCGAAGCAGGAGGAGACCTCCTCGATTGGTGTGTAGCGCACGATCTCCAATGGATAAACTCTTTCTCTAACCTTAGGAAAAGGGGAACTTGGTTTAACCACAGCCACCGCAGATGGTATGAGCTGGACGGATTTATAATGAGGCGAGGAGAAAGGCACAGGCATGCAAAAAGGATACAAATTACCGAGGAGCTAACGCTATCGGACCACAAGCCGGTATCCCTCCACCTAAAAATCCCAAAGAGGTCCAGACCAACAAGAGTAGCACGGAAACCAGCAATAAACTGGGAGAAATTGAGTACTGAGCAGACAGCTCTAAAATTCCAAAAGGAGACCGAGACAAAGGAGGTGGACGAGGATAGCTCATGGAGCGAAATAGCGACAGCGCTAACGCAAGCTGCATTAAAGGTATGTGGAAAGAGAACCAGGCAGATAGCGAATCCGTGGACGATCGGCCACGAAGATGAGCTGTCACAGCTCCATAATTCCATAGCTTCGGCCGTGAGGGATAGAAACGAATCCTTAGAGCAAGACCGTCCACTCCAAGATATACTGCGTAATAGGGACAACCTTAGGAAAGCAAGGGCTAAAATGAAGGGGAAGCTGAAAGAATTAGAACGTGAATGGTGGGATAAAATCCTAGACGAATGCCAACAGGCCAACATCAAAGGAGATATGGGCACCATGTACCGAACACTACGCCAATTAGGCGGCAGAGATAGGAAACCGGATACTGGCACAACACTCACAACTGATGAATTCAAAGCCCACTTCGAAGGAGTATCGAAAAACCGATATGAAATCAGCCCTCAGCTTCTAATGGATACTGTTGCACGTATGGGGGATCACAGAGCGGAAAAGAAGTATATCGAAGAAAATAACCTGCTAAATGAGACCCCATCGGATAAGGAAATACAGGACTGCATCAGTGAAATAAGGGAGTCCGCGCCCGGAAAAGACAATGTCCGCATAAAGTACATCAAATTGGCCAGCCCACATATTAAATCAGCAATAGTGGCCATGGTTAAAAAGATGTTCTTATTCCGCGCCCCGACATGGCACGAAATCCTAAAAAACGGACAAATAGTACCCCTACATAAGAAGGGCGGAAAAAATGATGTAAACAACTATAGAGGAGTCTGCCTATTGGCCATGGGCAGCAGGATCCTGGCAAGAATTCTGTCCAAAAGACTAAGAAAGTGGACAGAACGCCTAAATATTCTAGATGACAATCAAAGCGGCTTCAGGACCGGAAGGTCGACTGCGGATGCAACACAAATCCTGGTCAGAATAACAGAAGACGCAGACGATCTAAAGAAGAGGCGAAAAATCTGGAACCTGCCTCAAATTGAACATACTGACCCTGAAGCAAGGCTTTTGGACCTACGTAAAGCGTATCCCAGAGTGAACAAACCAGCTCTTTGGGAAATCCTGCGAAACTACGGGATGAAAGGACCCTTCCTAGAATCCCTAGCAGATTTACACGAGGCAACCAGTTACCAAGTGAAAGGGAAGGAGGGAGATAGCGAGGAATGGATCCCAGAACGGGGTCTCAGGGAGGGTTGCTCGACATCGCCATGTCTATTCAATATCTATCACCAAGTGGTAATGCGCATAGCGGAGAATGAACGGAAAAAGATATCAGACGCGAAACATGGACAGACGGGCATAAAATGGCGATGGATACCAGGCAGCAATATACCGGATATAAACAAGATCGAAAAGTCAAACAGCGAGACGCAAACTGTTAACATAACCATATCCTTGTTCGCATTGACTATCATCGGCGAGCAAAGAGAGCTGGAAGAGGGCGTTAACATTATCAAAGAAGTCATGGAGAAATTTGAGGAAAAGAACAACACAGACAAAGAAGAAAAGGCTTTATTTGGATCAGAAGAAGCAGAAGAAATACGCATGTTGGGTTGTTGGCTAGGTCCCAAAAAAGACCTAATGAATAGAAAAAAGCGAGCTGGATACCTATGGGCAAAATGCCGCTCGCAACTTCTGAAAAGTAAACTTCCCAGAAAGAAACAAGCACAAGTGGTGCAAGCATGTGTCGAAAGTGGGCTCCTATTCGATTGCGCTACTCGGCCGTGGTATAACCAAGAGATCAATAATATTCAGTCGTGGATAGATAAAAGGTATAGATATCTCTGGAGTAATAAAAAGGGTCCACCGCTGAAACAAATGCATTTTGAGGGGGTTAATATGCAGGACATCCGGAACATGTACGACATAAGATCATTGAGATGGAAGATCGAGAAACGTACATTAGAGCGGATAGGCCACATATTAAGAATGAGCAACGCAAGGACGGTTAAAATGGCGGTGTTAGGGTGGCTGGGCAGCCTCGAGGAAATCCAGAAGCGACCAGGTTACAAACGGAAAACCATTTTCTACTGGAGGAAGTTGCTCAAGGAGGCCGGAATCAACTGGACCGAAGCCCCTAAATTTGCCTTAGACCGAAAAGAATGGAAAAGAAGAATCAAGATACGCATGGACCACTTGGAGAAATGGGAGTACCAACAAGGGAATCGCCATGATGGGGAAGAAAAGTTAGAGAAGAGGAATTTCGATCTCCCCCCGACGAACTTACAGTGTGACATATGTGAAAAGGTTTGCAAATCGGTAGGGGGACTAAAGATTCACATAAAGAGAATGCACACCGAAGCCTCGCACTCTTTCACGTGCAGTCGTTGCCAGAAAACATGGAAGACAGAAGGTCCATACAAAAATCACGTCAAAGTCTGTAACCCTCAAGAAGCTGAAAAACCCAGAAAATACATAGCAAAAAAGAAGGAATGTAGCAAATGCAACAGGACACTGTCGGCGACAAACATGGCCAAACACACAGACAGATGCAGGGGGGAGGGCATGGCTCGAACGAGCCGAACGCCTAGAAGAAGAAGAAGAAGAAGAATCCGACATCTTGGGCCCCACCAAGATGCAAATGGCGTCAAGCCCCCCCTCCCATTGGGTCGGGAGAAGCTCAGAAGTCTCCGGGTTTTCGGTTACGGAGCGTCTGAAGCCGGCCAGGCTGCTCCGTCTGCTCATCCTTATACTACTACTCCGCTCCGGCATTAATCCAAACCCTGGTCCAGGGCCTTACTTTTGCTCCCCTTGCTCTTTCCGCATCAAACGCACCCAGCCCAGTGTCTGGTGCCACATCTGTGGTTACATTCACCTTAAATGTAGTGGTCTTACCCACCTTAACCAACACCACACTGACTACTATTGCCCTACCTGTACCTCTACCTACATTTTACCTCCCCCAGGCACCAGGTCCTCTAACTTGACCACCCCCAACTCCCAAACTTGTTCAACTTCCCTAACCGCCCCCCAACCCCACCTCCCTAACCCCCCTCCCCCTCCCACCCTTCCCACCTCCTCGAATAATAATTCCTCCTCCCAAAATCGCGCAAATCGTAATCGTGTAAATAGTGTAAACAACTCAAGTTCAAACAACCATTTTAATCATACTGCTGTTAATAATGTAAATAGTTCACCACACCCCGCCAAAGGCCTTTTAAAAATCCTTCAATTTAATTGCAACGGTATCTCCGGAAAAGCACCCGAAATTGCTGCTTTCTTATCTCAAAATCAAATTCATATTGCTGTCTTCCAAGAAACTAAATTAAGAAAGAAATCTCGAAACCCCTCACTTGGCTCACACTACACTTTAGTTAGAAAAGATCGAGAAAAAGAAGGGGGCGGTCTTCTCATAGCCATACATGAGTCGATACAATACGAAGAAATAAATATTAACAACGATGGAACACTAGAGGCTATGGGCATATCAGTGGTAGCCAGTTCATCCAAGCTTCGTATTTATAATTTCTACATCCCCCCTCGCTCGAGCTGTCCCCCTGGTTACTCTGCGTCCCTTGCCGAACTACTTGAACCTGGGGACGCCTTAGTACTCGGGGATGCCAACGCACATTCACAACTATGGAACTCCAACATCGAGGAAGATCAACGCGGCTCTGTACTTAGCAATGAAATAACCGAATCCACCTTTGCACCATTAAATGATGACACACAAACCAGAGTCCCTTTTAACTCAGAAAACCAACTCTCGTCACCAGATATTTCCCTCGCATCCCAATCGCTCTTACTCTCCACATCATGGACCCCAATTAAATCTCTAGGATCAGATCACCTACCCATTCTTCTAGAACTACCCTTGGATGATTTTATAAATTTTTCACCTAAAAGGACTTTTATAAATTTTTTAAAAGCAGATTGGATCAAATTCACAGAGGAAATTGAGGAGGGTTTCTTTTCAGCGGTTCCACCTTCCGGAGTTGCCGCCGGAGAGAAATTCTTGAGGGACCTGGTGCTCAGGGCAGCACGCCACCACATCCCCGCTGGCCGTATTCGCCACTTCACTCCCTCTTTCCCCCGAGTCCACTGCCCTTGCCGCCGAAAAAGATTTAAGCCGACAACAAAATCTCCCCCCAGAAGTCATATCCCAACTGAACTGTAGACTCATGAAACAGACAGCAAAGGACAAAGAAAATAAATGGCGAGAATTCCTCCGGACTTGCGACTACCACACTGGTGCCAGAAAGTTCTGGAAAGTGGTACGCTCCTTAAATGGATCTAAGCCCGTGGCAGGAAGACACCCCATTACTTTTGGTTCTAAACCCATACACTCACCTCGTGATATTACCAGCTCTTTTAACAAACAATTCACCAATGCCAGACCCCACGCCTCTGACAAACTCCTTCGTATAACGAGAAGAAAAATTGCCAAACTACCGCTGTCAGACAGCCCAATTTTTACCCCTGAAAATACTAAACAAGCCATTGCAGACAGCAAACCATCGCGAGCGCTAGGTCCCGACGGCCTTTGTAATATACATCTTAAACATCTCGGCCCACTTGCTACTCAATACTTAACATACCTTTTTAATATCTCTTTGTCCGAAAACATTATCCCCCAAATTTGGAAAAATTCAAAAATTGCACCGCTTCCAAAGCCCAATAAGGATCTTAAACAATCAACATCTTACAGACCTATATCCTTACTCTGCCCAGCAGTTAAAATTCTGGAGAGGCTCGTTCACCCCATCTTTACCAAACATCTCCCCAACGCCAAACACCAACACGGCTTCCGCCCTTTTCACTCCACCACCACAGCTCTCTCCACTCTCGAATTTTACATTTCAGACAGTTTTAACCAAAATCGCCCCCCTAAACGTACGGTACTGGCCACACTTGACTTATCTAAGGCTTTCGACATGGTGTGTCATCGCTCACTTGTGGAACTCGTTCATGACACTCCCCTCCCAAGAAGTCTAGTCCGCTGGCTAAGTAATTACCTTAATGGTCGACAGTCTGCCACCTCATTCCGTGAACACACATCCCCTCATCGAATAATCCACTGTGGCGTACCCCAAGGTTCTGTTTTATCACCCACACTCTTCAATTTTTATGTCCATGATGCACCGCCACCTCCCGATAATGTAAACCTTGTTTCGTATGCAGACGACTTCCACCCCTTCGCAAGCAGTTCCAATATTGATATCGCCTCAAACTCCATCAATAGCTACCTAAAAAGGCTCTACGATTTTTTCACCTCACGCAAACTAAGTTTCGCGTCCTCTAAAGGATCAGTTACACTTTTCTCCTCTTATAACAAAGAATTTAATAAAACACCTAGTGTTCTTTTAAATAACGAGGCGCTACCCCTAAACAAAAATCCAACAATCTTAGGGGTGACATTTGATCCAACACTTTGTTTTGCCACTCACTGCAAACAATCCGCTGAAAAGGCCAGACGCAGGATCGGAATCCTGAAGGCATTAGCAGGATCAACCTGGGGTCACTCCAAAGAAACCCTCCTCCTAACTTTTAAAGCTTTAATTCGCCCCATACTTGACTATGCAGCCCCCGCATGGTCCCACGCATCAAGTAACACCTCCATAAATTGCCTGCAGGTTGCCCAAAACCAATCCCTTCGCGTTGTTACTGGATCAAATCTAATGAGTTCCACTGCCCACCTGCACAGTGAATCTGAAATCCTAACGGTCAAAGACCACCATACCCTTCTGTCATCTCAATTTTTTATCTCTACCTATCGTCCCACCATCCCATTAATTTTATACATTCACATCCCCCTCCTCCCCGTCTACTTCGCCCCTCAATTATAAGCTGCTTCAAAGAAGACACCCAGAAAATTTTAACCGACTTTTCAGTCTACGCAAACCACCCTCTAGTTCTGGACGACCGAGACGAAGTCTCCACTTTTATTTTTAACTACTACAAACCAATTTTAAAAGACAACCATACCTCCCTTGTAACCAAGTTCCTAGCCGAAACCCCTCCGTCTAAAGTTATTTGTATCCCTCCCCCAAAGATTGACCCCTCTGAAAAATCTCTCCCACGTCCCACGCGCTGTAAGCTCTCCCAACTCCGGTCTGGCTACAGCCGGCTCCTTAACACTTACCTATCCCGCCTCGACAGCTCCATCTCCCACCTTTGCCCAACCTGTTCCCTTGCCCCCCACACAACATGTCACCTTTTCAACTGCTCCCAAAACCCCTCCCCACTCACCCCAGCAGACCTGTGGCTTCGGCCGGTAGAGGTTGCTAAGTTCCTTGACCTGGAGACAGAAGAGCCCAACCCGACCCGCGTGGGCTAACAACAACAACAACAAGGCCCACAAAAAAAGTTATGAAAAAGAAAAACTTGGCAGGATTCATCAACCTAATAACGGATAATTTACATCTGAGTAGTCCCTTTCGTCACACCCACCCAACCTTGCTGCATGACCCACCCGCCTGGTCAAATCCTTTTCTGCGAAGGGGGAATGGAAAACCTTCTTGAACGCTGTCATTTGCCACCCACGTGTGCCCTGAGGGCATGTTCTCAATCATAGAATTGTATAAAAAAAGAAAAAAATCGCAGCCAACTTTTGAAAAGAATGTTCATGAAGTCTTTTAATGCTTCCAATACTTGGTTCGGGGTCTTGGATGTCCCCTGATGGCACCACAATTGTCCCAGGGAGCATTTATACGGAAAACGGCGAAAAATTGAACTCTCAAAAAGATGCAATTTTTGACCGATTTCAAAAGTTTGACCCTCTATAATAACTCAATCGGCTACGCGAAACCAGTTTTTGGTGTTTCATTTTTGGTTAAAAAAATATCAGCAGCTGAAATTTTTGATCACAATGTTTGATTGGATATATCTAATTTACAAATGCAAATTCTGATATTATGCATTAATGCGCAGAACTGTACCAGTTGATGCTCAGGAAACGTTTATCTATAAATCGCATGTAGTTCCGGCTACACTAACTCAGTGTACTCAAGGTAGCTTAAAAGTATTTTCGAGAAATACTTAATGAATTAACAACGTCAATAAACAATTAACATTGAATCAACTCGAACGAGAAAATAAACTCCACCTAACAAAATATCAAATGCGACGAAAAAAAAACATGTATAAAATCATTCCCCAATGGTTTTGCTGTATATCAAGATGTTCCACAGTACAAAGACTTGGAAGTCTTTTTAAAAAGTAACCCCCTAGTGGTCCCTGCAAACGATAAAAAGCAATGTAAAAATCAAACCGATATACTATTTTATTCATTCAACGCGGCGAATAAAGATTCTCGTTCCTGAAATAGTTTTTTTGCAAAGCCGAGGACGACAAAATTTATTACATTAACTTAGAAAATTCCAGCTGATATTATCACTGACATTTACAGCAAATAAATTTTTAATACAAAAACGTTGTCCGCCTAGGGCTAACGCTGGGCTCAAGGCCCGTAAGTTGTTGACCCAAGATAAACAAGACTGCTCGTAACAGGGCAAAGTCTTGAATGTTCCGACTGTCCATTAACTGGTCTCGAATAGTTTTTGGTTGAAGACAAATTGACAAAAACGTTTTCGGTTGAAAATAATAAGTTTTGAGTGTTAAATTCGACTCCTGTAATGTTAATAAGATCAATTAGCTTGCCTCAATTCAATTTAGAACGATTTGTAGTGCGGGATAAAAAGAAGATAAGAAAAAAAATTTGTAGTGCGGCGACGATTGTAAGAAAAACCAACTGGGCTTATACACTCCTCGCCTTCTTCGAGAGTCGGAACAACAAGTACCTCCTCAAGTTAGCTCAATTTATTCAATTAAAGAACTGAAAAGACGGCAATAAACTTCACTCTATGTGAAATTTGATTCAATCAACGTTTTTTTAAACAAATCTTTTATCATTTTAGTCCTTATAGCCTCGAGCTATCACATGATGTACAAATTTTGGGTTAAAAACAGTGCACACAAAACAATTGTATCAAAACAGGTCATGAGCCGACAAACCGATGCCAATATACTTCAAAGTAAGCATACATTTTGGGAGGTTGCATCTTCTCAAAATGAAATCCTTGTCTAAAAAACACTTTCTTAGCACCTGCGGGCTTGCAGTTTCAATCAAGTATAAACTATCAATTTTCTAATTTTGGTTTGTTCTAACAAGCCATCCAGAGTTCGTAGAGACTCGCAATGGGTCGACCAACGTAATGCGGTTTAAAGGCTAGCAGCCAAACGATCAAATTAACTGGTCACATGCAGAAAATAGATCACATGGATGGGTCTTAGCATCCCAGACCACAAAGTGACTACTTGAAACTTGGCTGATACGTTTATTTCATTACTAATGTTTTTGTTCTGTAGAGATATGCCCTATCCACATTCCCAACTCCTCATATCCTGTAAGCAAAAAGAGATGTTCTTAAACCAAAGTCAGGTCATATCTGGAGAGCTAAAAATTAAAATAAACTTATGTAAAAGTTCAACGACCGACCATTCTTATTTCTTGGTCTTCGTTGCAGAAGGAGCTTCTTCACAACCGGGAAGGGTTATCTCGTAAGATCCCAGCCTTCCTGATTTGCAAAAAAGGACAAGTAACGATTGTATCTAAACAACGCTACTTTCTGGAGGGCTTTTGTTCTTCGGGTCATTAATTCTCTCGTTCGATATCTTTTCGCAGTTTTTATTGTAACACTTCTGCGATTGTTCTCGTTGTTCTAACTTTCGCGAGTTTTCAGTTGTCTCAAAAATATCTGATTATAATGCATTTTTTTTTTCTAATTGAAATAAAAAAAAACATTTCTTCAGTAAATCCGACCTTCAGGTTTTGCTAATAACGCCCTATTTTGCTATATTCGATGTACCGTGCCTTGTGAGTTTTTGTTCCGACCAGTTGAAAAATGGTGAGGAACTTTGTACTCGGTGTCTTAATTTTTTTGTTTTTGTTTTCCACGCAAAATCAGGTAACACAATCAATTATCGAAATGGGTCGAATATATCATATTAAAGCCCTTCCAATCGTGATTCGAACGACATTAAAAATTTTCTTCTGAACTTTTTTCACGGTGTCGAAAAAACCGGATTTAATTCTCGATTTTTCGTCTTAATTCTAGCGAAAAAAGCAAGCGAGCAGGCTTACAACAGCTAAACTATGCCTAATTTAAGACCTTTAAACTTAACTTTAAGAAAGTAAAACCAGTTTTCGGAATTTTAGGCTCCATTTTCAAAACCAAAAATTTGAAATTTTTTTGCAAAAAAAATTTAAAAAATTTTTTCTAGTCATTTTTCGGCAAAATTTTTTGTCTAAATTGCCTATATTAGTATGACTGTCTAATATGTCTAAATTTTATCTTTACGTCAGACCCTTTTATCACGTCAAGCAGAAAAAACTACACTAAATTGAAAAAAGTCTTAAATTGTAGTTTTCTAAATTGTACAGTAACCGGCTATCCTCGTTTTACAATTTGCCTACGATTCTGTTCTAATGGCACATACGCCCAAGACAGCTAGCTCAATATAGTGCACCATCAAAATGATACAATGCCATGAGGCAGAATCTACAAAACACACATAGAAGGAAATTTATCTGCATCAAACCAACTCACTACGTGCTATAAATGGCATCATAACACATTGATATAGCCTCTCAATTTTTTCCTTAATCGGCACCATGAAGAAATAAGGAAGATAAAATATCTAATCTAATTTCTAGTGTGTTTTCAAATTTAATTTTTTTAAAAAGGTGCTGGGACGCAGGAACATGCTGCCACGCAACAAACTAAAACTAACCTAGGCTCTTTAACCTTCTCCGGAACCATTCTAGCTGTTATTGTACTGAATATTGAAATTAAGAAACTGTGAGTAGATTGAACATAGAGTAGGCTACAAGTTTCTTCGCATTATCACCAAACTTCATACTTGATATTACCACAAAACTTGAAACTTCTTCCTTGTCTCTTCCCCAGTCGTTTTCAGTTTTTTATTCATTGCGGTCTTGACTGAATTTCGATGAATTACAAAACTCTTCTAAAGGCTTCTGAGCCAATGTCCACTTGAAACGAGCTGTATACCCGGCTTTTTCAACATTTTTTCATAGTCGTACATCCAAGCAGTAATATTGGCTCTGAAACATGGCCTTAGCCTTTTCCAGCCCATATATTACCTTCATTGGAACCTTAAGTATTTCACATGTCATCTCGTACAGATCTAAGCCTTTGAGACAATTCCATTGAAAAATCAGAATATATACAAAATAGAAGAAGAAATTGAACTCTCAAAAAGATGCAATTTTTGACCGATTTCAAAAGTTTGACCCTCTATAATAACTCAATCGGCTACGCGAAACCAGTTTTTGGTGTTTCATTTTTGGTTAAAAAAATATCAGCAGCTGAAATTTTTGATCACAATGTTTGATTGGATATATCTAATTTACAAATGCAAATTCTGATATTATGCATTAATGCGCAGAACTGTACCAGTTGATGCTCAGGAAACGTTTATCTATAAATCGCATGTAGTTCCGGCTACACTAACTCAGTGTACTCAAGGTAGCTTAAAAGTATTTTCGAGAAATACTTAATGAATTAACAACGTCAATAAACAATTAACATTGAATCAACTCGAACGAGAAAATAAACTCCACCTAACAAAATATCAAATGCGACGAAAAAAAAACATGTATAAAATCATTCCCCAATGGTTTTGCTGTATATCAAGATGTTCCACAGTACAAAGACTTGGAAGTCTTTTTAAAAAGTAACCCCCTAGTGGTCCCTACAAACGATAAAAAGCAATGTAAAAATCAAACCGATATACTATTTTATTCATTCAACGCGGCGAATAAAGATTCTCGTTCCTGAAATAGTTTTTTTGCAAAGCCGAGGACGACAAAATTTATTACATTAACTTAGAAAATTCCAGCTGATATTATCACTGACATTTACAGCAAATAAATTTTTAATACAAAAACGTTGTCCGCCTAGGGCTAATGCTGGGCTCAAGGCCCGTAAGTTGTTGACCCAAGATAAACAAGACTGCTCGTAACAGGGCAAAGTCTTGAATGTTCCGACTGTCCATTAACTGGTCTCGAATAGTTTTTGGTTGAAGACAAATTGACAAAAAAGTTTTCGGTTGAAAATAATAAGTTTTGAGTGTTAAATTCGACTCCTGTAATGTTAATAAGATCAATTAGCTTGCCTCAATTCAATTTAGAACGATTTGTAGTGCGGGATAAAAAGAAGATAAGAAAAAAAATTTGTAGTGCGGCGACGATTGTACAAACCATAATAAGAATCATAAAAGATGTAAGATAATAAACTTAAAAATTTGTAGTGCGGTGAGGATTGTAAGAAAAACCAACTGGGCTTATACACTCCTCGCCTTCTTCGAGAGTCGGAACAACAAGTACCTCCTCAAGTTAGCTCAATTTATTCAATTAAAGAACTGAAAAGACGGCAATAAACTTCACTCTATGTGAAATTTGATTCAATCAACGTTTTTTTAAACAAATCTTTTATCATTTTAGTCCTTATAGCCTCGAGCTATCACATGATGTACAAATTTTGGGTTAAAAACAGTGCACACAAAACAATTGCATCAAAACAGGTCATAAGCCGACAAACCGATGCCAATATACTTCAAAGTAAGCATACATTTTGGGAGGTTGCATCTTCTCAAAATGAAATCCTTGTCTAAAAAACACTTTCTTAGCACCTGCGGGCTTGCAGTTTCAATCAAGTATAAACTATCAATTTTCTAATTTTGGTTTGTTCTAACAAGCCATCCAGAGTTCGTAGAGACTCGCAATGGGTCGACCAACGTAATGCGGTTTAAAGGCTAGCAGCCAAACGATCAAATTAACTGGTCACATGCAGAAAATAGATCACATGGATGGGTCTTAGCATCCCAGACCACAAAGTGACTACTTGAAACTTGGCTGATACGTTTATTTCATTACTAATGTTTTTGTTCTGTAGAGATATGCCCTATCCACATTCCCAACTCCTCATATCCTGTAAGCAAAAAGAGATGTTCTTAAACCAAAGTCAGGTCATATCTGGAGAGCTAAAAATTAAAATAAACTTATGTAAAAGTTCAACGACCGACCCTTCTTATTTCTTGGTCTTCGTTGCAGAAGGAGCTTCTTCACAACCGGGAAGGGTTATCTCGTAAGATCCCAGCCTTCCTGATTTGCAAAAAAGGACAAGTAACGATTGTATCTAAACAACGCTACTTTCTGGAGGGCTTTTGTTCTTCGGGTCATTAATTCTCTCGTTCGATATCTTTTCGCAGTTTTTATTGTAACACTTCTGCGATTGTTCTCGTTGTTCTAACTTTCGCGAGTTTTCAGTTGTCTCAAAAATATCTGATTATAATGCATTTTTTTTTCTAATTGAAATAAAAAAAAAACATTTCTTCAGTAAATCCGACCTTCAGGTTTTGCTAATAACGCCCTATTTTGCTATATTCGATGTACCGTGCCTTGTGAGTTTTTGTTCCGACCAGTTGAAAAATGGTGAGGAACTTTGTACTCGGTTTCTTAATTTTTTTGTTTTTGTTTTCCACGCAAAATCAGGTAACACAATCAATTATCGAAATGGGTCGAATTTATCATATTAAAGCCCTTCCAATCGTGATTCGAACGACATTAAAAATTTTCTTCTGAACTTTTTTCACGGTATCGAAAAAACCGGATTTAATTCTCGATTTTTCGTCTTAATTCTAGCGAAAAAAACAAGCGAGCAGGCTTACAACAGCTAAACTATGCCTAATTTAAGACCTTTAAACTTAACTTTAAGAAAGTAAAACCAGTTTTCGGAATTTTAGGCTCCATTTTCAAAACCAAAAATTTGAAAATTTTTTGCAAAAAAAATTAAAAAATTTTTTTCTAGTCATTTTTCGGCAAAATTTTTTGTCTAAATTGCCTATATTAGTATGACTGTCTAATATGTTTAAATTTTATCTTTACGTCAGACCCTTTTATCACGTAAAGCAGAAAAAACTACACTAAATTGAAAAAAGTCTTAAATTGTAGTTTTCTAAATTGTACAGTAACCGGCTATCCTCGTTTTACAATTTGCCTACGATTCTGTTCTAATGGCACATACGCCCAAGACAGCTAGCTCAATATAGTGCACCATCAAAATGATACAATGCCATGAGGCAGAATCTACAAAACACATATAGAAGGAAATTTATCTGCATCAAACCAACTCACTACGTGCTATAAATGGCATCATAACACATTGATATAGCCTCTCAATTTTTTCCTTAATCGGCACCATGAAGAAATAAGGAAGATAAAATATCTAATCTAATTTCTAGTGTGTTTTCAAATTTAATTTTTTTAAAAAGGTGCTGGGACGCAGGAACATGCTGCCACGCAACAAACTAAAACTAACCTAGGCTCTTTAACCTTCTCCGGAACCATTCTAGCTGTTATTGTACTGAATATTGAAATTAAGAAACTGTGAGTAGATTGAACATAGAGTAGGCTACAAGTTTCTTCGCATTATCACCAAACTTCATACTTGATATTACCACAAAACTTGAAACTTCTTCCTTGTCTCTTCCCCAGTCGTTTTCAATTTTTTATTCATTGCGGTCTTGACTGAATTTCGATGAATTACAAAACTCTTCTAAAGGCTTCTGAGCCAATGTCCACTTGAAACGAGCTGTATACCCGGCTTTTTCAACATTTTTTCATAGTCGTACATCCAAGCAGTAATATTGGCTCTGAAACATGGCCTTAGCCTTTTCCAGCCCATATATTACCTTCATTGGAACCTTAAGTATTTCACATGTCATCTCGTACAGATCTAAGCCTTTGAGACAATTCCATTGAAAAATCAGAATATATACAAAATAGAAGAAGAAATAAGAGTGCGCATACTATCAGTTTCACAGAGGCAATGCTGAGTTGAAAAAAGTTTTCGCATGTCTCGATAAAAAAATAAAGTCCCAGCTAAAGCTGGAAGTACCTGTGTGACATTTTTGATATTATTATTTTTATGAGGGATGAAATAGGTAAATTCAGAATTTCAAAATTGGACTTCGCCCATAACCCTTGTTGTTTCTCTACTGTAAAAATTTGGAACTTTCAAAACAACAGAACATGTTTTTTCAAAATTGAAGAATTGCCGTTACTGTAGGAAGAATTTTTGCAATCAGTTCTGTCAAATGATTCCTTCAGTGCAGATGACATGGGCATGTTTAAGATTCTTAGAAATCAAAAAGTTTATAAGAGGTCAAAAAATCAACATTCGATTTTTCAGAGAATCATAGTTTTACGAGTAAAAACAAACTGGATGTAGCTGCTTAGGCCAAAAGGATGTACTCAAATACTTTTTCAATTTTGGAGCTTAGTTTTCGATAAAGGTCAAATAGTTTCAAAAGACGTGCACAAAAATTTTAACCTGACTTTTTTGAAGGACAACTTATTGTGTTAAAAAAAGAAGTCATTTTTTCAGGGTAGCTTTCTACAACCCGTTACTTTGGTTGGTACCAAAACAGCGGATTGGAGAGGGTAGTTCGAGAAAGTCCAGAAATTTCAAAAAACGGTCGTAAAAAGAAAAATATAACTTTTCAGAGAGCACAAGTTCTGCAGAGGCGACGTTGCAATTCGCATTCACATGCAAAAATATGACCAATAACGCTACTGGAAATACTGAATAAGAAATTTTGAGTCTACAAAACTGCTAAGTGACACAAGCCATTTATGACGCATTAGCAGTACTAGTCATTATGAAAAAAATATATATACCAACATGCCTCAATTTATAGAGCAGACGCATTTTAATTAGCATACGAAAATGTTCATTAAAAATCCGACCCTACCCAGGTTCGAACCCTCTTATTTTGCTGCTGGTCTCCTTCCCTAGCTCTACGCTACAGAACCATGATATCTTGAAGCTAAAGTGCTTTTTGTAATATTGCAGTCTGTGTTAATATCTTTAGCATTGGCTGTACTTAACAGCAGGTTATTGATCAAAATGAACACTTTCAAAATGAACACTAATATTTGTGACTTAGGTTGAAAAAAAAGAGTTCACACAATCACAAAAGCTTTGCATGTGTAAACAACACGTTCTTTCCAAAAACACGTTCTATCCATTGAACTCAAAATCTCACAGTTAGGCGGGTGGTTTTTGAGAAAACGAAAAATTGGGTAAAAAATCCCCATAGACGTTTTCGAAGACTGTAGAAAGTATGTTAGAAGAAAAGAGACTAAGTGCAGACACACAGGTTTGTACGCAGGTCGTCCCAGCAATGCTCGCTTTTCCTACCAATACCCGTCGCTAAAACTTTTGCAAAAAGTGCAAAAAAATTTCCATAGCATTTCAAAAAAAGTAAAATGAAATAAAAAAAAAACGAATTTCATAAATTTTCAAATCATCTGTTTTTATCAAACAGAACTTCTACAGAACCATGCCTAATGGAAAAAAAATCATTTTTAAATTAGCAAAAGAACAAAACTTGTGAAGCAGAAACGAAGCCGACAATCATTGGGCAGAATCCAATCGAGTTGAAAAACTCAAAATTGTAAAAAAAAAATTACTTCGAAAGGTCCACTACTGATCTTTAATGAATAGCACATGTAACTACTATTATATTTGCTTCAAAACACAAGAAAAATCCGTGATAGGAGACATCAGCCGACATAACTGGAGCAAACAAACGAAAAACCTACAATTCAATTTTTGTTGAAGATAGTTTTTTCAATTTTATAAATACTGAGAAAATAAACACTTAGCCGTTTGTTATTTATAATAGTAATTGAAGAAGCTAAGAAAAAATGTCGTTCCAAGTTACCATTAGATTTGATCTATGCAGATGACATCGTAATATCCGCTGAAACGAAATCCCAGTCTATTGAGAAGTTTAAAATTTGGAACAAGACTTTGCAAGAACGCTGTTTAAAATTTAACGTGGAAAAGGCAAAGCTTTTGATTTCTGGCCAAAAGTGTTTTCCTCAAAAAAACCATGCACTTGTTGTCTAAAGGGAGTCGGCGCCGATTCAATGCACTGCAATTTCGGTAATCAATGGGTGCATAAAAAATGCAGTGGTCTCACGAAAAAATCTAAACATGATACTAATTATGTTTGTCCAAGATGGAATAATCCTTACAATTATAGCTCGAATCAGAATACTACTCCACGGATCAATCAAGTAATCAGTAATGTCTTCAATAACGTTAATATTCAAGATTCATTACACTTGCGAGAACAAGTATCTTGAAATCGGGAACTAGATTTGCTTTCAGAAAGCTAATATTCTGATCGATGATGCATTTATTGCGTAATTTTCAGCATAAACATAAATCTTTTCACCCAGATAACAGAATTCTTTTACAGTATCCATGGCCAATTCTCGCAAATGTAATAAATCTTAAAAAATAACGTTATTGAAGTTTAGGCCAAGGATACTGTAAAGGAATTCTGTTATCTGGGTGAAACGATTTATGTTTATGCTGAAAATGACGCAATAAATGCGTCATCGATCAAAATATTAGCTTTCTAAAAACAAATCTAATTCCCGATTTCAAGATACTTGTTCTGGCAAGTGTAAAAAATCTTAAAGATTAACGTCATCGAAGTTTAGGCCATGGATACTGTAAAAGAATTCTGTCATCTGGGCGAAAAGATTTATGTTTATGCTGAAAATGACACAATGAATGCGTCATCGATCAGAATATTAGCTTTCTAAAAACAAATCTAGTTCCCGATTTCAAGATATTTGTTCTCGCAAGTGTAAAAAATCTTAAAGATTAACGTCATTGAAGTTTAGGCCATGGATACTGTAAAAGAATTCTGTTATCTGGGTGAAAAGATTTATGTTTATGCTGAAAATGACGCAATAAATGCGTCATCGATCAGAATATTAGCTTTCTAAAAACAAATCTAGTTCGCGATTTCAGGATACTTGTTCTCGCAAGTGCAATAAATCTTACAGATTAACGTTATTGAAGACATTACTGATTAGAGACATTATTGAAGATAAAAATCTTGCATTTCTTGGGTTTTCGAATCTATGCTTAGAATGATTATTAATTTCTCATTTACTTCACAACCGACAAAAATTTGGAAAAACTCAAGGAAAAATGTAAAAATCAATTGTTATTGTTTAAAATATCAAAACTTCAAATATCAAATGAATGTTTGCAACTCGCAGGGGTGATAAAAATTGTTTTGACTATAACTGACAAAACATTTCATTCTTATCAAGAAAATTTTATATACAAAAAATTGCAGTCTGCTAGAAAAATTCGTCCTTCAACCGGCTACAAACTTTTGTTGTAACTACTTGAAGCTATTTATTTTAACGACGGTGGTGATAGTCGTTTTAAGCACCATTGTTTCTTAAGATTTCAATTATTTGAGAAAGTTGCAAATAGCAGGACCTTTTTAGTGCGGAACTTTGCAAATAGCATAAGCAGAACTTTAAGAGCAACCCCATGAAAACGTTAGAAAAAAGATCGCTTGAAACTGAACAAACAACAACAAGAGACCTTAACAAACAACATAATACAAATGGAGCTTTAAACACTCAAATCACATGTTCTAGATTTTTCTATAATCACATGTCATATCGAATGATATCAGACCTCTACGGAGATACTTTGAATAGTAATACATCAGCCATTGTAGATGCACTTGGAACATTGGCCGAATTGTTCACACTTAGAGCTTGCTGACCAGCTGAAATTAACTCATTGGCAGAAATCATTGGTTCAAGTTTGCTCCCATTACAATCCTCAATTTTGATGGTTCTCGTTTCTTCACGTTTTAATGTTACGTCTAGATATCCCGGCACAATCGACGCAACTTTCTTATACTCTTTCACTTCAAGATAGTACTCTCGCAATTTATCTTCATGTGCCGCTGTCGTTTTTGAGATAACAACAAAGGCTTCTTTTCCTTTAGCATTGCCAAGTGTCATTTTAAAACTCGGGTTTTCTACGTTCAGTCTTGCCATCAGCTTGTCATGTCGGTTCGCGAAAGCTCTGGCTTTCGGAATACCTTCAAAATTCTTGTATATCAGTTTTTCATTTGGACCTCTCAGAAATGTCTGGATTTCTTGAACTTCATGGATCGCTTCAGGTTGGTTCCACGTTAACTGAGGTTCGCCTGCGCTTACAATTTGTTCCAAGTATTTCAATCGTAGTAAGCATACTTCTTTTAGGGAATCTGATATGATGACATTTATCTTCATCTTCTTCGTCACAACATATTTCGCAATCCATTTAACTACCGTTTGATTCAGTGGCCGGTAATTTATAATTGACTCTAATAAGCGATTCGCGGTGCCAAAGTTCTTATTGTTTTCCATGGTTTCAATTAATTTCAAACTCGAATCTATATATCTTTCAAGGTGATCTGGATGCCCTTCTTTCACCAAAAATCCGATCCGGTCGCAAATTTTCTTCTGCAAAACTGAGTTATTTTTAGCTACGGTAGAAAGTAATGATAAAAGTCTAGACACATCCGAAATACTGCTAATAAGGACGTTTACTTGCTCTTCAGGAAAAACTTGCTTTTCATTCATATAACTCAAAATAAGGGTGATCGGGTCATTTGAACTTGAATACTGCCTTGATGCATACGAGTTGTAATAATAATTGCGAAAAGAACGAGTCAATCATCATCATTATTTCTTCATGCGTGAAGCCTTTTTTGATATTTTGCAGACAATTGAAAAGGTTATCGAAGTCTCTTGCATTTCCACAATTTTTTATGAAACAATGGAAATAGTGCTTGACCTCTTCTTCGGGGAATGAACTCACAGTTGCCGCTAAAACACTCGCAGTTCTGGTAGAACTTATTCCGACTTGCACTAACAATTTTAACAAATATAAGATCAGCTCCTTGCTTTCCAGATGGTTGCAGACGTCCAAAAGGCTAATCGATTCACTTTCGTTTAGTGTTAGGCCTGAACTCATAGCATCTTTCACCAAACGCTTTGCTTCTTCAATCTTCTCGTTTTGGATCAAATTTTGTATTCTTCTAACTACACTTGAAAAATCCGACTTACAAGTTATTGAGAAGTCGTGGTCTTCCCTCCACAAAACGAGAACTCTCTTCTTGTACCATTTATCGCGAGTTGCTCCTTCATTGCCACTTGGACCAGAACACCCGGATCCGAAATCTTTGGCCATCCAAAACCCATCTTTTCCCTTTTCGTTGAAGCCACTATCACCCGTATTTTTGCCTGTCTTTGATTCATAATTAATCAAGTTTTTCGCAGTCAGAGGAATTTTTAAGTTTCGAGCAGGATCAGTATTTTCAGTAAGGGATTTGAGTTCATTCAAGCTCACTCTAGTTTTGATAGTTTCGCAGACCTCGAATCGACATTTACCATTACAAGACATGTGCCAGCCGGAACCCCATCCACCCTCCCCGAACCCGCATTCTCCCGAATCCTTGATTTTAAAATTAGCAGTCGCCACATAAAATTTATATCTAACATGACCACTTTCTTTTCGATCACACTCCAACGCGGCTTTAACTCCAGTTAAAACACTTCGATCATTGCCTTTGAAAAATTGGACGATGTCCTCAGATTTTTTCGAAATAGACGCGTCTGAATATTCAAAATCAAGAGCCCAAACTAGGTACGAAGCACCAGGTATATCCATGTATCGGTTCAATTTCACACAAAGATCTTGCGTACTAGAATTGATAGTGCAGGGTGCAGGCGCTTTTCCGAGACCATTCCAGCACAGTGAATAAACTAACGCGACTCTATAACCCGAAGTGATTGTTTGTAAAGCGTGCGGACAACTAGCAAAATGAGCAACAAAAACGCATTGTGAATTACTACCTTCTAGACTGTTTTTGAACACTTTCTCCTGTTTATTATGTTTCACTACAAGATCTCCGCCACTGAAAATGGAAGGCAACTGTATAATTAAAGTACCGAACATATTGTCATGTTTTTCCGTATCTTTATGCTCGTCAAACTTGCCACCCTGTTCATAAATAAGCAACTTGTACAGAACGCCATAAATTTCTTTATCGTCCAAACCCAAATCTTTTTTAACTTTCGATTGAATAAGCTGATCAACCTTGGAAGCGAACTCACTACTATCAATCGAAAAGTATTTCGGGTCAATTTGAATACTTTTTCTCACCTTTTTATCAATCAACGTCTCTTCGCCCAATCCGTACGGAGAATCTTTGCAGTACTTTCTCACGCTTTCGCAAACAATTTTAGTCATCGGTAATGGTAAAATTCCATAACCTAGAATATTTATCATCGGCATGTTCGGAACATCAAGAACACTTAATAATCCACCTGTCGCGTAATCTCCGGAACCATTAGAAAACTTCTCAATAACTGATTTCAATTCCTTTCTCAGTTTCTCCATTGTAACCATATCAGAAGCTTCTGACGACGAAGAGCTTGCTCTGGGCTCACATTGATTTTTGAAGTCCAGTTTAACCTTTTTGACAGAAGATGCATAATAGCTGCAGTCGGATCCAGAAGAATCATCTTCAGGATCGATTCCACTCATGATGTCAATTTTTGACCTCTGCCGACCCTTGCGACGAGACCCTTCTGGTAAATCGATGAACTTTACACGTCCATGAACTTCAGCGTGGTCGATATCTTCACAGCTCTCATCTTCGTGTTGACGATCTCGCGTTGAACCGAGAACTTCGCCATTTCCTGGTGTCATCTGAAAACTGTCTCCGTTTTCGGAATCAGACTTTTCAACATAATCATCGTCATCGCAGGAATCTGAGTCTATTTCACTCGCCTCAACCTCTTCTATTTCAGAATCAACGTCCATTTCTATATCCGAATAGGCGTCCATATTTCGTTTTCTTAGTTTCTGCAATCAAAATTATCTGTCATATGATGCCTGCACCGCATAATATCACACCATCTGAAAGAGAATGAAAAAATGTTTATTGAATCCTTGTCTTAGCATACTTCAACTGAAATTCCCCAGGAAGAAAAAATACTTGGGTTCAAAGACCTTCGATTACTGCGACCAACGAAGCTGAGAAGCAACTTCGGATCCGGCTAAATCAATGCAAATCCGGGTGCTACAAATAAAAATCAAATCGCATGAAAAACTATATGAAATTAAAACCATTCAAATCGTGAATTGGACTGCAATGGAGAAAAACGGAACGATATTTTTGCTTTTTAGAGATTGAGTAAGTCAGAGGCATTGTTTGACAGGAAGCTGTTAATCTTATTGGAAAGCTTTGGTCAACTTCTAACCACTCTTCAGATCTTATGCTGCCATGTTTTTTTTAAAAACTTCGGCATTAAGGAACATAACTAACACGTGAAAAAAGCTGAAAAATAGACGACAGACGGTTCGAAAAGTGTCTTTTATGAAAAAATTTCAACTTTCGACAAAAAAAAGAAAATATACAGCCTTCAACCCCTTTCAATTCCTTGAAATTTAAGTGTTTGATACTTTTTAAAATAAAACTAATCAATTTGAGATAATTGCATTAATTTTTTAATAAAGCTGGGATTTCTGAAAATAAAAATCCATTTTTGAACCGAAGTCTTTCACGCTTTTCGTGACCTCTACACTTTTGTTATTGAAAAATGTGATTTGCCTTCTTTTCAGCAAAATTGAAAGTGAACAACTTAAAAAACTTTATTCAAACTTAATACTGAAAACAAAACGAAAAGAAATTGAAAAAAAATCGTAAAAATAAAAAAAAAAACTCAAAATTTGAAAATTAAATTTAAATTTTTGATTACCAACAAGATGGCTCAAAAAACTAACTTTACTCAAAAACAACTAAGTTTTAACGGCTTTGATTAAGCATAAATAAGTTATTTTCAGCTCTATTTTAAGCCTGCTCGCTCACCTTATTCGATCGAAATTAGACCAAAAATTTCAAGCAAGTTTTTCTCGACACTGAAAAAAATTTTGAATCACGGCTGAAAGGGCGTCAATATGATAAATCACTCGACACTTCCCGATGACTTTTTGTGGTGCCTGGTTTTTCGCGAAAACAAAAAAAAGAAAAACTAAAACACAACTGATTAAGTTCCTCCCCATTGTCCAAATGGTCGGAACAAAAAAGTACGAACAGTGACGATACTACAATCCTTAAATTAAAATTTCCCCTTGTCCACTATCTAGGACAAAAATTGACATCAATAAGTTAATAGATGAAAAGGACCAATAATTTTTGGTGGCGCCGCTTTCCTTCTGCTTATTTTAGCGTTTACCTTTTTTTGCGGGACTTTTCATAGTAAATGTGAAACTTGGCGAGGAAATCAACAAAAACTTGCATGCGCAGGATGCCAATTTCTGAAAAATTAACAGTGCATAATCTTCGTCCACCATACACGGTTGCTAGTCACATTTTTTAATGATTTCATCTATTTTTTCTCATCAGAAACAATATGACGGTTGCAACTATTCTCAAACACAGGAGTGGAAAATGCAATTTCAATTCTTATTAATGGATTTGACGAAAATACAAGTTTCAAATTTGCTATTTCTGAAAAAGTTTTGTTTCTGTAGGGGAAAACTTTTGTTCCAGAGGGGAATATTAGCCTAACCAGACAAATTCAATTTTTAAAAACAGTCGTTCGCTTTCACTGCAAAGATAATTCAAACTTATGCTCTAAATTGAAGGCCAAAATTGAAATTCTAAAACAACTTGAAACTATGAATATCGACAAACATCTAAAAGGTTTCTACTATATGTCAAAATTTCAAGCCAATAACTTTGATAGATGCAGAGAAACTAACGAAAACGTGGAAAAAAAACCGTTCATTCGCTCGATCAATTCAAAAAGTTGCAACTTCTGTGTCCCGTGACTCTACATTGTTTTGCTGACAAAGCTGGAGATGATTTTTTGAAATTAGGGCAGGTCAACACTATAAAACTTACTTTTTTTCGGTCAATCAGTTGATTGGTTTATCCACTAAGCTGTCAACCCAAATCTGCTCAAAGAACTGTATTTAAATCGTATGTCGTATGCTAAAAAACCGATATGCTGAAAAACTGGTACCAGAATCCTTAATTACAAACGTGCGAATTAATTGAAAAAAGTGAACTCTATTAACAAAAGATAATTTAGCGTTACTTCAGTGCTCTACTAAATGGCATAAAAGCAAAAATCTACAACTTCCTGCTCAAGTGTGCGCTTCTGATGTAAACTATATTCGAGTCTTTTCTGTTTTAGGGCCCAAAACTGAAATTTTTCAAATTTTGGTGGAAATTACTTACAGCTAAAGAGTAAAAAAAACGCTCTATGAACAAATTGACAACTTTGGGCCGTATAACAGAAAAAACGACCCCTTTATCTTAAACGATATAATTGAAGAAGCTGAAATTTTTAGGAAAAGTTGATCTATAAGTGTCATCGTACGTACAAAAACTACACTTTATACAAAAAGCAGTCAATATTTAAAAAGATACATTTATTTTACATATCGCATTTATTTCAATTGGCCTTTCTTGGTGTTAAAAATTAAAATGGCCTATTTTGAACTTTGCTTGATGTGCTGCAGTTTCTACGTGCAGTCTCAATTGGTTCATATCACAGCAGTGTACACCGCATAAAGTGCAGTGAAATAATTTGATCGGACCAGTTGTGGCTGTCTTCTCTTTCTTAATAGCTTCAACATGGGGTTTTGATTTCACGTGACCTTTAAACTGCCCTGGACTTGATTCGTATAAATTACACAACGCACATCTCAGAGTAAACCTTTCATCTATTTTCTCCTTTCGATTCTTCATACAGTCGTTATTTATATGCTTTTTCATTATTCCGATGTTGAAAAACACACCATAACAGAAATTACATAAAAACTTGAAATAGTATTCTTCAGGTTTAAATTTCCACATTTCGTTGATGTGTCCGCGCGAATGATTAATCAATTGTTCAAACAGTGACATTTCAGCATTGCACAGCAGACATCGAAACTGATGAAGAGGTGTTTTGCTACTGCTAGCTGCAAACTTTTCCAGATTCACCAATTCCGTTAGGGTAAGAACACTTTTTCCATCTAAAATCACCAGTCCGACCGATTTAAAAACAGACGCGAAGCAATCATGTGTTCCCTTTCGTTAGCTACCAAAAAACATCATATAACGAGGTTTTGATCAAGACCTCTCAGAAAGAGCCAAAAAAAGTCATTTAAGAATTCGCACGAGACATAGATAATTTTGACAATATGAAGTCTTTTTAGTATTCCAGGAGGGCTGGAATGTGGTCAAATTGAAAATCGACAAAAACTGTTTAAGCCCCCCATCAAAAACACCCTAGACTCATCACCCCTGCTATTTCTATCGCAAATTGAACATAAAAGGAAAGGCTCATTGTGAAATGTAAAACTGCAGCTTTTTCCGAAGAAGATATAAAATTTTGCGCCACGAAACAAACATTCGCTTACTTCTCTGTTGATGCTCATCTTTAGAAGACTGATTGTCTCTTAAGGTAGACACATTCACAAAATTGACCGAATTATTACTGCTAGGCGCAACTGTTACTGGGGCAGGCAATCGGAGGTATCCAGGGTTCATTAGACTCATCTGGGCCAGCAACTGGACATTTCTGATGTAATCTACATATCTGTGGAACGCCGCGAGTCGCTCTCTGTTTCGCTGTTCCTCGTCACAAACATGACAGTTGAGGAACCCTCTGTTGTGATGAGTATGCGCCATTTAGAGCACTGAGTTAATAATTACTGAATCTTGGTACACTATTTGTAAAGTATAGATCATGTGAAGCCTGCAGGAAGGCTTTCAAAAGGCGTTGCAATTGATAGCCAAGCACTAAATTCGGCAGAGAAGTTGAAAATATAAAACAGCAAGAGCGTTGCTTTATAGAGTACGAAAATCGAAGCTATGAAAAATTCACTAATATGGAATTTGACGATATAAACTATTTAACCAAAAATAAGCTCGCCTCTAAAACCAATATCAGAATTAACTGACACGTCAACAATTATAATATTTTCAAAAACTGAATACCTACGTCTAACCAAAAAAATATATAAGACTAGTAAATAAACAATAAAATACTGCTTGGTTTGTGACTTCAAGCAAAGACTACAGTCGCACAAAATGAAATTTAATCAACAAACACCGAAGTAGCTAATGAAGCTGACTCCAAGTACAATCGAAAAGAAAACTATGAAAAACCGTTGAATATTTTTTTCTGAGCGTCAAGCAAAAAAATTAAGATATTAACAATTCTTCATGATTTTTAAAAGTCAATCAAATAACATTGAAAAGAAACTGATATCTGAACGTACTGCTAATGTCAAACGATTAAAATCGAAGAATAATTAGTCTTTCAAGACCCTTCTAGATGTGGAAATCAATCGGACTTCGTGTCGATTTTCAAAAACCCACGATGGCGTTCTTGGTTTCGGAATGGGTCAATTTTGACCCCATTACATTAGATACAAAACAATCACATCAAACCCTACATCTTCCGGTCAAAATAACCAATAGTGTAGCGGCTCAGTTGTTGCGAGATTTTACCACCTTTTATCTTTTAGACACACAGCCAAAAAAAAACCTTGTTTTAAAACGATTTTAAAACACAGTTTTGGACTGTGCCTGACTGTTAATCATTACAAGTTACAAATTTTGGAAGATCGATTGCAAATAACCTCCATATTTGTATACATAAAAAACCGAATTCTAAACATAGCCAAAGATAGCCTTAATAAGTTTCATGGAATAAGTATTTGTGACCTTTTTGATAAAACAGCCAATTTGAGAAAATTGGGTCGACAGATAATTCTTTTATTCGGCTAGAAAAAAAATCCATTTTCAAGCTTAAAGTAAATCACGTTTTTCTCAATATTTGCATTTCGTTATTGTGTAAATTATGATCAGGTAAATAGTTAATTTACCTTCTTTTTTTACCAATAAACTTAAAACAGAGGCGAAGCGGAGCTTCACATCATTAGCGATACAACACAAAAAGAGCAAAGCAACAAAATCTACCAATTTGTTCCAAAAATTTTCTAGATTTGCCTTGATTGAATTTCATTTTGAGAAACCCATGCCAAGGAAAATAGTTGAATGTTAAATTAGCACCGGAAGAAAACTTGCGAAAAGTTAACATAGCAAAACAATTTTCTTTGAAAACTCTTTTTGTAGAACATCCCCGCTCAAAACACACACACCTAAGAATATTTTTCTTGCTTATCAATATACACAAAAATGAAGCCACCAAGCCGATATAATATCAGCCGACAATTTTTGAACCGAATAAGTAGAAAAAAATACAAACAAAATCCGAGTTGATAAATTTTTAATCAAGAAAAAGAAAGTGAGTAGTTTAGTTGATTGAAGTACAGTTTAGGGATTTTGATTGAGTGATGCCACTAGGCAAATTGTAAACATGGAAAAATCTAAAATTCGATGAGGTTACGCTTGCTAATAACATTCGTGAAAATAATCAAAAACCATTACGTCAAAAATGAGTAACGTCGTTTATTGTGCAGAACTTGCCGCCACATTCCCTTGAAGACAGAAAAAGTCCAGTCAAATTTGCAAAAAAATTCTGGAAATTTGACATTTTTTTAAAAATTGAAATTAGACGTTAAAAACCATTAACTTGAATTGAATTAAAAAAAAAATAGCTTGAACCTATAACACACCTGACTACTTATAACTAAAACTAGTTTCAGGTAATTTTAGGACAAACAAGATCAGAAACCATGCATCCGAAAAAAAAATTCTAGCAGAAAAACTCTAGGAGAAAATTTTGGCGCCTATAACAACCAGGAAAACATGAACTCTATTTACCTTCATGAAAGTACCAAAAAATCTATCAAAAAATTACAGAATTAATTACCCGGCAAAAAAGCCGACAAAAGTTGGGTCGAAATCAATAATGCCGACAAAAAATCAACTTACAGCTAAAATCTTTTTCAGCTGTAAAACAATTATCACTTGAGTCGTTCAATCCAGATTTAAATTACAGCTGTTAGACGCGCATTTTGAGTAGAAATAGAGTTAAATTTGGAGATGAACAAATTTCAGTCATCCTGTGGACAATAGTACCCGATTGCAACAACCTTGCTCATCGCAAGGGTAGAGATTCACGAAAACAAGGTCCAAACGCGACTCGAACCCGAGCGATGTCGCATGTACGAAAAATTGTTTAGGGGAAGTTAAGTTCCTGATTACAAGACACTTGCTCTCGCAAATTAAAAAAGGAATGGAGAAATCGCCTTTTCGAAAAAAAAACAAGTATTCAAAATTAAATTTTATCTAATATTTCTTGGTAGCCCTTTCCCTTCTATAGAACTGTCGCATGTGCGAAAAACCTAACTTAATTTTAGAACAACTAAAAAAACTAAACCAAAGCCTTTTAAAAATCCTTGCATCGATTGACGTTCAAATTAATTTACAATTGATATACCATTTGCCGAGCATGCCCGATTTCATTCAGTTCCGATAGAACTGTTGAAAAATTTCTTTAATAAAACGTCGGGCAACCTTTTACTGACACTTGATTGACACAATTAATACCCAAAATTTCCAAATAAAGTTTATTTATGATATTTTATTTGAGTAAAAAGATATATTCTAATTAGCCAATCACTAAGTCACTAATAGTTTATCAATAAAATATTATACGCTGTTACCTTTATCAAAACTATTCAAGCAATTTGAATGAAATTAGAGAAGACTGCTATTCAATAACTCGTCCGAACACCCTTGCTTTCTGGTTTTAATTTAGCAAGTAGAAAAACACTTATTTCAATTTCTTTCAAATTCCATACTTTTAAATATTTTCTTTAAATCCTTATAAGTTATTCCATATTTTCTAAATAGGACGGCACCAATCATGGGGTTAACGACCGCTAGGGTGTCACTTAGATTTGTAAGAATTGTCCATGTGATACTCATGTGTACCATGCGTATCACAATTGGGGCCCGATTTTTGCAGAATAAATTGATCCATTTGAAATCGGCTAAAACTCCTCGCAAATTTTGTCTCATCCTTTCTATCTAAAAAATCAACCCAATTTGTGAAAAACTTTTAAAATTTAAAACTTTTATTGTTTTTCCAGATAATTTGAATCAGTACTTAAGCTAGCTCGCGTCAACACAGATTTTTTTTTCGCTGTCATGGAATGAAATATGATTTGTTTGGAGTGCAATCAAAATCGTTTGGAGCACAATTTCAATAAAAATATGCAGTTCAAATATACCCTTCAAATGTTGATATCAAAAATAAAAATAAATATAAACGAACATATCAAATGAAACATAGCATATCTTAAAAATAAGGTTTAGCATAAAAGTAATAGCAGCTGAAATAGCAGAGATGATCAAACTTGCGCAGGGGTAATTAAGCTGACATTACATTTTCGGGCAGAAAAATTCTTGTACATAAAACCATCAAAAACTACTATACTGAGGACATACGCATAAGAGTCATTTTTGCCATCAAAGCCTTTACCACGCAATACGAGGAAAACACCATACGAGTGGAAAGAGCTGATTAATTATAAGCCGAAACCTTTCATACGGAACAAAGCGAGGGAAAAATAAAAAAAATGAAAGACCAAATCGGTAAGAACAACAAACAATAAAACCTAATAGAAAATGTATCTGAAATGCAGAAATGCTCAAAAAATGTTTTTGACGAAATCTCATAGTTGAACAAATGATTTAATTGACCTATTTAACCAAGTTGTAACCTGAAAAAAATCCATGTTCCGATTTATTATAGCTTGCTAATCGCAAGTGTAAATAAGCCAGCCAGTTATTAAGAATCGCCATTCAAATTTACTGCAATTTTACATTTCCCGACATGAGAGATAAGTATATTAGCAAACTCAAACGTTGCCATGCAAGTGTTACATCTGAATCTGTTCATTGGAGACTCATCGTCGCCACTTTTCACGTTTGCCATGTGACGTTTGCCGTTTTGGTGCTGTATCAAACTGGACTTTCCAATCACTGACATGCCACATAAATTACAATGGAAACTAGGGGGCTTCTCTTTTTTCCCGGGCTCAGAGGCTTTTCCCTGGGCACTTTTCGACTTGACTTGAGAGGCTTGCTGTGCACCTTTTCGACTTGTATACGCAGCATCTCCAGATCCTGCAGCAGAAACATCTGATTTTTTCTTCGACTTTCGCTTGGGAGTAACTGATACGGCTGAGTCGTTAAGCGAAGGCAAAGATTCATTAGTCCTGTCTTCGTACAAGGATGCAACTAAAGGATTATGATTGGAATATTCCGACGTCGGGTTGTCGAGAAAACTAAAATGATGAATTCGCACTAATATCTCGAAGTGTTCGGCCGACAGCAAATTGCGCTTTACGAGACATTCCACGTGATCCATTGATTTGAGATGCGCCAAGAAATCTTGCTCGTTTTTCTGATTTGTGTCACATAGGAAGCAGCGGTAAAAATCAGAGTCTGCCATGATTTAAGAATCTTTTCAGCACTGAGAGTACTCAATTCAAAGCCAATATCGAGGCTGACCGCAGTCTTCAATTATACTGAAGCGGTCCCCATTAAATATCTGAAAATACATGCAAGTGAGTCGGCATGTAATTGAAGTTGATAGGGGGCAGTACAACAGTGCCGAAGTACAACAGGGGTGCGTATTCATAGGTTCCAAAATGAAAAATCAGTCCCATAGGTTCCAAAATAAAAAAGCAGTCGCATAAGTTCCAAATCTTTCCAATTGGTCAAAAGACTAAATTAGCCGAGTCTCGGTTTAAGGTCGCCGGTGGGCGCGCTACGCGCGCGTCGCCGCTTCGCGGCGATAACCGGCTCTAAATTTCGTATAGAGTCCTACCCTTTGGTGGCAAGCTCGCAACACGTTGGCGCGGCTGCGGCGGTCACTATTCTGCAGCTTGAGTTTATGCTGGTTGAACAGTAAACAATCTATCCATAAATTCGTTGGCTCAAATTTCAACCAATCAGAATTCAAGAAGATAAATTTTGGAACTTATGCGACTGATTTTTCATTTTGGAACCTATGAATATTGGAACCTATGGGAATTCACCACAACAGGTGGGTATTCACAAGTACCAAAATGATAAATCAGTCCCATTTGTACCAAAATAAAAAATCAATCGCGTTAGTACCAAAAATAATCAATTGGCCTAAGGCTATTAAGCCGACTACTTTAAGCTCTTGGTTTAAGGTCGCCGGTGGGCGCGCTACGCGCGCGTTGCCGCTTTGCGGCGATAACCGGCTCTAATTTTCGTATAGAGTCCTATTCTCTGTTGGCAAGCTCGCAACACGTTGGCGCGACTGCGGCGGTCACTATTCTGCTGTTTAGTTTTCTTCTGGTTGAACAGTAGAAAATTAACGTAATAAGTCGTTGGCTCAAAATTCGACCAATCAGAAATCGAGTTGAATAATTTTGGTACAAATGGGACCGATTTTTCATTTTGGTACAAATGACCGTTGGTACAAATGGGACGTCACCGTACAACACTGCCGAAAAAAAAATTTAGTTCAACAGTGCCGAAAATATGATCAATTTTTCACATATTAAGTTCGGCAATCAAAAATTAAACGGCGAACGTTTACAATCTTAAGTAGCACTTAATATTTTGGGAGAGAAAATTTGGAACTTAGACGTTTTGGCGCCAAAATAATTGTTTAATTTGCAGTTGCAGACATTTTTGGCGCCGAAATTGGAGTGATTTTCTTTGATAATTAGCGTCAGTAATTTCTCGCTCTTTAGAAAATGCGTTTAAATTATTCTGAAATTTTCCCGCCTTTTTCGGCACTGTTGTACTTCGGTACTGTCTCATGAACCAATACACAATTTTTGCTTTTCTTCATCCCAATGATCCTGCAACTATTTGAACAGCAACTTCTGCTTTTGTTTCTGTAATCGGCGTGAATATGCTGGAATTCCACCATTCGAATTCAGTTGATATGTAGTGTTCTTGAATAAGCCAAAAAGATGATATAAATTTTCAAACTCTTCATCGCATAGACAGCATAATGATTGGTCTTTTATACCAATTTTCCACAATAATTATTTATAACGTTAACAGTTTTAAAACACCGATAGAAACGTTTCTTTTCAAAACAACTTAGTTGTCTGTTTTTCATAACCATTCGACTTAACCCTCCAAATTTTGTCGGTCAACCATAAACTTTTCGCAATTGCCTGTAATCTGGTTTTTTCCATGCTTTCTCGCGAAGTGAGTTTTGATGTATTGCGTGGTAGATGAGGCGAAAACTCGTAGAGTCATCAACATGCAAAAATGACTGATTTAATTCCAAGCAATTTTCATCCGCTTCTTCGATGGTTATCCCTACTGTTTTAAGATACCTATTCAAGAGCTTTTGACTCTTTTCGTCCCCCAAATCTTTTCGGGGGATAAAATGTGAACTTTTTAAAAGCTAACTTTGAATATAGCCATGATTCGTTCAAAATTAACCACAGTAAAATAGAAAATTGAATTTAACATTGATTTGTGTAATTAACAGCACACAAATGCACTCCCGCATAAACAATGCAAAATCTAATTTTATTTGCGCGTTTGTAAGCAATGCATATTCTACAAAGATTATTTTTCAGAATTAATAAATGCTGTGGGAGGGCAATCTACGGTACGGTACGTCACTTAAGGGGGAGTTGAGGGTGGAGATTGTACAGTTGATCCAAGAAGAAGAAGAAGAAGAATTTATTTCTCAATAATTGTGAATATATTCCAATTTGTAACATCAATCAAAATAAACACATACACAAAATGGAGAAGATAGATAACAGACAAGCATGTATAATGAGAATCTACCAAAGTTTGGTTTATAAACAATAAACAAACTATCAAAAAAAGGAAGAAAAAAAACATTTTTCTTTTTATTTATATTAACTTTTCCTTATTTAGGAAGAAAAAAACAATGAACTATCTATTATTCTTAATGTGCAGCTGGAAATATTGCACACAACTTTAGTATATTATACATGATTTCAAAAAAAAGAGAAAAAAAATCCTTTTTTTTCTATGTTGTTTTTCGAAACGAAAAAACTATAATTTGAAAATTGGGTGAAAATACTGTTTTTGGGTGTCCTGCACGTATGACGACCAGGGTTGGGAACTTATTAAAAAAGGTTATTGTTCCTACTTTCGATACGAAAGTAACGGAATATTTGTGCTCGGGTGGGTTTTTTTTTTCTTCAGACAAATTTCGACTTTTTACCTAGCCATTTTTGACGGAATTTTTTATATCATTCGAAAGCTATTGTTGTCCTGAGCTCAAATTTGAAAAGATATTTCACCTGTGATCATTTTTCGTAAAGTTATGGGGGTTTAAAGATTGCCATTTTGGCCAATTTGGGACTATTAACGCGCGATATATTTCGCGCTATTAACGCGTAAGCGGATATTTAATCCCTCTTAAAATCGTTCCAAATTGGTTGAAAGAAGCTTATTTGCCATAATTGATTTGTTACAAGGAGCTAAATCTATCCTTTTGTACTTTATATGGCGTGTGGGGGGATGATTTTTATAAAAAATTTCAAATTTAAGAAAAAAAAATTTTCATTTTATTTTATTACATTTAATTTTTTTCATGTTATTACTGCTCCATAAAACCATAAAAGGCAGTCGGAACATTCAGGGCTTCGCCCTGATACGAGCAGTCTTGTTTAACTTTCAATTTAACTTAGCTATTTCCTAAAAATATAGGTAGTACTTAGCATCACATCCTTTCAACAAAAGCTACAGAAGCTTGGTGGGTTGCCTGTGGCCGAATGGGTTTCAACCCCAAGTTGGTGACACTTGTTTCGACTATAATGGGCGCATAATGCATAGTCTACATAAGCTCAGAGGCTTATATTAAATAGTTTCAGATACTTGAAATGTTTACCGGGGTAGCAATGGTTGCCCCGCGATAAAATGTCCGACAGAAGATATCACTTGCTCAAGACATCATCTTCAAAAATCTCCTGATTGCGGATTCTCAAGCACGCCATCTTGATTTTCCAAATTTCAATATCTTGTCCCTACCTGGGGCTCGAATTGGTGCGGTCCAAAACTTCTTACCCGAGAAAGACAAATTCAACATCATCGCTCTGCTCATCGGCGGAAACGACGCCTTCAACGGAAAAGACCCCTCCAGTATACCTGCAGGCGACATTGCTGAAGAACTGTCGAAGCTAGCCGAGGAGCTGTGTGAACGAGCCAAAAAAGTTTTCGTCATCGGAATCCCTCATCGTAGTGAGAACCGAGCTCGATCTGCAAAAATAAACGAATTCCTAAGAAAGATAAAAGGAACTTGGAAGTTTAGAGGAGTGAGTGAAAAAATCCACAGCTCATATCATTTGAAAACTGACGAAGTGCACCTCAGTGAAGAAGGTCTGAAGGGCATTAAAAGTATTCTCAAGAATAAAATCTTATACGATAAACATTCGAACATCTGCAATACAGAAGGACATCTGGTATATTACGAGTGTCGTTTCAAGAACTGTCAGTGCCCCTATTAACGTAAGTAGAAATAGTGAACCGCAGGCCTCCCCTTTTCGGGAACCACCAGGTTTGTCTATTCCTTCTTTTTCCCCTGAGTGAGCCACAGGCCTCCCCTTTTCGGGAACCACCAGGTTTAACTGTTTTTCTATCCATAGTATAAGCAAAAATGGGCAAAAACTGCAAAACATGTAAAAGAGGCTTTGCCGGCAACGAGAAAACATACACTTGTGTCGCATGCAACGCTCAAATGCATTTGGAACCAACTTGTGTTGGGTTGTCTCTAGTGGCCATAAATGGAATAAAAGAACTAGGGCCGAATGTCATGTTGCTTTGTAATACTTGTTTGCAAAATAATGAACGAGACAACTTTATAAGATGCAAAACCCTGGCCAACATAGACGAGAAGCTCTCAAACATTGATGTAACTGAAAGCCTTAAAAGCATGGAAAGAAGACTTACCGATTTAGTAGATCAAAAAATTGGAAATGCAATGAAAACGACATGCGATAAAGTGGAAAAAACTTATAGTGCCGTTGTAGCTGCTGAAACCACCACCCGGATAAATCAAGCTCAAACCACTCAACATGCTGCCAGATCTAACTCTGATCACAACATAAATCAAAGTTTTAGGATACAAGGGGTCAAAGAGGACCCTGAGAAAACAAAAGGAGAAAACCTTGTCCCAACAAATGACGAAGTAAACGAAATACTAGACATAATTGGAGTGAAGCCGAAAATAATAGAACTAAAACGACTGGGAAAATTTGATCATAATCGAATGAAGCCAAGAACACTGCTGGTAACTGTACCTAGCGAACATGAAGCACGACTAGTACTAGCAAAAAGCCGAGAAAAGCGAGAACAATTGGTCGAAAAAGAGGTCTACCTGCTACCAGCATTGACCAAAGAGAGTGCAATTAAAGAGAACGAAATCCTTAAGAAACGAAGACAACTACTAGATGAAGGCGTTCCTCGCGAAAAGCTGAAAATAAGGAATCTAGAATTGTTCAATGATGGTGTGAAAGTAACTATTGACACTGAAGTTCAGGAACCCCAGCATTGACTAGGATTCCTCAACATTCTGCAACTAAATACTAGAAGCCTAATCAACATAGAGAGAAGAACTAAGCTAGCAAATGCAATTGCAGTTGGAAATTTTAATGTCATATGCTTAAGCGAAACTTGGCTTAACGAGAATATTCAATCATCAGAGCTTTTTCTAAGTGAATATAACATCTATAGATCTGATAGAGCTATTGTGAGTGGTAAAAACTGTCACGGAGGCAGCCTAATAGCTGTCAAGAATAGTCTAATTACCGAGGACTTATCCACCAAACATGACATTCCTGATTCATGTGTGCTATGTAGTATAAAACTTCATCAAACTGAAATGATAATTGGCTCATTCTACAATCCGCCAAAAAACAGTAATTACAGATACAAAGTGCATGAATTTGAACAACTGATCAAAGCCATTCCTAAAAACAAACCGCTTCTCTTATGTGGGGATTTAAATTTCCCAGAAACAAACTGGAACACCCTCACCAGTACTGACGAGGAAGAAAACCAAATACTGCAAAGTTTTGAAAATGGACTCTTTAGGCAGGCGATAGATTTCCCAACATGTGTGAAGAACATACTAGACGTAGCCTTTTATCGGAATTGCTATACAAGTGCCGAACAAGATTTTAACGTTTCCAAGATTTATGACTGCTCAGATCACAATGCCATAATGTTGTCTATTGAATGCACGGTATCAGAGTCGAAACCATACTTGGAAAATTTTAGAAGTTTTGGAAATGCCGATTTTGAAGGAATAAACAATTTTATAAACGAGAACCCATTTGAACCAGTATGCCACACAAACATTAACAAAATGCATGAGGAGTACACCCAATATTTGGATGAAATCATTAAGAGTTTTGTGCCTCTCAGAACAAGACATAGGAAATCACTTCCACCTTGGATAACAAGTAGCACTTCAAATTTGATCAAAAAGTTACAAACAAAACGGCAATCATGTATACTCAAACCGACCAACTACAGAAGACAACAAGTTAAACTGTTTGAAAATTTAGTAACTGAATCATCGGAATTGGACAGGAAAAACTACCAAGAGGAATTGTTTAGAACACGGAACACTAATGTAATTTTTAAACACCTAAAGAACTTGAATAAACATACAAGTCTTCCTAAGTTACTCATAAAAGATGAAGTTGAAAGCACAAATCCAAACGAACAAGTCAACATGCTAAACGACTTCTTTCATTCAGTTTTTAATCCTAAAGAAAGTTTTAGTATTAGAGATATTCAATTTGAAAATCCCTTGTTAACGAATTTTGATATATCGAAAAAGGCAGTAAGTGAGATTTTATCAACTCTGGACGTAACAAAGTCACGCGGCCCAAATGGGTTGCCACCTAGCTTTTTTCAGAAAACGAACCGCAATATATGCAAACCGATGAACAAACTTTTGAGAAACGTAAAACGCCTACGAAAAATACCTGATTCATGGAAAACAGCTGCAGTTACTCCTGTTCACAAAAAAGGTGACCGAAAAATGGTGAACAACTATCGACCAGTATCGCTATTAAATATTGACAGCAAAGTCCTTGAAAAATGTATATACAAAGACCTGTACCCTTACTTTGCCTGGTATTTGACGAAACATCAACACGGTTTTACTAAAGGTAGATCAGTTTTGACAAACATGCTCTCTTTCCTGAAAGAAATATATGAAGCGCTTGACAATGACTCAAACGCAGAAATTGTAGCATTCTACACTGACTTTGCAAAAGCCTTTGATAAAGTTCCGCATTTTGATCTACTTAAGAAAGTTGCACTTATAGGAATAGGAGGCTGCATGTTAGAGGTACTCTATGACTATTTGAAAAACAGGAAACAGTTTGTACGAGTAGACAATATCAGCTCAAAAGTTTTAGAAGTCACTAGTGGTGTTCCCCAAGGATCACTTTTAGGACCACTGCTCTTTTGCATTTTTATTAACGACCTACCTGAAGTACTCAAATTCTCTGAACCATATATTTTTGCGGATGATCTTAAACTACTTTCCATCAAAAAAACATCAATTGAAATTCAAGAAGATCTGGACAAAATTCAGCAGTGGGTAACTGAAAACAAAATGGAATTAGCACTAGATAAATGTGCAAAAGTAAGTTTTAGGGGCGGAGACGCTAACTCTATGCTTTTTGGTGTAGTGCTTGGAACATCGATGGTTGTGAAAGATCTGGGAATTTTTGTGTCGGGCGATTTAAGTTGGAAGGTACACATTGAAACAAGATTAAAGAAGGCAAACCAAGTACTGTACCTCCTGAGAAGAAACCTATCAGCAAAGATAAATACGTTTGTAAAGTTAGGCCTGTATAAGTCACTAATACTCCCAGTGTTATTATACGGACCCTCATGTACACATATATCGAGAGGGGATCAACTGCAGTTGGAGCGATTTCAAAAGAAAGTAATCCGTTGGATCACTGGAAATAAAACGGGAGTGTACATCAACGAACTACGCTTGCTAAAAATTTTACCCCTGCCCATGTTCATCCAGCTAAATAACATCTTACTTCTTGCCAGTCTTGATTCTAATGAACGAAATGAAATAGTGTTAAACAGGCGAACCACACGGGCTAGAAATACAGAAATTTTTGAGATGCGAAAAGTGAGAACGGAAAAAGCGAGAAACGAATTTGTTTTCAGAACCAGTAGGATTGTAAATCGATTAGAACCATATATTCATTTTGATAAACGAATCGGCCTCAAGACGAGAATTTTAAACACGATGTGGAAATTTGTAAACGAGAGATTTTCAGAAATGACAACGTGCACGTGGCAATTATTCTGTGATTGTATCACGTGCAGAAACAAGTGGACATTGTTTTAGAGAAGACGCCGGGACCAAGAATCCCAACAGCAGTGCTGTGAATCCCCAACAACAACAACAAAAAACGACCAAACATTAGGTCATTATGCATGGAACAAAATATAAGCCGAAATCAGTTGGGCAAATAAAAATTTTTAACAAAAAAAACGGAAAATAAACAATTTCAAGGTTAGGTAAATTACAAATTGCAAAAGTAAAGGAAAACACTAAAAGCAACTACAAGGAAAATTGCGTACAGCAAAAAGAAAGATTTAGCGACTTTCGCGAAAGGTTAGGTAAATTACAAATTGCAAAAGTAAAGGAAAACACTAAAAGCAACTACAAGGAAAATTGCGTACAGCAAAAAGAAAGATTTAGCGACTTTCGCGAAAGGTAGTTTGTCATCTGTGTAATTACGAAATATCGTCTTTCGGAAACCAATATTGAGAAGTTCAATTAGAAATCAAACTTGCAACCTTTAGGAGTTCCCTAACTGCACCACAAAACAAAGTAAAAATGAAAACTTCAACAAATTTCAAAAATCTGTTTTTTTTGCAGATAATTTTGAAAAATCGTTAAATACGCCATATCTCGGCTCTTAAAAGTTTTTGATCACGCATATTTGAAGGCCAAACTTGCGAACTTTGAATGTAACGTGAAAAATCCTCATCATACAATTGAGATCTTCAATTTCCGTTGGTTTTCATAAATTTAAATTTTTTGAAAGATATTTACTATAAAAATAACGAAATGTCTCCAAAACCTAAGGATTTGAGCAGTTAAATTTTGAGGGTACTAAATCCACGACATAAAATATCTTAAGAGAACTCCATCATTGCGTTGGAATTTTCCAGTTCTGTTAGTTTTTTAGAGTTTTTGGAAAAAAAAACAAATTGTCTCAGCCTCAGGTAAAGTGGAGCTTCGCACCACTTGCACTACAACGCAACATGAAAAACACAAAATGAAAGAAGTCTGAAAAAAGTTCATTCTAGGCAAACATGACAGACTTTTCAACATATGATTAGCAATGGAACAAGACAAACGCAGAGAAAATGAAGCCGAGAATCTTTGAGCAGACAAATTGAGCCGAAAAAAAAATACTATTTTAAGAAAAAACATCTTTCTGTTTAAAGTCCCAACTGAAACTACAGTAAACAACTTTTGCACTTGCACAAACAATGAAAAATGCTTACACCACAAAAATTGATATTGCAACTTAGCCGACAATCTTTGACCTGACACCAGTTAAACCGAAAAAAAAAGATTTTATGCACTTTTAGAAACTTTTAATTCTCTCCTGAAACTAGAATGAACAACATATGCACTTGTAATTACCATAAATTTGCTTACAGACTAAAAACATACCAATGATGGGGCAGCTAAGCTGACAATCTTTGAGAGGACACCAGTTGAACAAAAAAAGGACTTTATGAAAAAAAATTAAATATTTGAAGTACCCCTTGAAACTATAATGAAAAACACTCGCCCTTTCAACTGCAATGTAAGTGGCTTACAGCACCAAAAAAATCCGTAGGTGAGAACTTATCCAACAAAACTTCAACAAACAAACGGAAACTCGACAAACATGGGCTTATATACTAAAAAAAACAAGGTCAAGCCGAACCCCAACTTTAGGTTGCAAAGACAGATTTTCATTTATTTCAACAAAACAGCAAGGATTCAGTAATTCAAGTTTTGTGAATATTTTTTACTTGAAAACCAATCATAGAGAAAAATTAGGAATTCGTTTGTATGTGTGCGATGTGGGAAGGGAGGGCCGTTCGAAGAGGTGCTTTTGATTTTGATTGTTTGCGCGGGGAGAGGCGGGGGCAGCGACTGAGAGAATAATCATACGCGTTTTATTGAATACTCGGGGACGGGGAGGAGGGGCAATTTTTTTCTATTTAGTAATGTCTCCTTTAACTTTTATATCCGAGTTCATTATAAAAAGTCTGCATGTTTCAATGAGGTATGCTTCAGAGAAGCCCGTAAAACAGGCAGGAGATGCCCTAACTACGGGAGGCTACAGTTGGGTTACCGTAGGGTAGAGGTAGGGGGTAGGGTAGACTAGGGGAGTGGAAAAAGTTCGATTTGAAAAAGTTCGATTGGCACCAAGGTCAAACCTCAATTTTTTATAAATCGAAGTTATTATAATTCGAGGTCAGTGATGAAAAATTATACTTTAACGCAAAAAAGAAGTTCAAAGCTGTCAAATTTATTAACATGTTTGATTACATAAATGATTGATTTGAATTATGTCTGAATTTAGAAAACGTATCAATCAGTCCACTGTTTTTCTCAATTTTTTTTCCTTTAGTTATCAAAATGCCGATGGCATCCGTTCTTAAATTATTCGATGAGGCATTGTTTAATAAGCTAGTTACGATTGACGGTGCGGTAAAACAAAAATCAAGCCGAGATTTTTGGCATCAATAATGCCGAGTCTGAACTCTCCTGGGAGAGCAAATACACGTTAGTAGAAGAAAGGTCAACCTACAACCCACAAAATATTGTTTTTAGGAAGAAGTCCACAAAATGGTTGAAAAATTGTAAGCTGGAGTTTTCTCGATTTGAAACCCGAACTTTGAAATTTATTCAGCAACAAATAAACTGCGAACACCCCGGCCTACATGATATGACGGGCATCAGTGAAGATGATAAAGTGAAGTACCTGGCACTAAATCAGATCACCAAAGACCCAATTCCGCAGAGGCGGCGAAGAAGAAGAAGATTTGTAACCGTTCAAATGCAGAATCCAACGAAGATAAGGTAGAGGGGAGCTTTTGAAAAACTTCAAAATTCGATTGGTGCCGAGGTCAAATCTCGTTTTTTTTTCAAAGTTGTTATAATTCGAAGTCAGTGATGAATTAGTATATTTTTGTAATTAGTATACTAAAATTGTCTCATTCCATAAAAGTTTGATTTGAATTATGTCTGAATTTATGAAACGTATAAATCAAACCTGTTTTTCTCAATTTTTTCCGTTAATTTATCAAAATGCCGGTGCCATCTGTTCTTAAAGTGTTCGCTGATGCATTGTTCAATATTCTTGCCTCCTTTGACCGTGCAGTAAAATACAATCAAGCTGAGATTTTTCGCATCAATAATGCCGACTCAGACTCCCCTGGGAGAGCAAATACAGTTTACTGAAAGAAAGATTAAGCAATAACACACAAAATACAGTTTTTATGGAGGAAACCACAAAATGGTTGAAGAATTGTAAACTGGAGTTTTCTAGACTTGAGTTTTCTAGACTTGAAACCCAAATTTTTTCAGCGACAGACGAAATCCGTTCGTCCCGGCCTTGATGATATGATAGGCATCAGTGGAGATGATAAAGTGAAGTAACTGGCACTAAATCAGATCACCAATGACACGATTCCACAGAGACGGCGAAGGAGAAGAGTTGTAACCGTTCAAATGCAGAATCCAACGAGGGTGAGGTAGGTAAGGGGAGGGTTTGAAAAAGTTCAAAGTTAGATTATTACCAAGGTCCAATCATATTTTCTTCCAAATTGTTATGATTCCAGCCAGGCCAGTGATGAACTAGTATATTTTTAAGCAAAAAAGAAGGCCAAACCTGTCAAAATTTTTAACTTATCTGAATCTATAAGTGTTTAACTTGAATTAAGTCTGAATTTAGAAAACGTATCAATCAGTCCTGCGTTTTTCTCAATTTTTTTTAGTTTATGAAAATGCGCGGTGGCAACTGTTCTTAAAGTGTTCGATGATGCATTGTTCAGTATGCTTGCTACGCTTGAGCGTGCGGTAAAATACAATTAAGCCAAGATTTTCCGCATGAATAATGTCGACTCTGAACTATCCTGGGAGAGCAAATACAAGTTACAAGAAGAAAGGTGAACCGATAACCTACAAACAAATGTTTTCAGGGAGGAGTCCACAAAATGGTTGAAGAATTATGAACTTGAGTTTTCTAGATTTTAAACCCAAGTTTTGTAATTTTTTTAGCAACAAAAAAAATCCAAACACCCCGGCATTCTGATATGATGGGCATCAGTAAAGAGATAAAGTGAAATTCTTGGCACTAAATCTGATCATCAGTGAGCCGATTCCGCAGAGACGTCGAAAAAATAGAAGATTTGTAACCTTTCAATGGCAGAATCCAACGAGGGTAAGGTAGGAGAGTGTTTGAAAAAAATCAAACTTTGATTAGTACCAAGGTCGTACTCCATTTTGCGAAGTTGTTATAAATCCAGGTCATGGATAATTCAGCATAATTTCAAGCAAAAAAGAGGGCCAAACATGTCAAATTTCTAAACTTGTGTGATTCTATAAATGCTTGATTTGAATTATGTCTGAAATAAGAAAACGTAATAATCAGTCCTGTTTCTCTCAATTTTTCTCAAGTTTATCAAAATGCTCCGAACACCCCAGCCTTGATGATATGGTGGTCATCAGTGAAGATGATAAAGTGAAATACTTGGCACTAAATCACATCACCAGTGACGCCATTCCGCAGAGACGGCAGAGAATGAGAAGAGATGTAACCGTTCAATGGCAGAATCCAACGAGGGTAAAGCAGGTAGTGATTGAAAAAGTTCTAACTTTGATTAGTACCAAGGTCATACCCCATTTTTGCGAAGTTGTTATAAATCGAGGTCAGTGATGATTCAGTATAATTTCAAGGATCTCAAAATATTGAATTTTGGTTAGAAGATTGATGCTTTGATTTCAATCAAGGCTGGGTACTAACCTTTTCTCCTTGCTTTCGAACTCGAACTTCAACAAGGGTCTTTGAATATTGGATTCGTTGTTTGAATAATAGCTTGGTAATGACGTTTTGACTTTCTCTTTCGATTGCATCTTCAATCAAGTCTTTCGAAATTTAAATCTTATGTTTAAAAAATTGCTTGAAAGTACTTTTTCAAATAACTGTTTGAACCTTTACTTCAATTAAGGCTCTCAACGCTTGATGATCCGGTTTGAAAACGGCGAAGTAACTGTGTATGTGGACATCCGGGATTACTACTGGAAGGATGGAGTGATGACGCCATCACCCAAGAATGGCATCCGCATCCACCCCTATGAGTGGGCCATACTGAGGGCAAACATTCGCCACATCCAAAAAAAGCTCAAGGACTTGGAGAGAATTGAACTACCAAAGTGAACAGAATCGAAAATTACTACCAATCGAAAAGGCAAAAAATAAGGCCAAACCTGTCAAACTTTAAAACTTGTCTGATTTTATAAGTGTTTGATTTAAATTACGTCTGAATTAGAAAACGTATAAACCAGTCCTGTGTTTTGCTCAATTTTCCTTTATATTATCAAAAAGCCGGTAGCATCCATTCTTAAAATTTTCGCTGAAGCATTGTTCAATATTTTTGCTTCCTTTGACAGTGCGGTACAAATTAATCAAGCCGAGATTTTCCGCATAATTAATGCCGACTCTGAACTCTTCTGGGAGAACAAATACAAGTTACTAGAAGAAGGTTAACCGATAACCCAAAAATTATTCCTTTTTTTTTGGGGGGGGGTCCGCAAAAAGGTTGAAAAGTTATGAACTGGAGTTTTTTAGATTTAAAACCCAAATTTTGAATTTTTTTAGCAACAATTTAACTCCGAACATCCCGGTATTGATGATACGATGGGTATCAGTGAAGGGTTTTAAAAAGTTCAAATTTCGATTAGTACCAAGGTCATACCACACGTTTTTCGAAGTTGTTATAATTCGAGGTCAGTGATGAATTAGTTTACTTTTAAGCAAAAAAGAAGGCCAAGCCTGTCAAATTTTTAAATTTATCTGATTCTAAAAATCCTTGATTTGAATTTAGAAAACTTTTAATCAGTCCTGTGTTTTTCAAATTTTTTCCTTTAATTTATCAAAATGCCGGTGGCAGCTGTTCTTAAAGTGTTCGATGATGCTTTGCTCGAAATTTTTGCTGCCTTTGACCGTGCGTTAAAATACAATCAAGCCGAGACTTTCCGCATCAATAATGCCAATTCTGAACTGTCCTGGCAGAGCAACTACAAGTTACTATAAGAAAGGTTAACCGATAATCCACAAATTATTGTTTTCAGGGAGGAGTCTACAAAATGGTTGAAGAATTGTAAACTGGAGTTTTCTAGATTTGAAACCCAAACTTTGAAACTTGTTTAGCAACAAATGAACTTCGTTCACCCCGGCTTTGTTAACATGATAGGCATCAGTGGAGATGAAAAATTGAAAAACCTGGCACTAAATCAGATCACCAGTGACACCATTCCGCAGAGACGGGAAAGAAGGATAAGAGTTGTAACCGTTCAAATGCAGAATCCAACAAGGATAAGATAGGGGAGGTGAGCTTTTGAAAAGGTTCAAAACTCGATTAGTACCAAGGTCAAACCTCAATTTTTTCAACGTTCTTATAAATCGAGTTCACTGATGAATTAGTACTTTTTTAAGCAAAAAAGATAGCCAAGCCTGTCAAATTTTTAAACTTGTCTGATTCTATAAATATTTGATTTGAATTATTTCTGAATTTATGAAACGTTTAAATCAGTCCTCTTTTTCTCAGTTTTTTACTTTAATTTATCAAAATGCCGGTGGCTGCTGTTCTTAAAGTGTTCACTAATGCAATGTTCAACATTTTTGCTTCCTTTGACCGTGCGGTAAAAGACAATCAGGCCGAGACTTTCCGCATCAATAATACCGACTTTGAATTTTCCTGGGAAAGCAAATACGAGTTACTTGATAAAAAGTTAACCGATAACTCACAAATTATTGTTTTTAGGGAGGAAACCACAAACTGGTTGAAGAATTATGAACTTGAGTTTTCTAGATTTAAAACCCAAATTTTGTAATTTTTTTCAGCAACAAAAAAAATCCGAACACCCCGGCATTCTGATATGATGGGCATCAGTGAAGAGATAAAGTGAAGTTCTTGGCACTAAATCACATCACCAGTGACCCCATTCCGCAGAGACGGCAGAGAATGAGAAGAGATGTAACCGTTCAATGGCAGAATCCAACGAGGGTAAAGTAAGTAGTGATTGAAAAAAATCTAACTTTGATTGGTACCAAGGTCATACCCCGTTTTTGCGAAGTTGTTATAAATCGAGGTCAGTGATGATTCAGTATAATTTCAAGCAAAAAAGAGCGCGAAACCTGTCAATTTTTAAAATTTGTCTGCTTCTATAAATGCTTGATTTGAACTATGTCTGAAATTAGAAAACGTAACAATCAGTCCGTATTTTTCTCCATATTTCTCAAGTTTATCAAAAGGCCGGCGGCATCTGTTCCTAAAATGTTCGGTGATGCAATGTTCAACATTCTTGCTCTTTTTGACCGTGCGGCAAAATACAATCGAGCCCAGATTTTCCGCATCAACAATGCCGACTCTGAAACCTCCTGTGGGCAGGGGAAGGTAAGGTTTGAAAAAGCTCAAAATTCGAATACTACCAATCGAAAAGGCAAAAAAGAAGGCCAAACCTGTCAAACTTTAAAACTTGTCTGATTTTATAAGTGTTTGATTTAAATTACGTCTGAATTTAGAAAACGTATAAACCAGTCCTGTGTTTTGCTCAATTTTCCTTTATATTATCAAAATGCCGGTAGCATCCAATCTTAAAAATTTCGCTGATGCATTGTTCAATATTTTTGCTTCCTTTGACAGTGCGGTACAAATTAATCAAGCCGAGATTTTCCGCATAATTAATGCCGACTCTGAACTCTTCTGGGAGAACAAATACAAATTACAAGAAGAAGGTTAACCGATAACCCACAAACTAATGTTTTCAGGGAGGAGTCCACAAAATGGTTGAAGAAGTGTTAACTAGTTTTCTAGGTTTGAACTTGTTTAGCAACAAATAAACTTCGTTCACCTAGATTTGAGGCCTTGATAATATGATAGGCATCAACAGAGAAGATAAAGTGAAATACCTGCTACTAAATCAGATCACCAGTGACACCATTCCGCAGAGACACCGAAGAAGGATAAGAGTTGTAACCGTTCAAATGCAGAATCCAACAAGGATAAGATAGGGGAGGTGAGCTTTTAAAAAGGTTCAAAACTCGATTAGTACCAAGATCAAACCTCAATTTTTTCAACGTTCTTATAAATCGAGTTCACTGATGAATTAGTATATTTTTAAGCAAAAAAGATAGCCAAGCCTGTCAAATTTTTAAACTTGTCAGATTCTATAAATATTTGGTTTGAATTGTTTCTGAATTTATGAAACGTATAAATCAGTCCTCTTTTTCTCAGTTTTTTTTTTAATTTATCGAAATGCCGGTGGCTCCTGTTCTTAAAGTGTTCACTAATGCAATGTTCAACATTTTTGCTTCCTTTGACCGTGCGGTAAAAGACAATCAGGCCGAGACTTTCCGCATCAATAATACCGAATTTGAATAATCCTGGGAAAGCAAATACGAGTTACTTGATAAAAAGTTAACCGATAACTCACAAATTATTGTTTTTAGGGAGGAGTCCACAAACTGGTTGAAGAATTATGAACTTGAGTTTTCTAGATTTAAAACCCAAGTTTTGTAATTTTTTTTAGCAACAAAAAAAATCCAAACACCCCGGCATTCTGATATGATGGGCATTAGTGAAGAGATAAAGTGAAGTTCTTGGCACTAAATCTGATCATCAGTGAGCCGATTCCGCAGAGACGTCGAAAAAATAGAAGATTTGTAACCTTTCAATGGCAGAATCCAACGAGGGTAAGGTAGGAGAGTGTTTGAAAAAAATCAAACTTTGATTGGTACCAAGGTCGTACTCCATTTTGCGAAGTTGTTATAAATCCAGGTCATGGATAATTCAGCATAATTTCAAGCAAAAAAGAGGGCCAAACATGTCAAATTTCTAAACTTGTGTGATTCTATAAATGCTTGATTTGAAATAGAATCACACGTCTGAAATAAGAAAACGTAATAATCAGTCCTGTTTCTCTCAATTTTTGTCAAGTTTATCAAAATGCTCCGAACACCCCAGCCTTGATGATATGGTGGGCATCAGTGAAGATGATAAAGTGAAATACTTGGCACTAAATCACATCACCAGTGACCCCATTCCGCAGAGACGGCAGAGAATGAGAAGAGATGTAACCGTTCAATGGCAGAATCCAACGAGGGTAAAGCAGGTAGTGATTGAAAAAGTTCTAACTTTGATTAGTACCAAGGTCATACCCCATTTTTGCGAAGTTGTTATAAATCGAGGTCAGTGATGATTCAGTATAATTTCAAGGATCTCAAAATATTGAATTTTGGTTAGAAGATTGATGCTTTGATTTCAATCAAGGCTGGGTACTAACCTTTTCTCCTTGCTTTCGAACTCGAACTTCAACAAGGGTCTTTGAATATTGGATTCGTTGTTTGAATAATAGCTTGGTACTGACGTTTTGACTTTCTCTTTCGATTGCATCTTCAATCAAGTCTTTCGAAATTTAAATCTTATGTTTAAAAAATTGCTTGAAAGTACTTTTTCAAATAACTGTTTGAACCTTTACTTCAATTAAGGCTCTCAACGCTTGATGATCCGGTTTGAAAACGGCGAAGTAACTGTGTATGTGGACATCCGGGATTACTACTGGAAGGATGGAGTGATGACGCCATCACCCAAGAATGGCATCCGCATCCACCCCTATGAGTGGGCCATACTGAGGGCAAACATTCGCCACATCCAAAAAAAGCTCAAGGACTTGGAGAGAATTGAACTACCAAAGTGAACAGAATCGAAAATTACTACCAATCGAAAAGGCAAAAAATAAGGCCAAACCTGTCAAACTTTAAAACTTGTCTGATTTTATAAGTGTTTGATTTAAATTACGTCTGAATTAGAAAACGTATAAACCAGTCCTGTGTTTTGCTCAATTTTCCTTTATATTATCAAAAAGCCGGTAGCATCCATTCTTAAAATTTTCGCTGAAGCATTGTTCAATATTTTTGCTTCCTTTGACAGTGCGGTACAAATTAATCAAGCCGAGATTTTCCGCATAATTAATGCCGACTCTGAACTCTTCTGGGAGAACAAATACAAGTTACTAGAAGAAGGTTAACCGATAACCCAAAAAGTATTCCTTTTTTGGGGGGGGGGGGTCCGCAAAAAGGTTGAAAAGTTGTGAACTGGAGTTTTTTAGATTTAAAACCCAAATTTTGAATTTTTTTAGCAACAATTTAACTCCGAACATCCCGGTATTGATGATACGATCGGTATCAGTGAAGGGTTTTAAAAAGTTCAAATTTCGATTAGTACCAAGGTCATACCACACGTTTTTCGAAGTTGTTATAATTCGAGGTCAGTGATGAATTAGTTTACTTTTAAGCAAAAAAGAAGGCCAAGCCTGTCAAATTTTTAAATTTATCTGATTCTAAAAATCCTTGATTTGAATTTAGAAAACTTTTAATCAGTCCTGTGTTTTTCAAATTTTTTCCTTTAATTTATCAAAATGCCGGTGGCAGCTGTTCTTAAAGTGTTCGATGATGCTTTACTCGAAATTTTTGCTGCCTTTGACCGTGCGTTAAAATACAATCAAGCCGAGACTTTCCGCATCAATAATGCCAATTCTGAACTGTCCTGGCAGAGCAACTACAAGTTACTATAAGAAAGGTGAACCGATAATCCACAAATTATTGTTTTCAGGGAGGAGTCTACAAAATGGTTGAAGAATTGTAAACTGGAGTTTTCTAGATTTGAAACCCAAACTTTGAAACTTGTTTAGCAACAAATGAACTTCGTTCACCCCGGCTTTGTTAACATGATAGGCATCAGTGGAGATGAAAAATTGAAAAACCTGGCACTAAGTCAGATCACCAGTGACACCATTCCGCAGAGACGGCAAAGAAGGATAAGAGTTGTAACCGTTCAAATGCAGAATCCAACAAGGATAAGATAGGGGAGGTGAGCTTTTGAAAAGGTTCAAAACTCGATTAGTACCAAGGTCAAACCTCAATTTTTTCAACGTTCTTATAAATCGAGTTCACTGATGAATTAGTACTTTTTTAAGCAAAAAAGATAGCCAAGCCTGTCAAATTTTTAAACTTGTCTGATTCTATAAATATTTGATTTGAATTATTTCTGAATTTATGAAACGTTTAAATCAGTCCTCTTTTTCTCAGTTTTTTACTTTAATTTATCAAAATGCCGGTGGCTGCTGTTCTTAAAGTGTTCACTAATGCAATGTTCAACATTTTTGCTTCCTTTGACCGTGCGGTAAAAGACAATCAGGCCGAGACTTTCCGCATCAATAATACCGACTTTGAATTTTCCTGGGAAAGCAAATACGAGTTACTTGATAAAAAGTTAACCGATAACTCACAAATTATTGTTTTTAGGGAGGAAACCACAAACTGGTTGAAGAATTATGAACTTGAGTTTTCTAGATTTAAAACCCAAATTTTGTAATTTTTTTCAGCAACAAAAAAAATCCGAACACCCCGGCATTCTGATATGATGGGCATCAGTGAAGAGATAAAGTGAAGTTCTTGGCACTAAATCACATCACCAGTGACCCCATTCCGCAGAGACGGCAGAGAATGAGAAGAGATGTAACCGTTCAATGGCAGAATCCAACGAGGGTAAAGTAAGTAGTGATTGAAAAAAATCTAACTTTGATTGGTACCAAGGTCATACCCCATTTTTGCGAAGTTGTTATGAATCGAGGTCAGTGATGATTCAGTATAATTTCAAGCAAAAAAGAGCGCGAAACCTGTCAATTTTTAAAATTTGTCTGCTTCTATAAATGCTTGATTTGAACTATGTCTGAAATTAGAAAACGTAACAATCAGTCCGTATTTTTCTCCATATTTCTCAAGTTTATCAAAAGGCCGGCGGCATCTGTTCCTAAAATGTTCGGTGATGCAATGTTCAACATTCTTGCTCTTTTTGACCGTGCGGCAAAATACAATCGAGCCCAGATTTTCCGCATCAACAATGCCGACTCTGAAACCTCCTGTGGGCAGGGGAAGGTAAGGTTTGAAAAAGCTCAAAATTCGAATACTACCAATCGAAAAGGCAAAAAAGAAGGCCAAACCTGTCAAACTTTAAAACTTGTCTGATTTTATAAGTGTTTGATTTAAATTACGTCTGAATTTAGAAAACGTATAAACCAGTCCTGTGTTTTGCTCAATTTTCCTTTATATTATCAAAATGCCGGTAGCATCCAATCTTAAAAATTTCGCTGATGCATTGTTCAATATTTTTGCTTCCTTTGACAGTGCGGTACAAATTAATCAAGCCGAGATTTTCCGCATAATTAATGCCGACTCTGAACTCTTCTGGGTGAACAAATACAAATTACTAGAAGAAGGTTAACCGATAACCCACAAACTAATGTTTTCAGGGAGGAGTCCACAAAATGGTTGAAGAAGTGTTAACTAGTTTTCTAGGTTTGAACTTGTTTAGCAACAAATGAACTTCGGTCACCTAGATTTGAGGCCTTGATAATATGATAGGCATCAACAGAGAAGATAAAGTGAAATACCTGCTACTAAATCAGATCACCAGTGACACCATTCCGCAGAGACACCGAAGAAGGATAAGAGTTGTAACCGTTCAAATGCAGAATCCAACAAGGATAAGATAGGGGAGGTGAGCTTTTAAAAAGGTTCAAAACTCGATTAGTACCAAGGTCAAACCTCAATTTTTTCAGCGTTCTTATAAATTGAGTTCACTGATGAATTAGTATATTTTTAAGCAAAAAAGATAGCCAAGCCTGTCAAATTTTTAAACTTGTCAGATTCTATAAATATTTGGTTTGAATTGTTTCTGAATTTATGAAACGTATAAATCAGTCCTCTTTTTCTCAGTTTTTTTTTTAATTTATCGAAATGCCGGTGGCTCCTGTTCTTAAAGTGTTCACTAATGCAATGTTCAACATTTTTGCTTCCTTTGACCGTGCGGTAAAAGACAATCAGGCCGAGACTTTCCGCATCAATAATACCGAATTTGAATTTTCCTGGGAAAGCAAATACGAGTTACTTGATAAAAAGTTAACCGATAACTCACAAATTATTGTTTTTAGGGAGGAGTCCACAAACTGGTTGAAGAATTATGAACTTGAGTTTTCTAGATTTAAAACCCAAGTTTTGTAATTTTTTTTAGCAACAAAAAAATCCAAACACCCCGGCATTCTGATATGATGGGCATCAGTGAAGAGATAAAGTGAAGTTCTTGGCACTAAATCTGATCATCAGTGAGCCGATTCCGCAGAGACGTCGAAAAAATAGAAGATTTGTAACCTTTCAATGGCAGAATCCAACGAGGGTAAGGTAGGAGAGTGTTTGAAAAAAATCAAACTTTGATTGGTACCAAGGTCGTACTCCATTTTGCGAAGTTGTTATAAATCCAGGTCATGGATAATTCAGCATAATTTCAAGCAAAAAAGAGGGCCAAACATGTCAAATTTCTAAACTTGTGTGATTCTATAAATGCTTGATTTGAATTATGTCTGAAATAAGAAAACGTAATAATCAGTCCTGTTTCTCTCAATTTTTGTCAAGTTTATCAAAATGCTCCGAACACCCCAGCCTTGATGATATGGTGGGCATCAGTGAAGATGATAAAGTGAAATACTTGGCACTAAATCACATCACCAGTGACCCCATTCCGCAGAGACGGCAGAGAATGAGAAGAGATGTAACCGTTCAATGGCAGAATCCAACGAGGGTAAAGCAGGTAGTGATTGAAAAAGTTCTAACTTTGATTAGTACCAAGGTCATACCCCATTTTTGCGAAGTTGTTATAAATCGAGGTCAGTGATGATTCAGTATAATTTCAAGGATCTCAAAATATTGAATTTTGGTTAGAAGATTGATGCTTTGATTTCAATCAAGGCTGGGTACTAACCTTTTCTCCTTGCTTTCGAACTCGAACTTCAACAAGGGTCTTTGAATTTTGGATTCGTTGTTTGAATAATAGCTTGGTACTGACGTTTTGACTTTCTCTTTCGATTGCATCTTCAATCAAGTCTTTCGAAATTTAAATCTTATGTTTAAAAAATTGCTTGAAAGTACTTTTCAAATAACTGTTTGAACCTTTACTTCAATTAAGGCTCTCAACGCTTGATGATCCGGTTTGAAAACGGCGAAGTAACTGTGTATGTGGACATCCGGGATTACTACTGGAAGGATGGAGTGATGACGCCATCACCCAAGAATGGCATCCGCATCCACCCCTATGAGTGGGCCATACTGAGGGCCAACATCCGCCACATCCAAAAAAAGCTCAAGGACTTGGAGAGAATTGAACTACCAAAGTGAACAGAATAGAAAATTACTACCAATCGAAAAGGCAAAAAATAAGGCCAAACCTGTCAAACTTTAAAACTTGTCTGATTTTATAAGTGTTTGATTTAAATTACGTCTGAATTTAGAAAACGTATAAACCAGTCCTGTGTTTTGCTCAATTTTCCTTTATATTATCAAAAAGCCGGTAGCATCCAATCTTAAATTTTCGCTGAAGCATTGTTCAATATTTTTGCTTCCTTTGACAGTGCGGTACAAATTAATCAAGCCGAGATTTTCCGCATAATTAATGCCGACGCTGAACTCTTCTGGGAGAACAAATACAAGTTACTAGAAGAAGGTTAACCGATAACACAAAAATTATTCCTTTTGGGGGGGGGGGGGGGAGGCCGCAAAAAGGTTGAAAAGTTGTGAACTGGAGTTTTTTAGTTTTAAAACCCAAATTTTGAATTTTTTTAGCAACAATTTAACTTCGAACATCCCGGTATTGATGATACGATGGGTATCAGTGAAGATGATAAAATGAAGTACTGGGAAGTAAATGAGATCACCAGTGACCCGATTCCGCAGAGACGTCGAAAAAGAAAGAGTTGTAACCGTTCAAGTGCAGAGTCCAACGAGGGTAAGGTGGTTGAGGACTTTAAAAAGTTCAAATTTCGATTAGTACCAAGGTCATACCACACGTTTTTCGAAGTTGTTATAATTCGAGGTCAGTGATGAATTATTTTACTTTTAAGCAAAAAAGAAGGCCAAGCCTGTCAAATTTTTAAATTTATCTGATTCTAAAAATCCTTGATTTGAATTTAGAAAACTTTTAATCAGTCCTGTGTTTTTCAAATTTTTTCCTTTAATTTATCAAAATGCCGGTGGCAGCTGTTCTTAAAGTGTTCGATGATGCTTTGCTCGAAATTTTTGCTGCCTTTGACCGGGCGTTAAAATACAATCAAGCCGAGACTTTCCGCATCAATAATGCCAATTCTGAACTGTCCTGGGAGAGCAACTACAAGTTACTATAAGAAAGGTGAACCGATAATCCACAAATTATTGTTTTCAGGGAGGAGTCTACAAAATGGTTGAAGAATTGTAAACTGGAGTTTTCTAGATTTGAAACCCAAACTTTGAAACTTGTTTAGCAACAAATGAACTTCGTTCACCCCGGCTTTGTTAACATGATAGGCATCAGTGGAGATGAAAAACTGAAAAACCTGGCACTAAATCAGATCACCAGTGACACCATTCCGCAGAGACGGCAAAGAAGGAGAATAGTTGTAACCGTTCAAACGCTGAATCCAACGAGGGCAAGGTATGGAAGGGTTTGAAAAAAAATCAAAAATCGATTAGCACCAAGCTTAAACCTCATTTTTTTTTCAAAGTTGTTATAATTTGAGGTTAGTGATAAATTAGTATGTTTCTAAGCAAAAAAGAAGGCGAAATCTGTCAAATTTTTTAACTTGTCTGATTCTATAAACGTTTGATTTGAATTATTTCTGAATTTATGAAACGTATAAATCAGTCCTATTTTTCTCAATTTTCTCCTTTAGTTTGTCAAATTACCGGTGGCATCTGTTCTCAAATTGTTCGCCGATGCAATGTTCAGTATTCTTGCTCACTTTGACCGTGCGGTAAAATACAATCAAGCCCAGATTTTCCGCATCAACAATGCCGACTCTGAACTCTCCTGGGAAAGCAAATACAAGTTACTAGAAGAAAGGCTAACCGATAAACCAAAATTCAATGATTTTAGGGCTGAGTCCACAATATGGTCGAAGAACTATGAACTGGAGTTTTCTAGTTTAAAAAACCAAAAAAACTCCGAATACCCAGGCGTTGATGATATGATGGGCATCAGTGGAGAAGATAGAGTTAAGTACCTCGCACCAAATCAGATCACCAACGACCCGAGTCCGCAGAGACGGCAAAGAACGAGAATCAATGTAGCCGTTCAAATGCAGACTACAAAGAAGATAAGTTGGCGGAGGGAAAGGTTTGAAAAAGTTTAAAGTTCGAATACTACCAAGGCGAAACACTATTTTTTCGAAGTTGTTATAATTCGAGGTCATTGACAATTAAGTGTATTTTTAAGCAAAAAAGACAGCAAAACCCGTCAATTTTTAAAACTTGTCTGATTCTATAATATTTGATTTATGTCTGAGCTTAAAAAACGTAACAATCAGTTCTGTTTTTCTCAATTTTTTCTTAGATTATCAAAACGAAGGTTGCTTCTGTTTTTTAACTATTCGCTGATGCAATGTTCAAAATTTTTGTTTCCTTTGACCGTGCGGTAAAAATAATTAAGCCAAGATTTTCTGCTTCAATAAAGCCGACTCTGAACACTCCTGCGAGAGCAAAGACAAGTTACTAGAAAAAAGATTAACCGATAACCCACAAAACTTTGTTTATAGGGAGGAGTCCACAAAATGGTTGAATAATTGTAAACTGGAGTTTTCTAGATTTAAAACTCAAGTTTTGAAAACTATTCTGCGAAGAGTTGTAACCGTTCAACTGCAGAACCCAGCGAGGAATGATGTGCTGCAAGCTGCGATGGCCCCGTACAGCAACGAGGCTGTCATCGCTCACACTACTGCCCTTCAGCCCAACGCTAGCTTCTTTCCTCAAGATGACGTTGACCAAATGCTAAGAGCACCAGAGACGAAGTTCAAAAAAGGAGTTCAAACCGGGATGATAAAGGTGGAAGAAGTCATGTTAAAGCTAAGCAAACTCAACTGGGTAAGTTTTTCTGTTCAATTACGTTGATTTATCTCATACCGTGCCCGCATTTTTGTTTTTGGATTACTTGCCAACATCCGGCCTTTCCTAACAAAAACCAAACCCGAAGAGGGAATCAGGCCAAAAAGTAAGTCTGGAGATACAAAAGATGAGAAAACTCTTCCAGAAACTCGCTACGCTTGAGTTCATCAGACGATATCTTAATTTCTCCGACACTCTCTTCCAAGCGTCCAGAAGTCAACGAAAGTTCGGATGCACACGCGGATGATGAATTGGGCAAAAGGGAAGAAATTGAACAACAGTTCTCTCCACACAAAATTCCACTTCCAATTTTAAACTTAGGTACTGAAATTTAGTTCCAACTCCCTTTGATGGCCATCTCAACGACCACTTCATTGGCTTTACTGCATTATCAGTTTGCTCTGTATGAACCTTTAAGCTGTTTTGTATGAACCTTGAGTTTACATTCATTTAATTCAATCTCCAGATGCTATTTCTTTTTTTAATCATACCCTTTCTAATTTTTGATTTTCCCTGTGACTTGCAATTTCAATCAAGGATCTCAAAATATTGAATTTTGGTTAGAAGATTGATGCTTTGATTTCAATCAAGGCTGGGTACTAACCTTTTCTCCTTGCTTTCGAACTCGAACTTCAACAAGGGTCTTTGAATATTGGATTCGTTGTTTGAATAATAGCTTGGTACTGACGTTTTGACTTTCTCTTTCGATTGCATCTTCAATCAAGTCTTTCGAAATTTAAATCTTATGTTTAAAAAATTGCTTGAAAGTACTTTTTCAAATAACTGTTTGAACCTTTACTTCAATTAAGGCTCTCAACGCTTGATGATCCGGTTTGAAAACGGCGAAGTAACTGTGTATGTGGACATCCGGGATTACTACTGGAAGGATGGAGTGATGACGCCATCACCCAAGAATGGCATCCGCATCCACCCCTATGAGTGGGCCATACTGAGGGCCAACATCCGCCACATCCAAAAAAAGCTCAAGGACTTGGAGAGAATTGAACTACCAAAGTGAACAGAATCGAAAATTACTACCAATCGAAAAGGCAAAAAATAAGGCCAAACCTGTCAAACTTTAAAACTTGTGTTTGATTTAAATTACGTCTGAATTTAGAAAACGTATAAACCAGTCCTGTGTTTTGCTCAATTTTCTTTTATATTATCAAAATGCCGGTAGCATCCAATCTTAAAATTTTCGCTGAAGCATTGTTCAATATTTTTGCTTCCTTTGACAGTGCGGTACAAATTAATCAAGCCGAGATTTTCCGCATAATTAATGCCGACTCTGAACTCTTCTGGGAGAACAAATACAAGTTACTAGAAGAAGGTTAACCGATAACCCAAAAATTATTCCTTTGGGGGGGGGGGAGTCCGCAAAAAGGTTGAAAAGTTGTGAACTGGAGTTTTTTAGATTTAAAACCCAAATTTTGAATTTTTTTAGCAACAATTTAACTTCGAACATCCCGGTATTGATGATACGATGGGTATCAGTGAAGATGATAAAATGAAGTACTGGGAAGTAAATGAGATCACTAGTGACCCGATTCCGCAGAGACGTCGAAAAAGAAAGAGTTGTAACCGTTCAAGTGCAGAGTCCAACGAGGGTAAGGTGGTTGAGGGTTTTACAAAGTTCAAATTTCGATTAGTACCACGGTCATACCACACGTTTTTCGAAGTTGTTATAATTCGAGGTCAGTGATGAATTATTTTACTTTTAAGCAAAAAAGAAGGCCAAGCCTGTCAAATTTTTAAATTTATCTGATTCTAAAAATCCTTGATTTGAATTTAGAAAACTTTTAATCAGTCCTGTGTTTTTCAAATTTTTTCATTTAATTTATCAAAATGCCGGTGGCAGCTGTTCTTAAAGTGTTCGATGATGCTTTGCTCGAAATTTTTGCTGCCTTTGACCGTGCGTTAAAATACAATCAAGCCGAGACTTTCCGCATCAAAAATGCCAATTCTGAACTGTCCTGGGAGAGCAAATACAAGTTACTATAAGAAAGGAAAACCAATAATCCACAAATTATTGTTTTCAGGGAGGAGTCTACAAAATGGTTGAAGAATTTTAAACTGGAGTTTTCTAGATTTGAAACCCAAACTTTGAAACTTGTTTAGCAACAAATGAACTTCGTTCACCCCGGCTTTGTTAACATGATAGGCATCAGTGGAGATGAAAAATTGAAAAACCTGGCACTAAATCAGATCACCAGTGACACCATTCCGCAGAGACGGCAGAGAATGAGAAGAGATGTAACCGTTCAATGGCAGAATCCAACGAGGGTAAAGCAGGTAGTGATTGAAAAAGTTCTAACTTTGATTAGTACCAAGGTCATACCCCATTTTTGCGAAGTTGTTATAAATCGAGGTCAGTGATGATTCAGTATAATTTCAAGGATCTCAAAATATTGAATTTTGGTTAGAAGATTGATGCTTTGATTTCAATCAAGGCTGGGTACTAACCTTTTCTCCTTGCTTTCGAACTCGAACTTCAACAAGGGTCTTTGAATATTGGATTCGTTGTTTGAATAATAGCTTGGTACTGACGTTTTGACTTTCTCTTTCGATTGCATCTTCAATCAAGTCTTTCGAAATTTAAATCTTATGTTTAAAAAATTGCTTGAAAGTACTTTTTCAAATAACTGTTTGAACCTTTACTTCAATTAAGGCTCTCAACGCTTGATGATCCGGTTTGAAAACGGCGAAGTAACTGTGTATGTGGACATCCGGGATTACTACTGGAAGGATGGAGTGATGACGCCATCACCCAAGAATGGCATCCGCATCCACCCCTATGAGTGGGCCATACTGAGGGCCAACATCCGCCACATCCAAAAAAAGCTCAAGGACTTGGAGAGAATTGAACTACCAAAGTGAACAGAATCGAAAATTACTACCAATCGAAAAGGCAAAAATTAAGGCCAAACCTGTCAAACTTTAAAACTTGTCTGATTTTATAAGTGTTTGATTTAAATTACGTCTGAATTTAGAAAACGTATAAACCAGTCCTGTGTTTTGCTCAAGTTTCCTTTATATTATCAAAAAGCCGGTAGCATCCAATCTTAAAATTTTCGCTGAAGCATTGTTCAACATTTTTGCTTCCTTTGACAGTGCGGTACAAATTAATCAAGCCGAGATTTTCCGCATAATTAATGCCGACTCTGAACTCTTCTGGGAGAAAAAATACAAGTTACTAGAAGGAGGTTAACCGATAACCCAAAAATTATTCCTTTTTTTTTGGGGGGGGGGGAGTCCGCAAAAAGGTTGAAAAGTTGTGAACTGGAGTTTTTTTAGATTTAAAACCCAAATTTTGAATTTTTTTTAGCAACAATTTAACTTCGAACATCCCGGTATTGATGATACGATGGGTATCAGTGAAGATGATAAAGTGAAGTACTGGGAAGTAAATGAGATCACCAGTGACCCGATTCCGCAGAGACGTCGAAAAAGAAAGAGTTGTAACCGTTCAAGTGCAGAATCCAACGAGGGTAAGGTGGTTGATGGTTTTAAAAAGTTCAAATTTCGATTAGTACCAAGGTCATACCACACGTTTTTCGAAGTTGTTATAATTCGAGGTCAGTGATGAATTAGTTTACTTTTAAGCAAAAAAGAAGGCCAAGCCTGTCAAATTTTTAAATTTATCTGATTCTAAAAATCCTTGATTTGAATTTAGAAAACTTTTAATCAGTCCTGTGTTTTTCAAATGTTTTCCTTTAATTTATCAAAATGCCGGTGGCAGCTGTTCTTAAAGTGTTCGATGATGCTTTGCTCGAAATTTTTGCTGCCTTTGACCGTGCGTTAAAATACAATCAAGCCGAGACTTTCCGCATCAATAATGCCAATTCTGAACTGTCCTGGGAGAGCAACTACAAGTTACTATAAGAAAGGTGAACCGATAATCCACAAACTATTGTTTTCAATGAGGAGTAGACAAAATGGTTGAAGAATTGTAAACTGGAGTTTTCTAGATTTGAAACCCAAACTTTGAAACTTGTTTAGCAACAAATGAACTTCGTTCACCCCGGCTTTGTTAACATGATAGGCATTAGTGGAGATGAAAAATTGAAAAACCTGGCACTAAATCAGATCACCAGTGACACCATTCCGCAGAGACGGCAAAGAAGGAGAATAGTTGTAACCGTTCAAACGCTGAATCCAACGAGGGCAAGGTATGGAAGGGTTTGAAAAAAAAAACATAAATCGATTAGCACCAAGCTCAAACCTCATTTTTTTTTCAAAGTTGTTATAATTTGAGGTTAGTGATAAATTAGTATGTTTCTAAGCAAAAAAGAAGGCCAAGCCTGTCAAATTTTTAAATTGATCTGATTCTAAAAATCCTTGATTTGAATTTAGAAAACTTTTAATCAGTCCTGTGTTTTTCAAATTTTTTCCTTTAATTTATCAAAATGCCGGTGGCAGCTGTTCTTAAAGTGTTCGATGATGCTTTGCTCGAAATTTTTGCTGCCTTTGACCGTGCGTTAAAATACAATCAAGCCGAGACTTTCCGCATCAATAATGCCAATTCTGAACTGTCCTGGGAGAGCAACTACAAGTTACTATAAGAAAGGTGAACCGATAATCCACAAACTATTGTTTTCAATGAGGAGTAGACAAAATGGTTGAAGAATTGTAAACTGGAGTTTTCTAGATTTGAAACCCAAACTTTGAAACTTGTTTAGCAACAAATGAACTTCGTTCACCCCGGCTTTGTTAACATGATAGGCATTAGTGGAGATGAAAAATTGAAAAACCTGGCACTAAATCAGATCACCAGTGACACCATTCCGCAGAGACGGCAAAGAAGGAGAATAGTTGTAACCGTTCAAACGCTGAATCCAACGAGGGCAAGGTATGGAAGGGTTTGAAAAAAAAATCAAAAATCGATTAGCACCAAGCTCAAACCTCATTTTTTTTTCAAAGTTGTTATAATTTGAGGTTAGTGATAAATTAGTATGTTTCTAAGCAAAAAAGAAGGCGAAATCTGTCAAATTTTTTAACTTGTCTGATTCTATAAACGTTTGATTTGAATTATTTCTGAATTTATGAAACGTATAAATCAGTCCTATTTTTCTCAATTTTCTCCTTTAGTTTGTCAAATTACCGCTGGCATCTGTTCTCAAATTGTTCGCCGATGCAATGTTCAGTATTCTTGCTCACTTTGACCGTGCGGTAAAATACAATCAAGCCCAGATTTTCCGCATCAACAATGCCGACTCTGAACTCTCCTGGGAAAGCAAATACAAGTTACTGAAGAAAGGCTAACCGATAAACCAAAATTCAATGATTTTAGGGCTGAGTCCACAATATGGTCGAAGAACTATAAACTGGAGTTTTCTAGTTTAAAAAACCAAAAAAACTCCGAATACCCAGGCGTTGATGATATGATGGGCATCAGTGGAGAAGATAGAGTTAAGTACCTCGCACCAAATCAGATCACCAACGACCCGAGTCCGCAGAGACGGCAAAGAACGAGAATCAATGTAGCCGTTCAAATGCAGACTACAAAGAAGATAAATTGGCGGAGGGAAAGGTTTGAAAAAGTTTAAAGTTCGAATACTACCAAGGCGAAACACTATTTTTTCGAAGTTGTTATAATTCGAGGTCATTGACAATTAAGTGACTTTTTAAGCAAAAAAGACAGCAAAACCCGTCAATTTTTAAAACTTGTCTGATTCTATAATGTTTGATTTATGTCTGAGCTTAAAAAACGTAACAATCAGTTCTGTTTTTCTCAATTTTTTCTTAGATTATCAAAACGAAGGTGGCTTCTGTTTTTTAAGTATTCGCTGATGCAATGTTCAAAATTTTTGTTTCCTTTGACCGTGCGGTAAAACTAATTAAGCCAAGATTTTCTGCTTCAATAAAGCCGACTCTGAACTCTCCTGCGAGAGCAAATACAAGTTACTAGAAAAAAGATTAACCGATAACCCACAATACTTTGTTTATAGGGAGGAGTCCACAAAATGGTTGAATAATTGTAAACTGGAGTTTTCTAGATTTAAAACTCAAGTTTTGAAAACTATTCTGCGACAAATGAACTCCGAACAGCCCGGTCTTTCTGATATGATGGGCATCAGGGAAGATGAAAAAGTGAAGTACCTCGCTCTAAATCAGATCACCAGTGACACGATTCCGCAGAGACGGCGAAAATGGAGAAGAGTTGTAACCGTTCAACTGCAGAACCCAGCGAGGAATGATGTGCTGCAAGCTGCGATGGCCCCGTACAGCAACGAGGCTGTCATCGCTCACACTACTGCCCTTCAGCCCAACGCTAGCTTCTTTCCTCAAGATGACGTTGACCAAATGCTAAGAGCACCAGAGACGAAGTTCAAAAAAGGAGTTCAAACCGGGATGATAAAGGTGGAAGAAGTCATGTTAAAGCTAAGCAAACTCAACTGGGTAAGTTTTTCTGTTCAATTACGTTGATTTATCTCATACCGTGCCCGCATTTTTGTTTTTGGATTACTTGCCAACATCCGGCCTTTCCTAACAAAAACCAAACCCGAAGAGGGAATCAGGCCAAAAAGTAAGTCTGGAGATACAAAAGATGAGAAAACTCTTCCAGAAACTCGCTACGCTTGAGTTCATCAGACGATATCTTAATTTCTCCGACACTCTCTTCCAAGCGTCCAGAAGTCAACGAAAGTTCGGATGCACACGCGGATGATGAATTGGGCAAAAGGGAAGAAATTGAACAACAGTTCTCTCCACACAAAATTCCACTTCCAATTTTAAACTTAGGTACTGAAATTTAGTTCCAACTCCCTTTGATGGCCATCTCAACGACCACTTCATTGGCTTTACTGCATTATCAGTTTGCTCTGTATGAACCTTTAAGCTGTTTTGTATGAACCTTGAGTTTACATTCATTTAATTCAATCTCCAGATGCTATTTCTTTTTTTAATCATACCCTTTCTAATTTTTGATTTTCCCTGTGACTTGCAATTTCAATCAAGGATCTCAAAATATTGAATTTTGGTTAGAAGATTGATGCTTTGATTTCAATCAAGGCTGGGTACTAACCTTTTCTCCTTGCTTTCGAACTCGAACTTCAACAAGGGTCTTTGAATATTGGATTCGTTGTTTGAATAATAGCTTGGTACTGACGTTTTGACTTTCTCTTTCGATTGCATCTTCAATCAAGTCTTTCGAAATTTAAACCTTATGTTTAAAAAATTGCTTGAAAGTACTTTTTCAAATAACTGTTTGAACCTTTACTTCAATTAAGGCTCTCAACGCTTGATGATCCGGTTTGAAAACGGCGAAGTAACTGTGTATTTGGACATCCGGGATTACTACTGGAAGGATGGAGTGATGACGCCATCACCCCAGAATGGCATCCGCATCCACCCCTATGAGTGAGCCATACTGAAGGCCAACATCCGCCACATCCAAAAAAAGCTCAAGGACTTGGAGAGAATTGAACTACCAAAGTGAGCAGAATCGAAAATTACTACCAATCGAAAAGGCAAAAAATAAGGCCAAACCTGTCAAACTTTAAAACTTGTCTGATTTTATAAGTGTTTGATTTAAATTAAGTCTGAATTTAGAAAACGTATAAACCAGTCCTGTGTTTTGCTCAATTTTCCTTTATATTAGCAAAATGCCGGTAGCATCCAATCTTAAAATTTTCGCTGATGCATTGTTCAATATTTTTGCTTCCTATGACAGTGCGGTACAAATTAATCAAGCCGAGATTTTCCGCATAATTAATGCCGACTCTGAACTCTTCTGGGAGAACAAATACAAGTTACTAGAAGAAGGTTAACCGATAACCCAAAAATTATTCCTTTTTTTTGGGGGGGGGGGGGAGTACGCAAAAAGGTTGAAAAGTTGTGAACTGGAGTTTTTTAGATTTAAAACCCAAATTTTGAATTTTTTTAGCAACAATTTAACTCCGAACATCTCGGTATTGATGATACGATGGGTATCAGTGAAGATGATAAAGTGAAGTACTGGGAAGTAAATGAGATCACCAGTGACCCGATTCCGCAGAGACGTCGAAAAAGAAAGAGTTGTAACCGTTCAAGTGCAGAATCCAACGAGGGTAAGGTGGTTGAGGGTTTTAAAAAGTTCAAATTTCGATTAGTACCAAGGTCATACCACACGTTTTTCGAAGTTGTTATAATTCGAAGACAGTGATGAATTAGTTTACTTTTAAGCAAAAAAGAAGGCCAAGCCTGTCAAATTTTTAAATTAATCTGATTCTAAAAATCCTTGATTTGAATTTAGAAAACTTTTAATCAGTCCTGAGTTTTTCAAATTTTTTCGTTTAATTTATCAAAATGCCGGTGGCAGCTGTTCTTAAAGTGTTCGATGATGCTTTGCTCGAAATTTTTGCTGCCTTTGACCGTGCGTTAAAATACAATCAAGCCGAGACTTTCCGCATCAAAAATGCCAATTCTGAACTGTCCTGGGAGAGCAAATACAAGTTACTATAAGAAAGGAAAACCAATAATCCACAAATTATTGTTTTCAGGGAGGAGTCTACAAAATGGTTGAAGAATTTTAAACTGGAGTTTTCTAGATTTGAAACCCAAACTTTGAAACTTGTTTAGCAACAAATGAACTTCGTTCACCCCGGCTTTGTTAACATGATAGGCATCAGTGGAGATAAAAAATTGAAAAACCTGGCACTAAATCAGATCACCAGTGACACCATTCCGCAGAGACGGCAAAGAAGGAGAATAGTTGTAACCGTTCAAACGCTGAATCCAACGAGGGTAAGCTATGGAAGGGTTTGAAAAAAAAATCAAAAATCGATTAGCACCAAGCTCAAACCTCATTTTTTTCAAAGTTGTTATAATTCGAGGTTAGTGATGAATTAGTATGTTTCTAAGCAAAAAAGAAGGCGAAATCTGTCAAATTTTTTCATTTGAATTATTTCTGAATTTATGAAACGTATAAATCAGTCTTATTTTTCTCAATTTTCTCCTTTAGTTTGTCAAATTACCGGTGGCATCTGTTTTCAAATTGTTCGCCGATGCAATCTTCAGTATTCTTGCTCCCTTTGACCGTGCGGTAAAATACAATCAAGCCCAGATTTTCCGCATCAACAATGCCGACTCTGAACTCTCCTGGGAAAGCAAATACAATAAACTAGAAGAAGGGCTAACCGATAAACCAAAATTCAATGATTTTAGGGCTGAGTCCACAATATGGTCGAAGAACTATAAACTGGAGTTTTCTAGTTTAAAAAACCAAAAAAACTCCGAATACCCAGGCGTTGATGATATGATGGGCATCAGTGGAGAAGATAGAGTTAAGTACCTCGCACCAAATCAGATCACCAACGACCCGAGTCCGCAGAGACGGCAAAGAATGAGAATCAATGTAGCCGTTCAAATGCAGACTCCAATGAAGATAAAATGGCGGATGGAAAGGTTTGAAAAAGTTTAAAGTTCGAATACTACCAATGCGAAACACTATTTTTTTGAAATTGTGATAATTCGAGGTCATTGACAATTAAGTGTATTTTTAAGCAAAAAGACAGCACAACCCGTCAATTTTTAAAACTTGTCTGATTCTATAATGTTTGATTTATGTCTGAGCTTAAAAAACGTAACCAGTTAGATCATTGGAAGTGAAAACTATTACAAAAAACTTATCGTTAAGCTTCTCCCGGCGAGGCTGTAACATTATTTAAGTCAGTAAGCTTGATCATAGAAATGAAGATAAAACGATCGATGTTTTGTTAAAAAGTTGAGATTAGGTGAAACTGTACCGCTAAATCAAGAAATTATTGTAGGCGGAATCCAAGCAGAGGGTCTAAATCAGGAAGCAATTGGAGCTGAAACCCGCTCTGTTGCAGATGATTATATGGTTCTTCATTATCATGAAGAGCGCTTTTGAATCAGACTGCCTTTTATGATGGTTGTGATGACGCGACATTTAGTACCTCATTTGATTTATTGTCTTTTGCAGCCATGCTGCAGATTTATATACCAGTCTGCTCAAGGTCACTGGTTTGGCCTTATCGAGCGACACACTGTGTGTGATCACTCTTATGTTCTGATACATCGCTTGCTAGATGTAAACTTTATTCAACCTTTATTTAATTTGTTTCTCTTAGTCAGAGCCTGACTAACTAAATCTAAAGTAACCAAGAATCTAAGCAACTAATCTATCAATTCACTATTACGAACAATCTAGTTTTGTCCTTTAAATCTCGGCAAATGTCATGGCGCAGCCAGCAGTTCCTGTGAACGAAGACAGGACTGACCTGTTGGGTATTCCTCCTTTTGGGCAAAACCTTCGATTAACCCGCCATTCCTTTGGGAATCTTGGATTGGACAATTCTTCCTGGCAGTGGGGTTGAAAGATAATCTGAACCCTCAGGATGTATTAGCAGAACCCGTGGAGGTCATCGACGAACTACCCCCAAAAGCTGAGACTGTAGGTGCAGCGGAAACCGCTGCGGAGACCGATGCACGCCTCCTCAGAGATCAGGCAGCAATTCGTCGCGTTAATGAGTTCAATATCGAGCACAGAAGAAAAGGCCCTAGAATAGGCTTAAACTGGTTTTATCACGAAGCAGAAGCCCGACTGAAGTCACGGCTGTTTTTCGCTCTAGGAAACGAAGGGAAACGACGCTTCGCGGATTCCTACCCGCATACGGACATTAGTGTTACCCCTTTTCGTGATTTTCACAAGGCTTGCGAAACACTATTCAAGATAGAACGCGATTATACTGTTGAGCGCATTAAACTGTACAATAATATCTTTATGTTGGTAAACGATACTTTTTCTTCATTTTATGCTCGCCTCAGTGCTCAAATTGCCTTGTGTAATTGGCCACGTGCTCAAGAGAGGGATACTCTGAAAGATCTTTTCATAGGACGAATTCGTGATGTGGATGTTCAACAGCAATTGATTAAGGATTAAGGCAAAAGCAGACTTAGATGATACATTTCAACTCGCTCTGGAGTGTGAAAAGGGGGCTAGCACGTCGGCCCAGTTCCAAAAACGACTCCCGCATAACCAAGGTTACCGGCAATATAAAGGTAAAACAAGAGCCCACTTTCTCAATACAGTCATCTAGAGGAAAGCGGAATACTCCTCAGAACAACTCCAATCGACCAAATACACAAAGTAACAAAAGCAACAAGGCATGCTATTTCTGTGGCAATCCTTTTAGCCCGGAACACAGAAAGTCGTGTCCCGCTCGAGAGGTTACATGCAACCTTTGCAAAAAACGAGGCCACTTTGCTAAATGTTGTAATTCATCAAGACGGCGTGTCAATTTGGTCGATGATAGTGAGGAAGTGACAGACCCCTCAATCGATTGCAACTTCATAGATGCAGATTATGATAGCGAACCTGAATACAGTGTGCTACAGCTAGAAAGTGCCGTTAGGATAGATAGCATTGAGCTCCTCAGATCAAACAAAGGGAAACCGAGAAGCCTTAGTATCCAGCTGCGTACGGGATCGAGCTTTTTCTATTCAACTATCGACACTGGAAGTCCGGTCTCATTTATTAATAAACGGACTTGCGATTTAATATTACAACGCAACCCGTCTTTCAAATTTCGAGATATCGCACGGTACCCTATAGACACTCTGTATGTCGATTACAATAAAAAACCGATTCGCCTCCTTGGCTCAGTTTGTCTCCCGATCTCGTCTAGTGGTTGGAAAGTGGAGGAGGCTTGTTTCCTTGTCTCCGAGCACGGAACAAGAAATCTGTTGGGTCTAGACCTACAAGACCAACTGGGTGTAGTGACCACCCAACTGAGGGCAGAACACGTTCAGCAACTTGAAGTTCAGAACCAAGATCCTATCTCTGATTATTGGAGTTCTTTCTTCGCCAAAAAATACGCGCATGTGTTTAATCGATTAGGAAGATCAAAAAACCACAAAGTGTTTAAAAATTTCAAGTATCCTTTGGTACCGCGTCAAGTTAAGGGACGTAAAGTCCCAATTCACATCCAGGATAGAGTCGCTAATGAGATCAAACAATTGGTAAAACAAGGTCACATTGAGAAATTGGATAAATGTACGACCGATTATTTCATAGCACCCATTGTACTGACCGCCAAAAAGGACGGCTCGATAAAACTCGCCTTAAATGCTAAACCGATGAATGCGCAAATCTGGAAGAATAAATACCAGATGCCAAATATTCACGAACTTATTGATTCGGTGGCCCAAATAATCACTAAAGACGTACCTGGCACCGTTTGGTTCACCTCGTTAGACTTGAAATATGCTTTCAGCCAGCTGCCATTGTCGTCAGTTACCAGCAGTCATTGTAATTTCAATATTTTGTGTGGAGATGCTACGGGGACTTATCGGTTTAAGACAGGGTTCTATGGGTTGACCGACATGCCGACTGAGTTTCAAAAGGCGATGGATTGTACCTTGCAAGGATTGGAAGGTGTAATTTGTTACTTGGATGACATTCTAGTAGTCACGAAGGGAGATGTCCAAGAACATAATAATTTGGTCGAGAGAGTGATGCAGCGACTCGATGCAGAAGGCTGGGCATTGAAATTCAGTAAGTGCGAGTTCTCAGTAAACCAATTAACTTGGTTAGATTACGTTATAAATGAGCACGGGTACTCTCCGAAATTTTCAAAGATTGATGCGATCCGATCACTTAAACCCCCCAAAACTTTAAAGCAGCTCCGCTCGTTTAAGGGGACGTTAAATCATTTACAACGATTCATACCTGACCTATACACTTATACCGTTCATTTCCGAGAATCTTTAAAGGCATGTAATAAACAGTCTTTCCGGTGGGGGGAGGAACAAGATAATGCCTTCAAGAGTATCATAAATCTGTTGGCTAACATTCCCAATTTATTCCATTATGACTCTTCAAAAAAGTCTCGGGTAAAATGTGACGCTAGTCATAACGGGTTAGGAGCATGCTTGGAACAGGAGATCGAGCCGGGGGTTTGGGCTCCAACTGCGTTTGCCTCACGCTTTCTCAATAATGCTGAAACAAAATATAGTACGAATGAACTTGAGTTGTTGGCGATCGTTTGGGCGTGCGAACATTTTCGTACTTATTGCTTGGGCAATCGTTTTCAAGTATTAACCGACCACAAAGCCATCATTTCGGCACTGAGCGAAAATTATAATAACAAATCCTATCAGTCGCGCCTTTCGCGTTGGGCGGACCGGTTACTAACATTTGACTTTGAAGTTATTCACGTGCCTGGGGTTACGTTAGGCATTGTGGACTATCTGTCTCGCCATCCAACCTTCTCAGCTCCAGCGCCATCAATTTACGATGAACTTTTTGTTGTGAAGTCTATTGAGGCTTTCAATTCGGCCTTATCATTTATTAATACATTCAATATACTCGATTCGGCTAGTAAATTATGTTCTCCGTCGCAAGAGGTCGCTGTGCCTCAAACTCTGAAATCAAATTGTTTTCTCGACCAATCAAATCACGTTATGCAAATTCGCGTGTACGGTCTCTCACCGAGTGAGGGCGTCGAGTCATGTTGTTTCAGAGTTGACCAATCAGAAACCGGTATGCTAATTAATAATCGTAAACCAAATTCGCTCGCCTTGAATCATTGTCTCCGACCTGAATTGTTAAAAGATAGTTGCAACTCTTCCTTCTCATCTTTATTTCACTCAACAAAATCTCTTTCACTTCACTCATCTATTAACTACAACATGAATCCATCTAATCCTACTGCACTACCACATTCCGCTCTTCAACATACTAACGACAAACCACCAACTCAACCAGCTCACCTTACTGAATCACACCCATCACACAGCTCAATGGAGGAACAAGCAGAACTCCTCTCTTTTGTGGAAAATTTCACCTTGAGTTCCCCTTATTTTCGACGGCCGAGCCCGCGCCCTTCAGTAAGATCTCGTCAAGTAGGACGAATCTCTCGCCTGGATCAGGTGCGCCAACGTAATCGGACCAGAGAGCGTGCGGCGAAGACCCGATTTGTTGCTGCCAGGACTGCCTCTAGAAGGGAGGGACACAACCAGCTTTTGGAGGCTATGAGGAAGTGCCGATTATCAAGACCGGGGAGAATCCACACTGCTGGTAAAGTTGGCGTGTATGCAATCAATGGTGGAAAACCTATCATCTCAAAGTCCAAGAAAGAAATTGTGGGACTACCAGGATTATTCGACGCTGATCTTTTAGCCGAGCTCACGGAGGAAGACCGATTTCTGGGCCCGATGAAACGGGCTATTGATAGCAAGGACGTTTCCAGTTTTAATAAACTCGGAGCCTACATGGCCCAATTTTGGCCTAAGGCAGCGGTTGTCAACAACTGTGTGATAGTTGACAACAAACTGGCCATTCCAGAAGTTTTGAGGCCAGCTGTCCTTGCCCGCCTTCATCGGTCGCATCCGGGCCAAGAGGCCATGATGTCAGCCTCAGAGTACATTTGGTGGCCGTTCTTGAACCGGCAGATAGTCGACACCTGCGAGAAGTGCCGCGAGTGCACATTGTATGGTAAGAACCTAAAGCCCGTTAAAACTTTTCATACCGCTCAATCTTTGCCCCAGTTGACGGGGCCAAATCAGGAGTTGCAGTTAGATTTTGCTGGTCCTATTTTGGATGACAAAGGTGTGAAAATATTCCTCTTAGTAGCTATCGATCGCTTCTCGAAATTTCCTTCCGTACTTATTACAAAAACCACTGGGGCTGAAAAGGTTACGAAATTTCTTGAATCTTATATCCGAATTCATGGTTTACCTCATTCTATCAGGACTGATCACGGCTCCGGGTTTAAAAACGACAGTACAACAATTCTGTTCTAGTAAAGGTATTAAACATATCCTTTCTCCAGTCGGAGACCATCGAGGCTCTGGTCTCGTCGAACGTACGATACAGACTATAAAACGCAAGTTAGGCACTGAACAACTGGATCCTAATTTCGGTAATTTTAAAGAAGTACTCCATCGAATAATAGAAGATATTCGTAAAAATAATCATTCTACACTTAAGAAGTCACCTTTTGAAATGCACTTCGGACGTAAGCCCAATACTGAATGGTCACAAGCTTTTCATAATATAGTTAATTCTGATACTTCAGCACAGAGACTTGAACGCAACCTCTTAACGCCGGATCAAATTGCCAGTCAGGACTATAGTCGAGATCGTGTCAAGGTGGTGCCCAGAGGCAGTCTCAGTCCTCAGATTGCTCCGCGCTTCAACCCAATGTTCTCACTAGAGGGAAACATTGCGGAGAGTGAGCCGTACAAAGCGCTAGCTGATCTTGCTCGGGCGGCTAATAATTGGACACAGCATAAGAGAAACCTTCCGCCAGATGGGGGAAAGCGGGTTCTACAGGAGCTGTCGAGTCGCCATTCGGATTTGGCCCAGTCATTAAAAACAGGCCTTTCTCGCAAAACACTCTGCTTTGCGGAAGACCGGTCAGCTACTACGCCTCCAGGGGCCCAGGATACTGTTCGCCGTTTACCGACACTTCAACACCGTCGGCAGTCCAAAACAAGTAAACTAGAAACTCTCCTTTTATCCGATCCTAACCGCGTGAGAGTGTTTAGAAAAATTATAGATCGTCAGTCTGGCAAACCTCTTTCCTCTTTTTAAGCTTGCGAAATTCAAAATTACTCGCATCACCGATCACACCTATGTTACTGACAAGGGAAAAGTTTATCGAAAAAATCATGTCTGCCTTAAGCCTAACTTCAATAATAACTTTTCAGCAACACACAGCACACTAGGTGATCGTCTCCAAACTTCTGGAACATCTTCGAAAAGTGGGGGAAAGAAACCAGTTACTCGCGCATCTCATCCGACGTTGCTTGAAAAACGGCCAGCTAACACGAGCGTGTCACAGCCGGCGGTGGTGGATCTTACTGTTGATTCGTCTAGTGAGAGTCCTCCCGACCAGCACGCTTCGCATGAAATTCGGATATCTACTCCAATGGAAAAGCGATTACGGTTACATGACGAATCACCGCCTGTCACGTTTGGCAACTCATCCCTCACACCGGGCCAGTCTCCAATGGATACTTGTGTCTCTCTACCGCCCATCACTCAGCCTGTTGACCCTACAACTTTGGTTGCTGGTCTGCATCAGCTACCACTTGACGTGGTCGACTCCGAGGGTCCAGTTCTTCCAGACAAAAGTGCTCAAGCAGACCCATATTCGTCGCTCCCATCTCTTTCTCTCCCAGCTCAACCGGCTACGGATGATTCGGAAGGCACTCGGACCTCATCTCGTAGCAAAAAGGCCACAAAATTCTTCGGCGACCCATTACGACACTCTGTTAAATCGGTGGAAGAAGACAAATCGCTGGAAAAAGAAGCTGACATATTACCCTCCAAAAGTGTTCTACCTTCCTCACAGTCATCTAAATGGCGACCTCTCATTCGGGACCGTTCACACTTAACTTCTCCGGAGGCGCCATTCTCATCATCGCTGGATAAAGCTCAGGACGGAAAATGAATGTCGCTAAAACTTACTTTCAAACTTTTAACAAAACTTCGTTATGTAAACATTATTTTTATCACCATGCATTTTTACGGGATAGGGGTGCTATCTAAAAAATAATGCTTAGGGGTGCAGTCTATTTATTTATTTATTTATTGAAAAATTTTTTGGATTCTCCAAGAAATTTTACCTTCCGCGGGGAATGTGATGAGGCGACATTTAGTACCTCATTTGATTTATTGTCTTTTGCAGCCATGCTGCAGATTTATATACCAGTCTGCTCAAGGTCACTGGTTTGGCCTTATCGAGCGACACACTGTGTGTGATCACTCTTATGTTCTGATACATCGCTTGCTAGATGTAAACTTTATTCAACCTTTATTTAATTTGTTTCTCTTAGTCAGAACCTGACTAACTAAATCTAAAGTAACAAAGAATCTAAGCAACTAATCTATCAATTCACTATTACGAACAATCTAGTTTTGTCCTTTAAATCTCGGCAAATGTCAATGGTATCTTAAGTTTTATAATAATTTTCCTAAAATCCGAGCAGCGTTAAAAGTTGCGTTTTTAGAAGCAGAAGGGACTCAAGAGGAAGGTCATATACTCGACAATACTCAAAGTAAGGACCAAATTTTTATCACTCGAGATAAGTATTCGAGAATTTAATAAGTAAACCATTGTTTGGAAGGGTCTGTGCAAACTGTAAGTATCTTCTCAAAAATGCAGCATGATTATATGAACACGAAATCATAAACCGATAAGAAACCTGAAACACTTCACAATGCTTAATTTTCGAAACAAATGTTTCGATTACATTACAGTGCGACCGACACTATTCAGTTAACAACGCTGTCAGTGACTTGTATAAGAGATGTTGTTCTTTGATTGAGGCGCGATTGATTGATGGAAACCAAATGAACAGATTTCTATCAACTTGCTCCTCAATCAAACCGCTCCCAATTACTTGAAACGGGACGCCCGATTAATATGTTAATTTGGCTATTGGTAGAAACATTCAATCCCCTGCTTTTGAGTACAACGAGGGTGATTCAGTTCAGCATTTGAATCAGACTGCAGCAATTATGAACAGTGATCGTTAGTCAATTTTCAAAAGCTGAAAAGAAATTCGAGCGTAAAAAATGGCAACTTTTAGAAGGAAGTTAGGCTCAAGAAGCAGATAGGTCTGATAGAAAAACAAAAAAAATTCATCCTAAGTTCGAGAGCTTTTAAACGCGAAAAAAACTTCCGAATTGCTTTCAAGGAGATTTTCAATTTTGGGCAAAATATCAGTCTGTCATCCAGAAAGAAATAGTAGTTACCGCTGAGGCAAAAATATACAAGACTTCGAAAAATCTGTACGCTAATTTTTAATGAAAGCAATTTTGAATAGACAACAACGGAATCGACAAGGCGCAATTTACAACTCAGACATTGAAACGAGAAGAGACGAATCTTCTAAGTCAAGTGACGATTTGCGGACTACTCCTTACTCTTGAGAAACTTATTTTTCCTTAAACTTGCTCGATGGTTGACTTGATAGCGCTTATTTCGCAAACCAACTCAGAGATTTTAACCGAACTTTTTTTTCAATTAAGAATGTTCTTATGTTTTTTAATTCAGAGTTAAGCCGAATCAATTTAAAGCAAAATTGAATTTTTTAATCTAATGGAGTAATTGATAGTACTTTGAGGTCTCACCGCACAATTACCCAACAATGATGGACTTATGACTTGTAAATGGCTTGGAAATATTCTCGACCGAATGTTTCTCAACACCGGTTAGATAGAGTTTTCCAGCTCTGAGATAATCTGCACCAAACCGATGTTTTTTTAGAAACTCTGCACCAACCGGATATTTTTCAGATAAATGCCTCTATCTACAGAACTAGCTGAAGTATTTTCAAGAGCCCAATCAGAGCTACTGGATAAAGTTGAACTGGAGGCCAATTTAAACAATAGAATCTGATGATTCCATGAAATTTAAAACCGAACCAAGAAAGAAAATGCTGTTATGAGAAGAAAATGTTCTATATTTTTTCGACGCGCAAAACGATTAAGCGAGAAAGAGGTAGGTCGACCAATTTAAAGTCAACTTAATGTTTTTACTTCAGTTTTCTATACTTTGTTTTTCCTTAGATTTGACAAAAAGTTCCCCTTGTCGCAAAAGCATCTCATCTGAATTTCATTCAAATTCTCCAAAGTTTGACGAAAAGCTGTCAACAACATTTCAATGCCGCTATTGAAGATACAAATTTTTTAGTTGCTTACTATTTTTAGGATTAGAGTCAAATTGTTTACTGCTTATGGTTCAGAAAACCTATAGTTAGTGGGTAGCTCGTGAAGTAAATAATTTCATCAAAATGAAATCAGGCAAGTTGTATAAATCTCATAAAACAGTCAAAACTTGATCAAAAGTTCAAATGGTCAACACTAATTCAAAGGCTCAACACATCATTCTGAGTTTAGAACAAACTGATCAAAGTGATTAAAATGATGATTTAAATCGAGACCGCAAATGTTGGTTTATGTCTTCAATGTTTTCGAACGTTTATAGGTCAAAAATATTTCGTTTAAGATTCCTTGAATGATGAGATTTTAGTTGACTTGAACTGTGCTGCTACGACTAAAGGTGTCTGTAATTGTTCAGAGGCAAGACTTCAGATTACTTTAGTGTTTATGCAACACCTTCTCACGTGTTGCAAACAAATTTTGGCTCACCTTAAAATTCTGAAAAATGTAATTGATATAGAAAAATTAGGAAGTAGCCTTAAAGGCTTTGTTTATCAGTTTTTTGATAAAACTGTCCAATTAAATAAAAACCTAAAATAGGCGGAACCTAAGCAGAGGCTACAGCAAAGAAGGTGAAAGTCGTTTCTTTGCCAATGGCTCTATTTTTTTGCCGTAAGAGGTGGTGTTTTTTTCGTCTCTTTGCTAATTTATTCAATTGAAAAATTATTCATAATAAGCAGTTAGATCATTGGAAGCGAAAACTATTACAAAAAACTTATCGTTAAGCTTCTCCCGGCGAGGCTGTAACATTATTTCAGTCAGTAAGCTTGATCATAGAAATGAAGAAGAAACAATCGATGTTTTGTTAAAAAGTTGAGATTAGGTGAAACTGTCCCGCTAAATCAAGAAACCATTGTAGGCAGAATCCAAGCAGAGGTTCTAAATCAGGAAGCAATTGGAGCTGAAACCAGCTCTGTTGCAGATTATTATATGGTTCTTAATTATCATGAAGAGCGCTTTTGAATCCGACTGCCCTTTATGATGGTATGTTAAGTTTTAAAATAATTTTCCGAAAATACGAGCAGAGTTAAAAGTTGCTTTTTTTAGAAGCAGAAGGAACTCAAGAGGAAAGTCGTATACTCGACAATACTCATAGTAAGGACCAAATTTTTTTTTCACTCCAGATAAGTATTTGAGGTTTTGTTAAGTAAACCTTTGTGTGGAAGGGTTTGTGCAAACGGTAAGTATCTTCTCAAAAATGCAGCATGATTATATGAACACGAATTCATAAACCGATAAGGAACCCGAAACACTTCAATGCTTAATTTTCGAAACAAATGTTTCGATTACATTACAGTGCGACCGACACTATTCAGTTAACAACGCTGTCAGTGACTCGTATAAGAGATGTTGTCGTTTGATTGAGGCGCAAGTTGATGGAAAGCAAATGCACAGATTTCTATCAACTTGCTCCTCAATCAAACTGCTCCCAATTACTTGACAACGAGACGCCCGATTAATATGGTAATTTGGCTATTGGTGGAAACAATCAAACCCTTGCTTTTGAGTACAACGAGGGTGATTCAGTTCAGCATTTGAATCAGACTGCAACGATTATGAACAGTGATGGTGAGTCAATTTTCAAAAGCTGAAAAGAAATTGGAGCGTAAAAAATGGCAACTTTTAGAAGGAAGTTAGGCTCAAGAAGCAGATAGGTCTGATAGAAAAACAAAAAGGAAAAACTTCATCTTAAGTTCGAGAGCTTTTAAACGAGGAAAAACTTCTGAATTGCTTTCAAGGAAACCTTTCAATTTTGGGCAAAATGTCAGTCTTTGTCATCCAGAAAGAAATAGTAGTTACCGCTGAGGCAAATATATACAAGACTTCGAAAAATCTGTACGCTAATTTTTAATGAAAGCTATTTTGAATAGACAACAACGGAATCGACAGTGCGCAATTTATAACTCAGCCATTGGCTGGTGTAGGAGATGTTGTGCAAAGTGGAGTTGATTCATACCAAATTACAGTTCAAGCAAATCGATCCCAATTACAAGACACTGGGAACCCCGATCACACCGCAACGATTACAATTAGAGCTGTTTAGTTTAAGTCAAAAACAAACTGATAGAACTTGCTTGAAATTTTACGAGCAGACAAGGTTTTAGATAGAAAACGAAATCTTTCAAACAATGAAACGTTTTGAAAAAATTCCAAAGTAACCTTACTTTGAATGCAAACTGTTAGTTTCGTCGTTGTCTACAAAGAAGTGATATTTTTCCGCCTAAGCAAATTAAATTTACAAACGTTTGTTAATTAGCTGTTCTGATTAGAGAACAACGCAATCGACACTGATCAATTTACAACTCTGACAAACGCTGGCGTAAGAGATGTTCTAGAAAGTGTAATTGATTCATACCAACTTGCAGTCCAAGCAAGTCGGTCCCAAATACCAGAAACAGTAACCCCCCAATGAAGATAGTTTATTGTATATTGAAAGCAAAACTCATCCCGTTGCCTTTGAATATAACAGAGGTTCATCTGGAAATTTCCAGTTTTTGAAAATTTTCATCTGCAAGATTTCAACTTGGACGTTTTGGTTAGATAATAGATAATCAAGTATTACCCGATGATGCGATGCACCGGCTTCATCGTTGTGGGTTACGAAAACTAAAAGAAATATGGGTGGGCGCAAAGTGTTGATCAGTTATTCAAGACAATGCCGCTCATTAGAGAGCTTCAGATACGAAATAAGTCAGTTGGGTCCTTTTTTGTCGAGCAGAGACATTTTTTGATGAATCCAGTAATAAATTCAGCTATAACGGAAAAATTGGAATAACAGACTGGCCTCAACTGCGGCATTTCCTCATCAAGTCTCTTGTAAATAATACGAGCGCTAAAAGGATTGTGTTTCGGATATATGCTAGACCAATTAACAAAGCTCTTTCAATTGCTTCTGTCAAAATAGCAAAAATGAAATTAGTGCAACCAACTCGTATCAACAGACTGTCAAAATAAAAGTTGGTAATCTTCGTAACAAATTGACGAATTTCTAATTTTTGATCGTATGTGTTCATTTGACTTTTTAGGGAATGGCATTGTTTGATGGGATACAGGTAACAAACCAATGGTGTTTATCCAGTACTTTGTGCAAGATCCGGAAAATGACGTGGAAAAACGACGCATGAACCGGAAGACGACGTTCTAAAAATGCATTCCAGTTTGTCAACTTGCAATCACAGTGAGATGAAAAAATTGCTCATGTGGCTCCTGGTGAAATGTACTTCAAACGTTGGGTTTCCTTTTTGAGAATGCTTTGTAATCGAAGCCCTTATGTGAAAGATTTTGCGCAGATTGCCAATCTTGATCTTTTACAAAAGAGTACAATGATAATTCACCCGGAAGCCAAACCAGCTAACGAGCATAGGAGAGCTCACAATGCCAATTTACACGAAGTTGCCTTTCTGCTCAACGAGGAGGCGAATTCAGAAGACATAGTTGTTAGGAAACAAGGCGGACAATTTTTAGAAAGACCAGATACGCACAGGTCGTACTATGCGCTGCCTTTGTGCTCTTGTTTCCGTATGGAACCGATGGATGGCATCCAAAACTTCTACAGGAGTATGATAAACAAAAATTGAAACGGTAGTTTAGTTTTGGGGAAGTTTCCTATTTTACTGAATAAGATGTAATGAGTAAGACTTAAATATCAGTTTGTTTAGTTACCAGGACGCATAAACCGGAATTTTTTTATTAAGATTTACTGAGCAAGATTTATATATCAGTTTGATTAGATACCAGGACGCTACATGCTTAAATTTCCATAAATCTGAATTTTTTTCATAACTTTACCTTCAATCTTTTGTCGAATGAAGTTCAGAATTGTCTCAGCGAAGGACAAAATGCGTCGTCCCGACCCGATATCTTGATAAGAGCAGTCAGGCAAAAGCTGCGATATCTAATGGACGATACCTAACTGGGGGTGATTTATATTTGTTAGATAAAACAATTGAATATCATTTCGTGGAGAGAAATTTTATTTGTTAGATGAACCATTTGAAAAATAATTCGAGACGTTGCATTTTGTTCGGAGTTTTTCGGGAGAGTAACCGCGTACATGTACGTTATCGAATATCAGATGCGCCGTCTGACGACATTCTGTTGATGGTAGCAGCTGCCAGCCATCTTAATTGTGTGGAAGATGTTCATTAAAACAGAGCTGCCTCCAGATCCTCATTTTTCCGAGACGAGCCAGAACTTGCAATCGAAGAAATTTCGGAATATCGTCTTCAAAAGCATGGTTCATGAACCTTGTGGCCGGTGAAATCCAAAGTCGCCTGGTATGACTGACTGTAAAGGTTAGAAAAAACTCCAAAGCAGTTTAATGATACAACTATCTGGAACGATGATCGTCCTTATCCACAATGCCGTCGTCGCGATCCGCAGAATGAAGGGTCTTTTGTTTTAATTGCGGGTTATGTAATTGACAACCGAGGGATTCTGCCCTACAATTCTAAACTCAGCTTGTGTTACAGTGCTCATCAATTTGGAAGCTTGTATTTCTAGGTTTACACCGGAACATATCTTGAAATATCTGAACGAGGTCTATTGCTGACCGATTCGTATTAAATTTCAACTGTCTGTTGGAAACTTTGTGAAGCACAGCTTTTTGCAAGTTAATAAAAACAATTAATTAGAAGTTGAAGGCTGAAGTATAATGATACTAGCCGTTTTTATAATTAATAGGGATGCGATAGAAACATGACACGACTTAAGATTGCCGAAATAATTGATGAAACTGGAGTGTACGAAAACTAAAGATGTTTTGGCGCAGTTGAAGCTTGTGTAAGAATTTTCATTCCGCAATCTGAGCATTTTTCAGCTGTTCAGGTTCTTCCAGTTCATTTGGAAAAAGATAATTGGATAGCTTTCGCTGAGCGAAACATATATGAGGCATTGAATATATCCCGTATTAGCAAAACTGAAGAAACAGCTGTTTTACATGCAACCGCCAACATCCAAACAATGATGTTAAGTATTCAGATTTTCCCCTCAAGTTTGTGCGGAACTCGGTTTAAGAACTTTGGAAGTCTAGAAAACGTAATGGTTTAACTATTGACCGAATACCGACTGTGCACTCCTGTGCTGGTGAGAAACTTTACATGCCGAGGCAGCTGAATCATTCGAATTCAGAAGATTTAAAACAACAATACAACTAAACTTTCTTGTATAAGATAGTTTTGCTTTAAATAGGAAAAATATCTTATGGAGAATTGAAATATGTGCAGGGCGAACAACTGGAAATGATCAGGATGAGTTCCTCTCGACTGGAATTTCTTGCAGACGATGGCGAATGGACTATGGCTTTATCAGGAGCTGCTTTCTCTCCAGCCTCTCCTTCAGTGCCGAGACTTTTTTTATCACAGCTGCTTTTTGCGAAGTCGAGGATCCGAATTCATTGTTTGAGCGGCATTGAGAGTTTTGGTAAGACAGTTTACTGTACAAGAACTCAATTTTAACTATCGAGTCGTTGCGTTGTAAAGTCGCATCGACATAGAACAAATACTAAGACCACCAATGGAATTTGGCCAGTTTTCGTTTTCCCGTTATCAGCGAGCAACCAAAGGTTTCCTTGAAGCAGTCGATGAGCTTTGCAGAGGATGTGACCGATAAAACAGATTACAATCGAGATGTTAAAACAGAAAAGCTGGATGCGTACTTGAATGAGGGTTGACAAAGTCTAAATCCCGGAGAAAGAAACAATTTTGATTGTGTATGGATTTGTCCAGTGTTCAGAGCAATGTTGCTTGTATTTGGATGCTCCAGTTGGAACTGGAAAAAGATATACATTGAATTGTCTTCTGAGAGCGGTGCGAACAGTCAATGGAGATGAAAGAACACCAGTCTTAGCTGTACATTCAAGTGAAATTGGAGCTGCACAGTTATATGTAGGACTAACAGCACATTCGCGCTTCCGTATTTTAATTAAAAACTGAAATGTCACTGACCGATTAGAGTTGTCCAACCTGATTAAAAACTCCACTCCTTGTCTGAGATGAAGCACCAATGATGTATCGACACAATGTGAAAGCGCTGGATAGTTTTTTGCGTGTTTTCATGGCTGTGGATTTAGTGTTTGCAACGAAAAGCATAGTTCTTTCCGGTGACTTCAGGTTTGTAGTTTTTCTCTGATAATTCCTGTTGGGTCTGGTTGTTGGATCTTGGCAACGGAGATCTGAAAGATGATATTTTCCTTTATGCTTTCTGATGATGTTTTCTCTCAATGTTTTCGGACACAGACAGCTCCATCGACAGCGTTTATCGTGAAATTCTGTAATGCTTGCAGACAAACTTTGTTACTTTTTGTTTGATTCGAAATGAAGCATCAGGACAGTGGTTCGAAATAATGAGTAACTTTTATATGACTATTAAGTGTGTTGCTTAATTCGCAGTTTGTCGCTTGAAATCATGTTTTTGTTGTTATCCTGTATAGTAATATCAGCTTGTATATAGTTTTGAACAATTATTTGAGCAAAGGGAGTGAAGTAAAAAGAAACAGGTCATAGTGCAGTTAAGCTTGTAGGTCTAACGCTAAAAAAAATTTAAAAGTAATGTATATTTGCCATATTTTTTCCGTGAATGAAATTTTTGGTTTTTTGGCACAAGTTATTCTGTTTTTTTTTAAATTGCTCTTTTATTTTGTCTGCTATTCACAAAGAAATTTAGTTGATCTGTTTTCAAAAGAGTTGGTTTTGTAGCACCGGAGGGGCGCTTGACGCGCTAGTTTTGTTGTATTTTTCATTTAATCAACTATCACGTAATCAAAACATCTATTGAGTTTAAGTCTTTGTTTTCATTTTCATTCCAACACAAATTTCAAGTTCAACTAAACTTTCTCATCAAAGAATGAACCCAGTAAAAAAGAGCAGTTCTACTACATTTTCGTGCAAATTTAGTAAACTTCGTTACTACAAATTTCGCAAACATAAATTTTTAACCATCATATAATCGTTATAAACTTCTTTGGGCTTCAAAACTGTCACGCATTGATCAGTTTCCGCAACAATCTGATTCACTTGTTGTGTAACTTGTCTCGTTGTTCCTTCGCTAATGCACGCTGATGCCATTTATCATCCAGATGCATGTTAAGCGTCAGAGAAGATGGTACTATCATGTTGCACACGTTACAATGAAGTGGAATGGTACAATCTAATGACTTTTTAGAATCCGAATTTCTCCTATTTATGGAACGATTTCTCGAATTCCAGTTTATTTTATCTTTATGTTTCGCCTTGCAATGATGACTTACATCCCGAAAACTCGCAAATGATTCGGCACAATTTACACAACTGAACAGCTTGAAATCAGAAGTCGTTTTTTCTACAGAATTTTCATCATTATGACGCCACAACAATTCAAAACTGTAAAACGTTTCACCACAATCGTTGCATTTGTATAAGTTTGCGTCCAGCGGTAGATCACAAATAACATCATCCATTTTCTGCAAATGTTTTCGCCCTTTTTCATGAAAAAGTGTTGAGTTAAAATCACCTACATCTTTATCACAGACAAAGCATCTAACGGAGCTCAAACTGCATAAATTCTTTACAACGCTTTCTTTCTGTGAAATGCTCAAATCATTTTCAGACATTTTCGATTCCATCGGCAAAAAAATTCTTTTTCTTTTCTTCTTATTTCGTGACCGCCTTTTGTTAACCGTTGATTCTACAACTGAATAATCTTCATCACCGCCACGTGATAATTTTTCCTCGAAAGCTAAAGCTATATTGTGGTCCAAACTTTCCATAAGAGGTCGCACATTCGACACTCCAGATGATGTCGTAGCTTCGACATCAGTTGAATTTTTGGCCGAAGGACTCAAAATTTTTGCCTCACTCAAGATGATAGCTTGTTCCGATGAAACCAAATTTCGGCTCAATAAACAATTTATATGCGTTGCAGTTGTCAAATGCGCATTGAATTCACTCAAGTTCTGCTGTTTTGTTCCACAGAGAAAGCAATCATAGAACCCAAAGTCTGCAATTGCTCCCCTCATTTTAGCGAATTAATCCAAACTCAAACTTAAACACAAACTGATCTTGATTAAAAGTAAATGGAAAAAACGCAAGAAAAATGCAAAAAAAACACAAATAAGTTTTACTCGACTACGGATGACTATTTCGCAATAACTGGAAATAAAATTTGAGTTACACAGAGGGAAAATTGCACTTCGAATACAAAAGCAAAAATATGACCGATAACGCTACTGGGAAAAACTGAACGAGTAAAACTTTGAGCCTACAAAATTTCTTAAGTGACACACGCCAATTATGAGTCTGCATAATTGCCAAGTGACGCAACCCAATTATGACGCATTAGCAGTACCAGCCAATTTGAAAAAAAAAAAGAAATTTGTCAATATGCCTTTATTTATAGAGCGGACGCATTCTATCTAGTACACGAAAAAATACCTCTACGCTACAGATCCATGATACCTTTAAGCCTAAGTGTAATTTGTAATATAATAGTCTGTGTTAATAGCCTAAGGTTTGAAAAAAAGCGACTTCGGTCGAAAAAAAAGGCAGTGTAAAGAATGAATTGGTTGCTAAAAAATCCCAGAAAAGACTCACGGATATCAAGGAAAGCAACAAGCCCTAAAATTAAGCTTACATGTCAACAATATTGATCACCCCTCGGCATCTAATGCACGTCAGTACGCTTTCGTTTTCTCTGTACATTCTTCTTGTATGTGTCGCTAGGCCAGATCTCGATTCGAATGTTCGTTTGCATAGTTTACATTCCGTGAAACACTTTTCTTCCTTTGTGATCTTTCAATTTTTCTCCAATCGTTCTCTTGTGACTCCTCCCATCGTTCCAAGTAAGACTTTCGACTCCTTAAATTCGCTTTCAACTATTTCCTGTCCAGAGCCCTGTCTTTTATCTCTAGCTGGTCCATGCCTGTTTAACATATTCTTTTGATCCAGTGTCTGGGGCTATCGGTTCTTTGTTTCTGTTTTGCAGTCTCTTCCAGTTAACTCAGCCATCCGAAGGTTAAATGCTTTACTCTTGTCGTCGGGCATTCGTATCATGTGCCCTAAACGTTCCATACTTTGTTTCTTGATTTTCAATCGAATTGATTTAACTCGAATTTCTTTTCTCATATTCCATCTGTTTTTGTGCTTTTGTTCCATTTCTTTCAGTGGTGCTTGATTCTTGGAACTCCACGCATATCGATAGCATTTGTCCTCTTCATTTTGTATTTTGTTGATTTCTGATATTATCCATGTGCTTACTTGGCAATTCAAGATGGTGCTTTTACTACCGCCTCTATCACTCGTGCTTGCGTCTTTTTTGTTTCTCGAGACGCATTTTAACCTTGTTCTATGCCTCCATCCCGCGTTGGATGCATTCTTAATCATCTACGGACTCACCTAGCAACCTGGTCACGATAAAGGTATCATCTTCAATTCTGAATAGTGAGTCTCTTTTTTCATACTTTGTTTTCCCAAACAGTTCATAATGCGTATTTGATACGCAGTAGAGATTCGAGAAAAAAACCATTCTTTCCATATTATGACAATAACCTAGGAACTTGACCTAAATTAGAAAATTGACCTAATTTTTTCAAAACCATTAGATGGCATCAAAGAGTTGAGTGGCATTGTGTCTTTAGCATCATTTGAAATAGTTGTGGTCGAACTTGAGCTGAGAAAAGCATTATACAGAGAGGCGAAGCTGAACTTCGCACCAACTGCGATACAAAACAATAAAGCAGCTAAGTCGAAAAAAACGAAAAAAAAAACATCGATAATGTTCATGAACTAGATATATTAAAAGTAATAAATATAGCTTCGAAACAAAAACGAGCCAAGACAATGGAAGATAAAATAAGCATCAAAAATAAATAGCAAGCCGAAAATACCTTAGCAGAAACCCTTTAAGCCGAAAAAAATATCGACAAAGTTTATTAGGTCCACCTCACCCTTAAACACACACGCATACACATACAAACTTTATTCGCTCGACAAATAAAAAGCCGACTAAGCCGATATGAAATAGGCCGAAACCTATTAATACGAAAAAAAACGAAAGCCGAAAATTATTCAAAAAAATTAGGACTAATAAAAAGATATTAAGTCCCCCTTGACCTCAAAATGCACTTACACGGCTCCTCAAACAATGCAATAGAGGGCTACTGAGCAGATATAATATAGGCCGAAAAACAAAAAAAAAAGCCGAAAAAAAAGCCGTAGATTCGCTGAGATTTGTCTACGGCCAATCTTACTGTAGCTCTTCCATCAGATTCACCGGAGTCAGGTTTTTATCGAAAGGCCAGACGCACTTACGCTCGTCACAGGAGTACCTCGCTTCCGCGTTGAAGGAATATCTTCAATTTACCAAAACCTAGGAACGGTTGCTGACTGACTACCAAGAAAAATGACTACATAGCAAGATAACACGAAATTGAATACATTTATTTCAAAAATATGTTCCACAAAATCAATTTTTCGACCTCTCTGGAAACAATTAAACAGGCACAATTTCTGCTGAAGAAAAACTCAGAAAAAAATAAACATAGAGAAAAACCGCGAAGGTATGGTGTTTATTGGCAATGAAGGGAGTTAACGGATAACGCGGCTGAAAAAATACGCCCAAAAAACTCTACCGCAGCAAAATTTATGAGGGGCAAAGATTTTGATTTCATAGATCCATAGGCAGTATTCTAGCTTTCAGACCGCAACGGACAAGCACTTATTTTGCGAAACATTGAATCACGCATTTTCTTTTCTTGGATACGACAATTCACGACGGAAATTAACGGATAGTTCGGCTAAAATATGCCGGACAAAACTTCTACCGCAGCAAAATTTATGATGTGTGATGAGTTTGAACTCATAGATGGGGATTATTCAAGCTTTCAGACCGCAACGGATAAACACTTTTGTTGCGCGAAACTTTGAATCACGCAACATCTTCTCTTGGATCCGCAATTCATCTAAAAACAACCATCTAAGTTTCCCTAGAAAAAAAGCATACCCCACTTCCGAAATTTTTTATTCTTGAAAGGAACAACCCGTGAAATATCAAAAAAAATAATCTTCGTATGAATCTCTGAACATAGCCAATCGAAGAGTAATGAACGCAAGTAAACATAAAAAAAACACTGACTTCGTTGAAAAAATCTCAACTTTCGAATTTCAAAGCAAAAAATAGATGCCTTTTAAGCTCTTTGAATTTCTAGAACAATTTGTGATCGCCGCTTTTTTGATAAACGAAACATGAACGCAACTAGAGAAAACTGGATCAATATGTAAAGTTTTTATTCCGCTTGGAATCTAAAAACTCAATTCCACTTTCGAAACTAGAAGTCGTTCACGTTTTTTCGCGCCATTTCTACGTCCGTATTTGGAGAAAGCTATTTACGTCCTTTTCAGCAGATGAATTTCAATTGAACTCAAAAAGTGCATCATACCTATGTGCATCAATATTTTAAGACTTTTTCCTGGAAAAAAAAAACGACAAGACCTATATAAGTCTTCACTACGTTCATTACTCTTAATAAATTAAATATCAATAAAAGGTAGGATAGATTAAATATAACTTTTGTTCCTTGATCTATCAAGCACCAGTGGGTGTAGGTGACGAAGGTGGTGCCAAAAACAGGCGACTCAGATCTCCCCTTTTATAGTCCACCCTCAATTTCACAAAATCGTGAACCACTGTCTGTTCAAATCCTTCCAGTTCAGGGCCATTGATTACTGACGACAGATGCTCGGCGGGAGTTATCAGTAGGTTGCAAAGTGCTTGAAGACTGGAGAAGAGTTCCATCAAAAGAGGTACACAGAAAGACTCGGCAACTTTTTTATACTCTGAGAGGTCCATGGAAATCTGAATACCTGAAACAATAATAAACTGCAGAACGAAAAAGAAATAATTTCTCCCAATTTATGCTTACACATTTACTAGCATTTTCTAGAATGGGCAATTTTCCGAAAAAAAATCTAATTGTCGACAGTTTTTTTAGATGGATGTGATATGCGTTGCGATATCAAATTGAAAACAAGTTGGAATTCAATACTGTATTCTGAATATTGAATTTAGATTTTTTCTTTTCTTTGTTTTCTCATGTACTGAAAGATAGATCATTGTTAAGTACTCTGATCTCTCACTTAGTCTCAGTGTCATCACTTATGTATGACCTTGAGCGTACCATAAAATAATGATTTAACACCAGAGGTTGGCTGTACATACGTATAATAAATACTGCTACTGCAGTAGCGGTATGACACACCCCCCTCGGTGAAAGAAATAAATTATACAACATCAGTAGGATAATTTATTTAAAAGAGTTCAATTTACTCAGTTCTGAAGAAAGTCTTTTAGATGGATTATGTAAATTTCAGTTTTCCTCCAGCTCAATTTCCCAACTCGGGTTCCAATCTACTCCTTCGTCTAAAGTAGCATATCCGAATTTTCGCATAAATAAATGTCTTTCGAGTCGTCGCACTTTTGACTCCAAGGGTCTGTCGTCCCGATCTTTGAAATCTCTCAGTTGGTTTCTGTATTCTTTAAGTGCCTCCTTTAAAAGACCTCTTCCTGTAAGAATTTCGGATATTTCTTTGATTGAATGTTTTATCGGATCTCCGAATCGTTTGGGTTCTTTGTTTGTCTAGAACTTCGTCGAACACCTGACTCTTCCGCACTTGATTCGTCCGAGAATCCTTGTGGTGGTTCGAAGTTTGTATCCAATTCTGAGCCTTTTTGAGGATTTTCTCTAAGTTCATCCGCAACTCGCTGCACCCCTCTTTTTAACAGTTGGTCCGCGTACTTCTCCCAGTCAGACGGTGCCAAATTTCTATTGTGAAACGTCTCCACTATATCTTCCAAAGGGGTGTGCGCGTCAATGCCCTTCAGTTTCGGACGCTGTTTGATTTTCGGCGTAGAGCTCGACTGGATTTTGGTATCTGCCCTGACCGAATCCGGCTTAGATATTGCTTGCTCTTGTTCCGAGTTGACTGCAGTCGCAGTTTGGTTTGCGTTGGTTCCCTGTTGTTGCTTGCTTCGGCTTTTCTTCTCTTTTCCGCTCTTTTCCGGCTTATTCGTGTTTGTTTCCTCTGCTGATTTTGGTCCCGCCAGGTTTGGTTTAGCTCTTTTTATTGCAAGATTCAGTCCTCCCCCGGCCTCTGTGTCCTTAGAAGTGACTATTGTTTGGCTCTTCTGAAAGCGCTCTGTTGGGTTCATTTCATTTGCAATTTCCATTTCTCCTTGGAGTTCATCCTCCGATTCCAGTTCCTCTAGTAGTTCTGGAGAACTGATTCGCTTGAACTTTCTTGTAGGTTCCGACGATGGACTTTTACTTGTGCTTCTCTGTTTTTCTTGTGTAAGTACGGTTTTTGATTGAGCTATGTCCGATTTTCTATAGATCGAACCGGCCGATGTCTTAATTGTTGATTCCGTTTCTGAAGCTATTTTCCCCTTTAGTGGTCTGGTTAGGGCTTGTCCGCTTTTCCTTAGAGGGTCCTTTCTAAGTATTGTCTTGGGTGGTGACTTGCATTGGTTTTCTACTTTATCTTCCACGAATCCTTTTTCCCAAGAGTAAATCATTTCTTTTCGAAGATCGGGATTGAGTTGACCTGTCTCGTCCACTAATTTCCTGATGTCATTTTTAGCTGCATCCCTTCTTTCGTAGTTCCATCGGGCATTTGCCTCCAACAATTCCTTTAGGGCTTTGGCTCTTTCTTTGTCTCTGTCCGATGTTATCTGCTGCTTGTGCAGTGGGCTTGTATCCCTGCTGAGTTGTCCCTTGCGCACTATCTTGAGATTCTCTCTCGACTGATCAATCCTCCGTTTCATTTGAGACGCAGTCAGTGCTGAGCGTTCCAAGTGTTGTTTGTCTAAAGAATCAGAATTATTTAAAAACCTATCCCTCACAATTTTAAATTCTGTTTTTGGTAGTCTGCCGAAATGTGCTTGGAACGGGGATACTTGAATTGTTTTCTGCTTGTTCCACCGTAAATCTCGCATTATAATACTGAGACATAATTTGATTGATTTATTATTTTCATCGAGCATCATCACTCCCAGTCTTCTTTTTATTGTTTGAATTGTACGTTCAACCAACCCACAACCTCTGTGATCCCCCACCGGACAGAATTTTTGTTCGATATTAAGTTCCGAACAAAATTTTTTTAGAGTTTTTCCCTTAAAGCCTGAAAATTGATCCGAACGAATTGATTCAGGGACTCGATGTGTGTCGATATATGATCTCAAGAATTTTACTGTGCTCTTTCCACTTGTGGATTTTGTAACCTTCACTGATGGAAATTTTGAGAATCGATCAATAGCTACTAAAAGATAGATTTTTTTTCCTTTCTGATTTTCTATAGGCCCCGCGTAGTCTAGTTGTACCTCCTGTCCCGGCTGCGTGAGCAGTGGTAGTGGTTTTGACGAATTTTTCGAAATAAGGTATTTAACATTCTTACCATATCTGGTACAACTACGGCACTCCTCTGCCAAATTCACGATGTCCTTATTCATGTGTGGCCACCACAGATATTGCGCTGCTCCCAACATCGCTTCCTGTCCTGGGTGTCCCCGATGTATTCGTTTGAGGACAGCTTGTCGTAGTTGAACTGGTACCGCTAGCCGATTATTGACTAAGATGCAGTCGTCCTGAACTGCCATCTGCGACCACAACGGATTTGTATAGGGTCCCATCATTTCGAATCCTTGTTTGTCCCCTCTCTCTACCACTCTCCTGAGGCGGTCCATCCACGTGTCTTCTGTGGTCAGTTCTGCTAGTAAGTTTTTGTCGAACAGTTTTGCGAGGTTGTCCAGAGTCTCTACTTGTTGCTGCTTTTGCAGTCTTGATTTTCCTAGACCCTTTGGCGGTTGAATTGAGCATACTTCCTCCTCACTCTCCGCCTCTTCTGTGGTTGTAAGGTCGACTTCTAATACATTCACCTCACTGAGTTTTCGTTCTGTCGATGCGATCGGTTTTGACGATGTTGGACTTGATTCGTCTTCCACATTGTCCCTGACTTCTTGAGTATCGGCCACCAGTTCTCGATTTTCCTGAACATTGTTTTCTCCGCCTATTAGCTGCCAGAATGAGAGCAGTCTTTGGTCCGCTATTCGTTGTTGTTCCGGTTCCAGTGACCATTTTACTCGTTGTGCTTGACGTGTTTCGCTGTCTGAGCTATCCCTATTCTTTCTGCCTCCTCGTATAATTTTTCTCGTACGTTGTACTGTCTCTGTGATCTCCTCCTCTCCCGAGAGTTCGTTATTGGTGGAAAATGATCGGTTCCACTTTGGGTCCATTAGGCTTTCTTCACGCTCCTCGTTCCGCCAATCTTGTGGTGGGCTGGACCACCAGTCGTATGTTCTGTTTGTATTTTCTGACATCTCGATTCTTGAGTCTGTTTTTTCTATTTTTTTCGGTACTGGTCGTTTTTTCGTTTTGCAATTATTTAAGACTGACTGTTTGCTGGGTTGATTTGACAAAAGAGTGATTTGTTTCTGTTGAACTGTTGTGTTCAGCTGTTTTTGCAGTCGTGGAAACTGTTTTCTCTCGTTCCGGTCGAGCTTTGTTCGGTTTTGACCGTTTTGGTTGCTATAGCAACCATTATTTGATGACTGTTTCCTAACATTCCTTCTAGAACATTCTAGAACGTTTTCGTTCCGGTTGAGCGACCTTGAATCTTTAAGCCTACTGTTCCAGCAGTCGAATGCTTCATGAAAAGAGTTTATTGTTGCTACTACAAACTTTTCGTCTAATTCTGATTCGGGCCAGGGATCATTGAAAGGATCACGCGATAAATAATCAACTATGCCCATGTCCCTCCCCGGAATGTGAACTATGTTGAACTGATACGGCAGTAACCGGTCAACCCACCGGGTTAGGCGTGATTGGTAGGTCTTGTTCGATTGATTAACATCCAGTGCTGTTGTAAGCGCTTTATGGTCAGTTGCGATGGTAAATGGTTTCCCCAGAAGGTAGTGTTTATATCTATCTACTGCCCAAACAACTGCCAATAATTCCAACTCATTTGTTGAATATTTTTTTTCTTGCGCATTTAGGTATCTGGATGCGAACGAAATTGGGACCCACAACCCTTCATCATTTTGTTGTTCTAAAGTCGACCCTAGTCCATCATGGCTAGCATCGCATTTAACTCGTGTTTCACGATTTGCATCGTAATAATGCACTTTCGTAATATTTGCCACAGCTCCTTTTATAGCATTAAATGCTTCTGTGTGAACATCCCCCCACTCGAATTTTTTCACCGGTAGTTTCATGTTTTTTAACTTTTTCTTTTGATTTTCTTCTTTAAGAAGTGGTCTTAATTTTTCTGTCAGACTTGCTACGTTAGGTATAAATTTAGCTAAATGATTTATACTTCCTAGAAATGACCTTAGTTGTTTTAGGGATTTGGGCGGGTTCAAGTTTACTACCGCTTCCGTTTTAGTGATCTTCGGTCTAACCCCTTCTTCTGAGAGATGATGACCCAACCAATTCACTTCTTGTTTGAAAAATTCACATTTTGATAGTTTCAGTGCCAAGTTTTCCGCATCCAATTTCTTTAATACTGCTTCTACTAGATTGGCATGTTCGATTTCACTTCCCTTTGACACAATAAGTATGTCATCCAGAAAACAGAACGTGTTTTTAGCGTGATTGATGGTTCTATCCATAGCCTTTTGAAATTCAGCTGGCATATCTGCTAGTCCGTAGAATCCTGTCAAGAATCTGTAAGTTCCGGTTGCTTTTCCGCCCACAATGTTAAAGTTGCATTGCCTAGCTGTATCCGCAGCTAATTTTAGTTGACTGTACGCATATTTCAAATCTAACACCGATAAATATAGCGTACCCTTTTTGTTTTCAGTTACAATCTGGCTTACCCCATCAATAAGTTCATCTACATTTGGCATTTGGTATTTGTTTTTGAACAATTGTCTATTGATTGGTTTCGCGTCCATTGCCAATTTTATTGAGTCGTCCTTCTTTACTGTTATCACAATCGGGGCGATAAAGCAATCACTTGTACACTTATCAAGTTTTGTTATATGACCTTCTGTCAATAACTTCTCGATTTCTTTTTCGACTTTATTTTGTATATGAATTGGGATTCTTCTCCCCTTTTCTTGTATCGGACATAGTGGGTATTTGAATTTTGAACTGACGATGTGGTTTTTAGAAATGCCTTGCCTTTCGAATAAGTTCTTAAATTTATTTAAAAATATTTCTTTCCAACCTTCCGACTGCTCGCACATGAGCACGTCAAACCTGGTGAGTTCTTTTGGCGCTGTTCTTTGTGTAGTCACTATTCCCACTTGTCCTTGCAAGTCTAATCCCATGATGCATCTAGTTTTTCGCTCTGATACCAGAAAGGTTGCGCCCTTAACTTCCCAGCCCGCTGACCTCAGATTGGTTTTTAGGGCTCCCAGGATACTGATCGGTTGTTTGTTGTAGTCCACAAATTTTGTTTGTAAGTTCAATTTGTCAGACGGTATGAATCTCACTTTGTTTGATTTTTCCATGATTTCTTTCGTCGTTGCCCAGTTAAGAAATGAAACAGGACTACCAGTATCCACTGTTAGCTGAATAATCTGGTTATCTATTCGTACCATAGCCTTTAGTGACTTTACGCGGTTCAATGTTGGATCTCGAATAGAGTCTATTTTCTGAACTCTAACCACTTTTCCGTTTGTTTCTTTTCTCATCTCATTTATTCGATCTTTCACATATTTTGAAACTCGTTCATTTTCCGGTTGTTGAGTTTGTATCAACATGACTTCAAATTCACTACAGGACCCAACACCTTCACTGATCTGGTCGCATTCCACTATCGATTCTTCCGAATCTTCCGCAACTTCACTTGTTGTGATCTGCACATTTTAGCGAAATGATTTGGTTTACCACAGTTTTTACAGTCCTTTCCCATCGCTGGACAATTTTTTAGGTGTCCTTGTTCAAACGTCCTTCCACATCTATTACATGGTTTTGTTTTCGTGTTTTGATTTTTGTTATTATTCTGTCTGTTACTATTTTCTCTTCTATTTGGAGTTTTGGTTTTCCCCCCCAAATTTCGAACTGCCATTACAGGTTCCTGTTTTATTCTTACACCCGATGTGTAATTGCTACTTGATCCTCCTGCCGCCGCAGCATTAGTCTTTTGAAATGCCATTGTGGTTAACTTGCTATGTTCGAATTTTATAGCCCTTTTTAGAACTTCCTCTGGATCCAGGGTTTCGAATGTCAACGTGTCCTGTAATGTCATGTTCTTCATCTTCGAGATGAACAAGTCTCGCACTATTTCATTTTCCAATGTTCCTAGTTCTGATCGGGCTGCTTGAGCAGTTAACGCTGCGTGGAATGATTCCAGAGATTCTCCAGGTTCTTGCATTCTCGTAAATAACTTGTATCTCTCGTATGTTACACATTTCACTTTTTGAAACGAGACTTCTGCCAACTCTGTTACTTCTCTGAACGTCATTTTCGATATTTCTGCGTGCGGATTCTTTTGTAGGAATCTTTTCTTTCCCTCAGTGCCCAAAGATAGAAATAGTCGTGACACCAGTTTCTTTTGTACTTCGTTGTAGAAGACATTGTGTCCGACTCGTGGGCCTCTTGTTCTTTTCTCTTCGTTCTCCAATGCTACTCTGTCTCTAGCTAGTTTATCTCTAAGAATTCTGGCGTTCCTCGCATCTTCGTTCTCCCCATCCCTGGGCGTTTCCGGGCGTGGTGGTGGTTCCTCTAATATGTCTTTTGGTTCTTCCAAAATAATCTCTGGGTTCACATTTTCTTTGACCGTAACCGCCATGAGAAATTGTTCGAACCAGATTTTAAATTGCCACGGAGGGTCTAGATTCGCTGATGCCCAAAATACCGGGATTCCCATATCCGTTCTGTTGTCTTGAGCTGCGAATCCTGCTGGCTGCGCCATGTGATATGCGTTGCGATATCAAATTGAAAACAAGTTGGAATTCAATACTGTATTCTGAATATTGAATTTAGATTTTTTCTTTTCTTTGTTTTCTCATGTACTGAAAGATAGATCATTGTTAAGTACTCTGATCTCTCACTTAGTCTCAGTGTCATCACTTATGTATGACCTTGAGCGTACCATAAAATAATGATTTAACACCAGAGGTTGGCTGTACATACGTATAATAAATACTGCTACTGCAGTAGCGGTATGACAATGGACTAAAAATGACTTTGAGCTAACAAAACATCAAAAGATACAACATCGGTAAAAACTTCAGTGAAGCAGGCTGTGTGAAGGGGGATTGAAGTTCGCTCATCCTTAATTCCGTTACTGCTTAAACATTTTAGTATGAGCTGATATGACTGAAATAGATCAGACATCAGATGTCGTATTTCAAGAAAAAATCCGAATTGTCTTTTTCAAAAATTTGTTTAAATGGTTTCAATTATCCGTACACTGCCTGTCCTAAATGATCCAGCTAACGATAGTACAATTTACCTCCATACAAAGACACCTGCAGTCTGCGAATCTGAGCCAACAGATTCGAGTGGAACTGGAGTCCAAACTGGAGCAGAATCTCATCCGTCCACTGCTTCTCATTCCTCTTTAAATCCACACTAACTCTATTCACCACCTGTTGCACGAAAGAGCACACCTGTTTGCATGTCTCAGTCGGCCCGTGCATTATCGATTCGTCATCCAGTTGTTGGAACTCTTTCAGATTCTATTCAAAAAAACAGATGGCCTCGAGGATCTTTTACTTTCTAGAACAATCTATGATTGACACTTTTTTGATTAAATTAAACCAATTTGAGAAGCAACAAGCTTTTTGATCGCAGAAAAACTTCGTCAATATTTTTTGAAAAATTCCGCAATAAAAATGGTAACTCATTGTAACTACTTTTGAAATGGCATTCAGAGTCCGTGTTGAGGGAACTAAGCCGACAAAAAAAAACAGACGGACAAACTTCTATTTGGCAAAGAAAAGTCCCGGTTGGATTCCAACATAAAGTCTCTGTCGTCTCAAGCATGGGTGGTAATCTCTACGCCAGATGTGCTAGAAGGTTCATAGAGCTTGAATTTATTACGTCGCAAGTATTCACTTGCGAAGTCTTATGAACTATGAAGATATTTACGGTAGAAAAAGTCTGGTACCCGGTTGCCACAGCCTTGCTTATTGCAAGGGTAATAAAGTCACTTGCCGGTGAAAACTTACTTGGTTCGAGTAAATCTTTTTGATCCAAGCAGAGTAGTAATTCAGAGTTTTCTCAATTCCAGCATTGATCAAATTCTCAACTTCAGTAAACTTCTTCATTCTCAGTTCATCACAATGAGCGGGAATAGTTATCAATCCCTTATTCGAACTCGGGTTAAACAGAATATAATCTACGTACAGATTGTTCACTTCAGCAATTACACTGTAAGCACGACTTACAATACCGAAATAGGTCAAAAACGGCTCCACTTTTAGATTTTGAAGGTCGGACTGCGTGCTTGGCGTACCTTCGCTCACCAAATGCATGACATACACCAAATTATCATCGAACACAGCATCGAATAACAACTCAACAAGCGCGTTACCGAAATCATTTTTGTCCGAAGTCGAGTTCAAAAGCTTCTCGGCTCTCGCGACACTCGATTTAACTTCCTTCACGACTTGAATTAATTCGTCCTGATAGATCAATGCCGGATAATCAAATGTTTCCGAAAAAGGTTTTCTTCCAAATGTTTTCAATTGCACAGGAGTTTTCTTTACATGATTTTTAGTTGAATAGAAACTTGAACTTAGATCTTGGCAGAAATTGAAAATTAGCTTTCTTTCGTTCGCCATATAAGAGCTGAGATAGTTGGAAAATAGTTTTGTTTTGAGGGAGTATATATTACTTTTATTCACTAGTGAAGCTTGTTTCGAAAGCCTTTCGCAGAATCTTTGCATTTTAGCTTCGAATGAACTCAACATTTCCAGTTGACCCTTACTAAGTGATATGTTTTCCTTTGAATCCGATGATAGCATTAGGCTATGATCGATATAACTTTGAATCTTTTCCAGGAAAAGTCGGTTCAGAAATGTCGCAAAAATCTGCTCCGAATCTTCAAATACAGACTGGATTTCACTTTCTAGATTTTGAATCTGGCCCAAAATGTCCTCAAAAATAGTATCTGTCTCGATTGAAATTTGAGAGAGAAGTCTATCCACAAAAACTGTCACGCATTTTTGGTTATAACAGTCGAATTTCGCCATTAATTTTGCGAACTTACTCATGGATGTAATATCGTTTTCTTGAATAGCAAGCGCAAATTTCTCAATCAGCAAATTCTGAATAGAACCATGAGCGCTTCGTATATTCATAGCAGCCGATTGGAATTTAGATTCATCTAGCTCGGCCAAAACGAGTTGCATCTTTGTAAGCAAGTCAACAAATTCGGCTAACGACGCTTCGCTTTGATCTGACTCAAATTTGTCTTTTGGGAAGGAGTTACGCATGAACTGGTTGAAATTCGCAATCAAGAATTTAGCCTCAGAAATTCGCGTGTGGGGCTGGCTTATGTTTTCCAGTTGGTCTCCCAATGATACTAGTTTCTTCGATATTTCGATGATGTCATTTTCCAATTTGATGAAAGCCTAAATACAAGGAAACATGAAATAAGCCAGCTTCTTTGTATTAGTTAATTTTTTAAATCTCTTAACGCCGAGGTGGTATATTTCTTAGTTGACTTGCTGGAATTTGATTTTAAAGATAAATAAAATGTTCCTGTAATAATCAGTAGATGTTGACCTCTCGCGAGCACAAGCCGAGTTTTATTTTTGAAATCAGTAATTTGGAATAAATTAAACACTTTTAACCAATTAAGGGGGGATGGGGGCAGGGGGTAAAGGACAAGGAAAAATGACTATTTAATTTATAGACTATTTGTTTTTGTTTAAGATGTGCTTAATTGTTATAAACCATGGTGATTAAAAAATGTATTATTATGCTAACTTGGGGCAGCGTTTTGAGATTCTACCGGGCCCGTTGGCTGTCCTCTTCGGGTTAAATTAAAGTTAATTTTGTATAAATCCATGCTGAATTTGCTTTAACTCGTGAGAAATAAATTCTCTTTCTTTCTTTCTTTCTTTCTTTCATTCAACTGATACTTATGTTTGGCGCGGGACAGTAAAAGAGCCTCTATTTTATTCGGAATGTTCTCTTGTACCAACCTCTGAGCATCTGGCGTGTTGGCTCTCGAGGTCTTGGACTCTGTGCATCTGGTCTTCGATTTCACTCCTCGAGATGGCCTGCTGCTTCTTCAACTCACTCTCCATCTTGTCCTCCAACTCCTCAAGGTCACTCATTGTCTGAGACAGCACACTACAACACACAGGTCAAAGGTCGTCACTCACTTAAATGATGTATAACATTTTTGTTCTGATCTCTCTTATAATGTTTTGATCCGATACTATTTGGTACATTTTGAGTCAAAAACTTCAGTTTGACGAGTTTTAGAAAATTTTTACTTCCAGACCAGAACGCGTCACTACACTCGCAAAAGCCACATCCTTATTATAAAATCAATTTTAGTTTAAAACCCAGGCTTATAAAAAATAACCTTATCCACCATCACCTCAAAAATTTAACCTTGATAAAGTTAATCGTATCTATCATCACCTCAATTTATGAACTTAATTTAAAATCAACTAGCGTGTAACGCACCTCCAGTGCTTCAAACTGATTAGTGAACAAGAAATCTGCTGACACAAAAAAAATGGAAAAATAACAGCGAAGTACATGTAACCGAAAAAGACAGGGAAACCCAACAACGCTTTTGATTTCATGTACGGTAAAAATAATTTTGACTTGAAGGTTAAAATCTCCATAACTACTGAATTTCAGATCTTCGTAATCGAAACAAACCCTTAAAAAGCCGACAGCATACAGCTGCACTTTCCATTCTAAAAAATTGAAACAATCAATTGCAAAATCATCAAATTCATAAATGTGATTCATAATCCATCGCAATTAATTTTAAGATATCAGACTCTTTTCATATCTCGGAAACCAAAAGCATTTGAGCAGTCACCTTTGAAGGCAAAATTTTCAATTTGTGAGATTACCTCGACAGCACCTGACTACAGTGTTGGCAATTTCAAATCATGTGAATATTTTTAAATAACAATTTTCTGAAAAAATTTTTTTTTTAAATGTCAAATCTCGGAACACAAAAAGATTTGAGGCATTTGAGCAGTCCCATTTGGAAGCAAGATTTGCAATGGCTGAGGGTATCCTGACAGCCCCTCCCACTATAGAGTTGAGAATTTAAGGTTTTGAGCAGTCATATTTTTATGCAAGATTTGGAACTCAAGAGAAAACTGAGAGCACCCAATTTCAGGGAAGAGAATTTCAATTTTTTTCATTTGTTCACATAATTTCTTTTAGAATTTTTTTTTGAAAAAATCAGAAAAATCGTCATATCTCGGAAACTAAAAGGATTTGAGCAGTCACATTTGGATGCAAGATTTTTAATGACTGAGACTACCCTGACAGCACCTCATACTATAGAAATGAGAATTTCAAATTTTTTATCTAAGTCATTTGAATTTCAAAAAAAAACATAAAAACCTCATATCTTGGAAACTAAAAGGATTTGAGCAGTAATTTTTTGAAGCACGATTTGCAACCCCTGCGAGTACCCTAACAACACCCAACTACAGGATTGAAAGTTTGAATTTATGTTGAATTCTTTAAATATAAGTTTTCAGAAATTTTTTTTAAAAAAGTCACAAGAATCTTAAATATTGTAAGCTAGAAAGATTTGGGTGTTTATAATTGGACTTATTTGTAACCCCTAGGTTAACACTGACAGCATCTCACTTTTGGGTTGCTAATTTCAGACTAGACAAAAAAAACACGCTGGAAAAAAATCAAGCTTGAAAATTGAAAAAGAAAAATTTTAATCATTGCAATATACGATATAGCTTACACATGCAAAAAAAATTTCGTTAAGCATGCAAAAATAATAAGTTGAAAAAGCTTTAGCAAGGCGAGATAGTGTAGCCCGCATTTAATTATCTAGTAGATAATTAAGCAGTGAAACTCAAATTTCAAGTCTGAAGTCTAGTCAATGATGCTAGTTTTTATTTAATGAAAACTTTTCACCTGTAGAGCTTGGCCGAGTCAAACTCGAAAGAGTCAGGTCCCCCCGAAGAGCTTGCCGACACGGAGCTTGACAGAGACTTCTCCACTAATTGGTCGACAAATTGTGTGACATCGAATGTCGCACTCTCGAAGTCCGACTGCTCATACATTCTATAAATGAGGATCAAAATATTAGACAAAAACAGATTCAAACATACAGAATAAATATACTCATTACAAATAAAAAAAAAACAGACAACAGACAGTTGGAAAACTCTCAATTATCGAATTTCCAAGAAAAATCTCAATTATCGAATTTCCAAGAAAAAATAGATGACCTTCGAGCTCTTTTAACGTTTAGAACAATTTATGATTGACATTTAGTTGATAAAATTAAGCCTATTAGAAAAAACTGGATCGATAGGTAAATTTTTTATTTCGCTGGAAAACTGAGAAATAAATTCCACTTTTGAAACTAGAATTCGATCAAGTTTTTCAAGATTTGTATACTTTCGCTGTTCGACAGTGGAGTTTGCCTTCCTTTTGACCAAGGAAATGAACTGAATTAAAAAAGAAATCATAAGTCAAACCGCGACAAGTAAATTTAAGCCTAAACAAATATTCGGACTTTTTCTAAAAAAAAGCAAAAAAATAATCGTCACGACCGATAAAGGCTCTGAACTACGTTCACCGACTCTTAAAAATCATTTTTAAATTAGAAGTATAACAGTTCAGTTTATTAAAGAAATCAAGCCACGAGGTCTTCATCTTAGAAAACCAACTTCATTAGGCGTACTTTTCGGTATCAATGTATTTCATCGGAGATACTTTCTCACATTAACAAAGTTTTCTACGCCAGCATCTTCTAAAACGTTCTAGATCTTCTATCACTGGCTTTTTTTTGTTTACCTTTGGACGCAATCGCGCAATCGACACAACAGCATGCTTATTGTTCCGACTTTGTATTCGGCTGTTTTAATCTTTTTTTCTTCTTCCCAGGCAAATTCAGGTACCACAAATAATAATCGAAATGGGTCGAGTGATATATCATATAAAAGTCCGTTCAGTCGTCATTCAAACAATTTTAAAAAAAAATTGCGAAAATTGCCGAAAACTGGTTCAAGAATTTTTAGTTTCAGTCAGATTTCGTGCGAGTAAAGCGATCGTGTAAGGTTTGATATTTATATTAAAATATCGGCCATTCAGGCTAAAAAACTTGATGTTAATAAAAGGAAAACTAGTTTTGGAAGCTTCATTTAGCACTTCTCTGGCAAAAAACAAATTCAAGAATTAGAAAATTTTTTCAATTTTTTGTTTCATTATTTTTGGAGACAATTGTAAACGTTTATGCCTAATTCACTAAATTTCCGCAAATTTGTATAGTTCAGTCTTCAGACGAAGCACAAGAAAACACGCTAATTAAAAAAAACTATTGAGAATGTAGTCGGAACTTTCTGAGCTATTTGCACAGCAACCGGCTATCCTTGTTCTAATATGATCTCGCCTTAGTGAAACAGCACCCTCTTAGTGGTAGAAAAAAATGGACTTTTTTTGCTCGATTTCTGCTTTCCTTAATGGAATTTACAAGTTAAACCACTAAAACACAAAAATAAGTGAACAGATAGAACTTTTTCCGAAAAAAAACTATTCCAGCTTTCTAAAGGTTTCAAAAAATGTTTCTCTATGGTAAATTGTAGCTTGAGAGGATAGTGTCAGAAATTTATTGATCCAAGACTTGTAAGGTCTTGGATCAATAAATTTCTGACACTATCCTCTCAATGATTTCGACGTTTACTATGAAATCCGCTCGAATGTGAAGCTTTCTTTTAAAAATTCGAATTTCCATTAAAATTGAACTAAGTTAAATCAACAAAACTACTTATAAAACTATTCTTTTCAGTTTGATTACAGCTGAACAAAAACAATCTAAATTACATTTTTACAGTTCGAAGCAATATATGCGGATGTATTCGCCTTAATTTAGAAAGCAGGAAAGTTGTCGTGTTCGAATCTCCACAGTCCAATACTCCTCGCGTAGTCTCTCAATGAGTCCACTTCTGATTGCGTCACTGGTCTGTCGATGTCACTGTAGTCTGTGTTGCCAATCCGACTTCTGAACTCCGTTTTACCAACTAAAACGCCACAAAAATTAGGCGAAAATAACAGAGAATATGAAGAAGACAACAGATTAAGCCTACGAAAATTGAACACCAAATTAGAAGCATGGAGATTTAACCAGATAAAATTAACCAGATAAAACTTAATCCGACATTATCAAATGCTTATCCAGAATTCTTGTCTTTTATCCAGAATTAGGTAGGTAAAAAACAGCTTTCGCAGAATAAATTTGAAAACTTTAAAAATACAACAGTAACACTATAATGTGTTGCCAATTCGACTTCTGAACTCCGTTTTACCAACAAAAACGCCACAAAAATTAGGCGAAAATAACAGAGAATATGATGAAGAAGACAACAGATTAAGCCTACGAAAATTGAACACCAAATTAGAAGCATGGAGATTTAACCAGATAAAACTTAATCCCACATTATCAAATGTTTATCCAGAATTCTTGTCTTTTATCCAGAATTAGGTAGGTAAAAACAGCTTTCGCAGAATAAATTTGAAAACTTTAAAAATACAACAGTAACACTATAATGGGTTGCCAATTCGACTTCTGAACTCCGTTTTACCAACTAAAACGCCACAAAAATTAGGCGAAAATAACAGAGAATATGATGAAGAAGACAACAGATTAAGCCTACGAAAATTGAACACCAAATTAGAAGCATGGAGATTTAACCAGATAAAACTTAATCCCACATTATCAAATGTTTATACAGAATTCTTGTCTTTTATCCAGAATTAGGTAGGTAAAAAACAGCTTTCGCAGAATAAATTTGAAAACTTTAAAAATACAACAGTAACACTATAATGTGTTGCCAATTCGACTTCTGAACTCCGTTTTACCAACTAAAACGCCACAAAAAATTAGGCGAAAATAACAGAGAATATGATGAAGAAAACAACAGATTAAGCCTACGAAAATTGAACACCAAATTAGAAACATGGAGATTTAACCAGATAAAACTTAATCCCACATTATCAAATGCTTATCCAGAATTCTTGTCTTTTATCCAGAATTAGGTAGGTAAAAAACAGCTTTCGCAGAATAAATTTGAAAACTTTAAAAATACAACAGTAACACTATAATGTGTTGCCAATTCGACTTCTGAACTCCGTTTTACCAACTAAAACGCCACAAAAATTAGGCGAAAATAACAGAGAATATGATGAAGAAGGCAACAGATTAAGCCTACGAAAATTGAACACCAAATTAGAAGCATGGAGATTTAACCAGATAAAACTTAATCCCACATTATCAAATGTTTATCCAGAATTCTTGTCTTTTATCCAGAATTAGGTAGGTAAAAAACAGCTTTCGCAGAATAAATTTGAAAACTTTAAAAATACAACAGTAACACTATAATGTGTTGCCAATTCGACTTCTGAACTCCGTTTTACCAACTAAAACGCCACAAAAAATTAGGCGAAAATAACAGAGAATATGATGAAGAAAACAACAGATTAAGCCTACGAAAATTGAACACCAAATTAGAAACATGGAGATTTAACCAGATAAAACTTAATCCCACATTATCAAATGCTTATCCAGAATTCTTGTCTTTTATCCAGAATTAGGTAGGTAAAAAACAGCTTTCGCAGAATAAATTTGAAAACTTTAAAAATACAACAGTAACACTATAATGTGTTGCCAATTCGACTTCTGAACTCCGTTTTACCAACTAAAACGCCACAAAAATTAGGCGAAAATAACAGAAAATATGATGAAGAAGACAACAGATTAAGCCTACGAAAATTGAACACCAAATTAGAAGCATGGAGATTTAACCAGATAAAACTTAATCCCACATTATCAAATGTTTATCCAGAATTCTTGTCTTTTATCCAGAATTAGGTAGGTAAAAAACAGCTTTCGCAGAATAAATTTGAAAACTTTAAAAATACAACAGTAACACTATAATGTGTTGCCAATTCGACTTCTGAGCTCCGTTTTACCAACTAAAACGCCACAAAAATTAGGCGAAAATAACAGAGAATATGATGAAGAAGACAACAGATTAAGCCTACGAAAATTGAACACCAAATTAGAAGCATGGAGATTTAACCAGATAAAACTTAATCCCACATTATCAAATGCTTATCCTGAATTCTTGTCTTTTATCCAGAATTAGGTAGGTAAGAAACAGCTTTCGCAGAATAAATTTGAAAACTTTAAAAATACAACAGTAACACTATAATGTGTTGCCAATTCGACTTCTGAACTCCGTTTTACCAACTAAAACGCCACAAAAAATTAGGCGAAAATAACAGAGAATATGATGAAGAAAACAACAGATTAAGCCTACGAAAATTGAACACCAAATTAGAAACATGGAGATTTAACCAGATAAAACTTAATCCCACATTATCAAATGCTTATCCAGAATTCTTGTCTTTTATCCAGAATTAGGTAGGTAAAAAACAGCTTTCGCAGAATAAATTTGAAAACTTTAAAAATACAACAGTAACACTATAATGTGTTGCCAATTCGACTTCTGAACTCCGTTTTACCAACTAAAACGCCACAAAAATTAGGCGAAAATAACAGAGAATATGATGAAGAAGGCAACAGATTAAGCCTACGAAAATTGAACACCAAATTAGAAGCATGGAGATTTAACCAGATAAAACTTAATCCCACATTATCAAATGTTTATCCAGAATTCTTGTCTTTTATCCAGAATTAGGTAGGTAAAAAACAGCTTTCGCAGAATAAATTTGAAAACTTTAAAAATACAACAGTAACACTATAATGTGTTGCCAATTCGACTTCTGAACTCCGTTTTACCAACTAAAACGCCACAAAAAATTAGGCGAAAATAACAGAGAATATGATGAAGAAAACAACAGATTAAGCCTACGAAAATTGAACACCAAATTAGAAACATGGAGATTTAACCAGATAAAACTTAATCCCACATTATCAAATGCTTATCCAGAATTCTTGTCTTTTATCCAGAATTAGGTAGGTAAAAAACAGCTTTCGCAGAATAAATTTGAAAACTTTAAAAACACGACAGTAACACTATAATTCGTAGCAATTTGAGTCCTTATTAGTAATAATATAAGAAAAAAATTTTTTTTGAAGATAAAATCCGTTTTCATGGAAATTTCAAGTCGAGCTTTCATGGAAACTTTAAGACCAAAAAATCGCGTTTTGTTGTGCGCGCGTTCCCCTTCAAAATTAGTATATAATGGCGCCATAGGCGCCTTGAGAAAAAATTGAGGGTTTGTCGGCCGAAAATGAATGTCATAAAATAAACCAAAGGGGTGACCCTTGGTTTTGGATACCGTTACATTGTAACTTTACGAGGGATATGAGAAACTGGAAAAAGCCTTTCTCCAAATAACTTCTGGCACTTAGTTGTGATCATTTGAAAGAATCTTGAAAAAGTATGTAGGGGATTCGCAGGGAAGCGTTAAATGAAAATTTGATGGCGTCTAAGACAACCTGCCAGGTCTTCCATTGTTGTTATAAAAGTTACGTCATATTTAAAATCAGGAACGCTCGACTTGAAAAAATTTTACAAACTGATGGGTAAAAAGAATCGTAGAAGAATTCTGCTGTCATCTAAATCAGACAGAAAATATCAAACTGTTACTTGAGAAATAGGCAAGTTTTATGCTGAGTTATGTTAAATGACGTTGACTAAGAAAAATTACCTTTTGGCTAGCCTATTTACCCCGTCCATCTATGATCTAAATTTTAGCCCCTTTATAGTTCAGCACTGCGCATTCAAAGGCCAAAAAAATTCCATCTATGTTGCGTTTTATGGAAGCAAGATTAACCTTACAATGGCTTTTAGACCAGTGTTGCACAACCCTCGCTTGTCTTCCAATCTGTTCACGTCGCAGTTCCTCGGACACGCCCTGCATCGTGACAACTCCCGCTCTGCATCAAGTAATTTCGCCTTCAAGTTTTGAGGTGTCAGCAAATTAGCACTGGAAATATAGTCGTAGACTAGAAATGGGGGCGCCAAATGAAGATTCTGTCTTCGAAAAAATTCAGTTCTTTTACCAGAATTGTAGCCAGCACGGGTTAAGAAAAGCACGGTTCTGTTCATCCTTGCGTAGATGTCATTGAGTTTTCATTATAGATTCATGCCATCTGAAGTTTGTACTATACTTGTTTGACGATACTGTGGAAACTCCGGGGGGTTTGCTTCCATTTCGAGCAGTATATGACACAGCAATTACTATTTGTTAACTATTGAATGACTACAATGCATTAAACAACTTTATGTGCCGTGTTTTTGTTGCATGCGATGTATCTTATCCTGCAAGTAGTCTTTTGTGTGCGAAACGTAGCATCACGATTAAAAGGGTTTGACAATAAATACTACTTTTGAGGAGGGAGTGCGCGCCGAAAAAAAAACCGCTTCCAAAAGCTTGCCTGTGACCTAGAAAATTTGATCAAAACAGGTCTTTATAAGGATTTGGGAGAGCTCAAAGAATCAATTTGGTCGACTAAAAAATGTCGACAAAATTTTAGGATTTTTTTGAAATCCGCTCCCCTTCGAGAAAATCCTAGATCCGCGCGCCTGAGATTGGGGCTAGTTATTGGATCAATAGTTGTCTAATTTTTGGTTACATCGATAGTGATTTTCGTTACCGCTAGCTTAATTTAAAAAAACTACTAAGACCGATGATTGTTTCCAAACATAGTAACTAGATAGTTAAGAAGCTTCATTGAACATATTTTGCAAAAAACTTTTAAAAATCTTGAACAAGTTACTTGAAAAAAAATTGAAAAAAATTGACAATTTTTGAGTGGGGCAGCGATGTTTTTTTAATCAAAACAATTTAATTTTCTACCCTAATAAAATGCTCTGTGCTCTCAACTCGTTTGCTTTATACGCTAAAACTGGATTACAAATCAAATTTATGTAAGCATTTTTTTCTCCACTCAGAAATGGCAAAGGGGAAATTTCGATCAATTCACGATTACAACGAATTTAATATGATATTACATATCTGAAGTTTATGTGTCACCTAAATTTTTGTAGAAAAGAAAAAAATTAACACAGAGGCAAATCGGAGCTACGCACCACTTGCGATACAACAAACATTAAAAAAAAACATAATTCAAAAACTTTTAAAAGTCTAGGGGCCCAGCTAAAGCTGGAGGTATATGTTTGATATTGAATGAATTTGCTATACTGATGCGGTACAAAAACAAAAAATGTGATTTCCAAAATTGGACTTTGCCCAAAACCTTAGTTGTTTCTCCACTAAAACAAGACTGCTTGTATCAGAGCGAAGCCCTGAATGTTCCGACTGCCTTTTAAGGTTTATGGAGCAGTATTAACAAAAAAAACTAAATGCATTAAGAAATAAAATTGAAAAAAATTTTCTAAAATTTTAAATTTTTTAATGAAAATCATCCCCCCATACGCCATATAAAGTACAAAAGGATAGATTTCGCTCATTGGAACAAATCAATTCTGGCAAATAAGCTTCTTTCAACTAATTTGGAACGATTTCTAAGACGGATTAAATCTCCGCTTACGCATTAATAGCGCAAACTATATCGCGCGCTATTTGTCCAAATTTGGCCAAAATGGCAATCTTTAAACCCCCATAACTTCACGAAAAAAGGTCACAAGTGAAATATCTTTTCAAATTTAAGCTCAGGACAACAAAAGCTTTCGAATGATATAAAAAATTTCCGTCAAAAATGGCTAGTTAAAAAGTCGAAATTTGTATGAAGAAAAAAAAACCACCCCGAGCACAAATATTCCGTTACTTTCGTATCGAAAGTCGGAACAATAACTGAGAAGAGTGAAAGCTTTGAATTTTCCCAAGATAACATTTCTCTTACAAAAAATAAAGGCACGGTAGGAATGATTATCTCAACTGGTTCTTTTAGTTGAACTTTTCATCTCAGATTCGATTGTGTAAATTTTAAAGAAAAGTCAAAACGTTTTTAAAAACGGTCAAAAGTTCTAAAAAACGGTCAAAATGATTTCCAAAATCCATGAACTTTTCCTGCAAAGAGCACGTTGTGACCGCTTAAGCAGAGAAGATTCCCAAAACTGGGTTTCTCGATTGAACGCAACCTGAAAATCGGCACGATAGTTTTCGCGTAAAACCAAAAATTCACAAAAAAAACAGCCAGTTTCGAAACTTCGACTTGTTTAAAGGCCATAACTTTTTTCTAAAACATACTGGGCATAACCAACTATAAAGGACGGCTTTCAAAACCGTGTTGTTTCGATTGAAACTTTCTTCTTGAACAAAATGGGCATATCGAGCTATAAAGGTAGGCTTTCAACAACCTGTTGTTTTGATTGAACCTATCATATCAGTTTTGGCAGGATAGTTAGGGGTAACAGTTCAAAAAAATTGTCAACTAATCAACAATTTGACATTTCCGAAAATCATAACTTTTTGTGTGAAAAAATGGGGGCGCTGCCGCTTATGCAGAAGGGACTCAGTTAACCTGTAATTTAGATTGAACCCAAAATCTCAGACTTGGGAAAGCAGTTCTCTAGAAAGGTCAAAAACTTTTCAAAATTTTGACTTTTCCGATTGGCCATAACTTTTGGTGTCAGAAAATTTGGGAGTAGTAACTGGAAAGTGCCTGTTAGGTAATTAAATCGATGAAAAAACAGACCGAAATAATTAGGGCCGAGGAAAGAAATACGAAGTCAAGGTAAGTAAAATTACAAACTTTAGGAGTAAATCAAACATTAAAAGCAACATTGAAAAAAAAACGTGCGCAGCAAAAAAAAAATTTCAAGATGTGACAACTAAGCCGACAACAGATTAACAGACAAATAATGGGCCGACAATTTATTTAAAACAGATCATTTCCCGTTTGAAAAAAACAGGTCCTGCTCAAATTCGAACCCAGGACCTTGGCCGTCCTAAGCATATTCGCTACCTCCAGGCTAAGTTGGCCGTGCTTTCATAATAGTTTGAATTAATTATAAAGCAAGATACAAGTGATTCTGTTAAAAAGTTGTACAAGTGATTCTGTTAAAAAAGAAATTAACTGAAACACACGAATAATAGGTTCTTCTCCACTTTGAGTAGTCGGGACAAAAATGATTCAGCAAACTAATGTCACCAGCCAAAGCCACAAAAGTCTTCCTTTTAACATCAAAAAGATATCCTCATAATTTTGTTACTTATATGAAAAAAAAATTCTATGCACTAGGTAATAGTCGATATATAGTCTACACAAAAAAATCATTCCATTCTGAATGTGATCTTTTAATTGCATTGCATGGGAAAATATTAGGCAACAATGCACACATGGAATCTCGAGCGAGTTAAAAATTAGATGAGCAAACTTTAACACAGAGACAAAGCTGAGCTTCGCAACACTTGCGTTACAATAGAAGAAAGCCGCTTAGTTGAAATAAAACTGAAAAAAAGGAAATTGCCGAAAAAAGCATGGGACAAAAACTTACCGAGCAGCGAGAAAAAATAAACAACAACATTTTGAAGCAGAAGAGTGTTTGCAGTAATTCGAGCAGGAGATGATGCCAGAGGATGATTACTACGAACAAGGTTAATTACGGGGAAAAAGTCTAGTACGCGGTTGTAACAAACTTGCTATCGCAAGTGGAAAGAGATTTTCAAAAATTTCGAAAAAACTGAGCTGCAAACATGTCTCAAAACAGTAAATAATCAAATCTCTATAAAAGCTCTTCCGACTACTAAGTACAGTTTAAAAGCATTGGATATGGAGAAAAAAAATAGAATCAAAATTTAAAGTTTTACACAGAACTCTGCCGTAACAAATAATCATATCAAACTTAGTCTAACTTCCGGTCACATGAACAAGTTTTTTTGAACTCTGGACTGAAAAGGCTCCAATATGAGACCACATTTGAACAAAGCGCGAGCTTACTAGCGACACAATTCCTCACTCTACGAGAGCAGTCAAAACAACAACTTTCTGAAACCTGACACAAAAATTCTTTTGAAACGCGCTTATGTTGAGCACTGACTGTATATCTGTTTAGCATCCGGTACAGAATTTAGCGTGCCAAAGTTAAAAAAAACAGAAATTCACACAGAGGCGAAGCAGAGCTTCGCACCACTTGCGATGGAAAAAAATGTATGTTAAGAAGAAAATTAGATTGGAAAATTGTTGCAATACAACTTTGAAAATCAAACCAGCGACATTATTAGTTTGTCTCAACAGACGTTTTAAACCTGCCCGCTATGCAGCAAAATGTTCAGAGGACACGCGATGAAACCACTTGTAAACATCAATATGATCGAAAAAAAAAAACGAATTCTGAATTGTTTTTGACGTAAAACATTTATAAAAACTTCGCAAAAACTAAAACAAATAAGATTGAACAACCGACACACTTTACCGGAAAAATCAAACTATTCTTAATACAAACTATCTAAAACAAAAGAAAATTTCCCAGAAACAATAACAAAACAAATCAAATCTTAATATTTTTTCATCTTACCAAAAATTTGGAGGTTCTTTAATTCTGATTTGATAAGACTGCAGGCTTGCTTGATCCTCATGTTTCACATGAAAGGGCTACCTTTCCAAAATCTGAGCTATAATCCAATGAAAAAAAAATTAAAATATCAATATCGAAAAAAATTAAGCAAAAACTGTGCAAAAACTGATGAAATATTTTATCTGTAACAAAAACATTGCAATAAATACAGCCGATCGAACAAATAAAAACAAAATACCACTTTTGCTACGCAAATTGAGATGAATAAACAGAAAATTTCAAATAAAATGATTCATATATGGAAATTGTTCATGTTTGATTTTTTCTCTTTTTAAAGGGTCTAGGAGGCTATTTGAAAATTTTCTAAAAATTCATGCAAGAATTCGATCACTCCCATATAACACAAACAAAAATTAATCGAAACAAAAAAACATTCGGACGAAAATAAGCCGACGAAATTAAAGCCCACCTCTTCCGATGCCGAAACTCGACCAAAAATTCTAGGCATAGAAAAACTCTACAAAACTCTTAACAAACACCAAAAGACAATGCCTAATTCCAACCACTACACGCTACACCATGGTGAAATTGATTTGAAAAGATTACCATTTCTTCAATTCTGTGAACAAAATTCTTTACGGGAAAAAAGTCTAGTACCCGATTGCAATATCCTTGTTTATCTTAACGCAAGGTAATAAAGCTCAGTCATTTTTCGGGCAATTTTCAAATATTTCTGCTCTGATCTGCAAACAATTAGTTCATACAAGATCAGTTTCAATGTTTGGATCCCTGAGTCAACCTACATCGCAAAATAGAGGAGACTTACGGTTGAAAAACAACAAATAGTTTATAATATTATCCATTGAATCATGGCTTGCCTAGCAAATATGAACAAAGAAGACATGCTTCTAGAGGCTAAAACATGGCTTACCTAGCAAATATGAACAAAGCACACCTGCTTCCAGAGGCTAAAAAAATGCAGAAAGTGCTAGAGGAAGAAAAAACCAAAAAGTAGTCATGAAGATACCATTTTGAGAATGCATGTTGAACTACAAGAATCTCGTCTACAACAACAGAAGCTACAACTTCAACAGAAAACTATCACAAGTCTGAAAAAAGATGTAGAATTATTCCGAAAACAAACAGAAAAAATGATTGAAAACTTACAAGAACAAAAACAACAAGCTGAGTATCCGACATTTCGTCCCTCGGATTGCAAAAAAAAACCTAATATCGGACAGCTCATACCAAAAAAATAATCAACAGCATATTGGGCCACTAACCGCAATACATTCATATTCATCGGCTACTATAAAGGACGTAAATAGTATTGTTGACAATCATACTTTTGGGACAAACGCCTGTTATGCATGGGGGACAGCATTCTAATGATGCGGAACTAACCGGAAAAGAATCTTGTGATCAACTTCGTGAAAATATCGAGAAATAGATTCAAAAATTCAGGCCTCATAGTTTGTAATAAAAAAACTCCCGTGAAAAATGTTTTTTTTTGGCATTGATCAAAACAACACTGAAGTAAACATTTTCAATGATGCTCTGGAAAACATGTAATTGGAAATGAATGGTACATTTACGTGGTCAAAAGTTGAATGTTTCAATTAATCTAACAGCTACCAACATTTGTGAAGACGGAGTGCACCCAAATGCCAGTGGCATTCAACTATTAATGGAAAAACTATGGGGCTATTCTTCTAAAAACGGTCAAACCATTTCCAATTCTGAAATTAAACCTCGGAAAATAATTCGCAAACTAATGGACGTTTGGGTTAAAATTTTGACTGTCAGCTGATGAACTTGCATTTTTTGCCGCTTTTTCAGTTTTTTGTGTTTTTAGTGCTTTTTGTGTTTTTAGCAGAGAAAACATTTGCAAAACGTTATTTACTCAAAAGTTCTTCCATTGAAGGAAACTAACACAATCAAATACCTGTCTTATTTATGTTTGTATCTACTATTGTATTGTTTTAACTTGAGTTTTTTTACGTATCGTAAAAAGACTCATATTAGTCCTCTTAGGAGACATTGGGGGAAATCCTGGTCACTTTCAAGACCTGCAAGAACTATTATCTTATGAAAATTTTTTTGACACTGAAAGTCAACTTAACACAGTCAAACTTTCCTTGATAAATTTCAGAAGCGTGCAAAACAATTATCAAAAAATTGTCGATTTTTTAGGTGAAATTTTGATGAATACTATAGTTGTAGCAACAGAAATAAGGCTCAATAACAAAACAGTAGGAAATACTTTTTTAAGCTCGAGGCATAATTTTGTTCATCTTCCACGCTCAGAAAGGACAGGTCTAAGAAAGGGGGAGTTGTTGGAATTTGGACTCTTTTAGCATTGAAAATGCCTATTCGTAAATATCTCATGACTGCTGACAGAGTTTTTTGAGTCATTATGGGTTGAAATTGAGTCATCATGCATGCAAAAACTTGCAATTAATGTTTCTTATTGCTCAAGAAAAACCTTTCTCCGTACTTTTTGATAAATTAGGTGGTGAAATTTCTAGAGTGTTTGCTTCAAAAATGGAAGTTTTTGTATTTAAGGACTACAATATAGATCTTCTAAAACAACACGAGTCATAAAAACTTTGCTGCAAATTGAGGTTTAAATATACCAAACCACTAAACCATCACTTGTGACCGATAAAAATATCTCACTTATCTACCATTACTTAGTTTCCAACAACCAAATAAATTATGTTACTTCGTACGAATTGCCATTCAACACAGACCACTAAACGCTTACATATGAAACATTAATTTCTTGCAAGCCAAAAAATGACATCGTTGAAATTGAGACAAGAAATTTCCATAATTTTGATCGGGGAAAAGTCAACTTAGACCGCGAACTTTATGATTGGTCAAAAATATATGAAAAATCCTCGGGACCGGAAATGCTTGATCTTTGGGGCTTTTTGTTGAAAGGTTATAAGTGCGAATGTTCCATATCGCACAAAAAATATTTAAATCAAAAACTGGTAACCAAAAACAAAAAACCATGAATTCATTGATCCTTGATGACTCTTACAAACAATTATTATAGGTATTTCAAAATATGGAAAAACACTGGCTATGAGGTAGCGCAGAGAAAAAACAAAAAGGTTAGAAACTTGGTCAATCGAAAATTGGCAAATACTTCACAAAAATATCATGTAAAATTTTCGGCAGCTCTCCAATTGTAAATAACAATGGGATTTCATGAACAACAAAATAGGGAAAAATAGTAATCAAAAGTCAGTAGCTATTAGCAAAATAGATCTGGAAAATGGCAAAAAAAAACAAAAGATGTTACTGAAATAGCAAATCATTTGCATCATGTTTTTTCAAAATATGGGTATTTTTAATGGTGAACATATACACCGAAACCCAAATTACAAACGCAGTTTTTGATTTTCGATGCGTCACAAGAAAAAAATTACGAAGATATAGATAAATTACCGCTGAATAATTCGCCGGGGCCAATGGGAATACAAGCTTTTTGCCTTCAACAAGATTAACTTGCTATCGGAAAAATGAAACGTATGGTTTTTCCAGAAAGACATCAAATCTGCTTCACGATTTTTTAAGAGACTGTCAACAATGTGTAAAATTTCAAAATCATTATTGTGACTGGATAGCACTTAATCATGCCGTTCCACAAGGTTCTGTTTTGTGACCATTAGTTTTCATTGTTTATGTAAATGATTTTAAGAACCAAATCAACAGGAACATGAATTTAGTGCATTTTGCAGATGATACAATCATCTTACTTACAGAAACTCAATCAATGCTCAAAAAACTAGAAAAGTAAATGAATAATTGAATGAAAACAAACTTAATGTTCATTAAACGGAACTTAGTCTTTGGGGAAGAGAATAGTTTAGAAAAAATTATTTATAGAGAAAAAACAAAACACGCAAACGAATGCCAGGTTTTTTAGAGTTTTAGTGGAAAAATTGAATAAATGTCTAAGGAAAGTTGCAATTGCAATTTAGTCAAAGCACTGTGTTCGACACATGGTACCATTAGAAACAAGAGTTATGCTTTTCAGATCATTAGTTTTGTCGCATTCATCTTTCAGCACAGCATTTTTTCAAAATCTACTCATGTCCAAAATTACCAGAATAAACAGACAAAGTAATTGAGGAATCAATGAGTTTTAATTCCGCAGAAAATATGATCAGGCATGAGATCTACTTCTCAAGTCTAAGGTTTTGCCAGCCGAACTTTTCATTACCCAGCATAGCTTGACTAGAATGTTCAATATGGTGAAAAATAATTAAAAACAAGAAATTGGTAGGCAGTTTATCTATAACAGAGTACCTTTGAAACTAAACAAACGCACAAAACAAATAAAACAAAATAGATTCCTAAAAATAAATTGGGGAAAGAAATCTGCAGAAAACAATAGTTGCAATAAATGGAAAAAGTTAAAGTAAAGCTGAGAAAAGCTAGGGTTAAACAAAAATTTTAATTTGAACTCAAAAGTTTTAAACAGAAATACACGAAAGTTCCTATTGACAGATCCATTAGTTCTTTTCGAGATTATTTTTATATCTAATACTAGTATTGTTTTATTCATTTTTATTTAAACAAGTTGCATTTGTATATTTACATGCCGGTGTAGTTCTTGATTTTTAACTTATTATTATAATTCCATTTCGTAGCAGCATGTATGTTTAACCAAGCGGTTATTTTGAATTTACATGTTTGTGAAAAAAAATCACTCTGAGTGCCAACTATTTTATTTTAGCTTTTAATTTTATTCAAAGAAAACTCATTCTGGGTACTTGACACGTTTGGTCAATAAGGAAGCACTGCCAAGAACGCTTCAATACTTATCAAAAAAGCCTACCGATTAGAAATTATACCATTAACTTTATTTCAGTGCCACAGAAAGTGTCAGTAATGTCAATTTTGAGGCTCTTTATTGAAATGCAAATAATTAAAAAAAACAAAAGAAATGCAAAATTCTAACCATGAAATGAAAATTAACAGCTAGGAAAATGTAGAACTCACTGACTTACAATATATTGGCTTTTTCGCCTTTTTCTCCGCATATTTGATAATTTTGTTTTAAAAATATAGGCCATGTCCTGCGTATGGTCGATCATTGTGTGTAAACAAAAAAACTCAGTTCTTTCGGTCAAACCAGCTAGGAAATTGGCAACCTACAAACAAAAATCTACATAATGTTATGTAGGAAGTTGTGTTTTTATTTGACTTACTTACAATAATTTAAAGCCGACAAGAACTGGGGGAAATAAAACTCCGCAAGAAATTTCAAAGCAAAATTACGTATTATTAGACTTTCACACATCTGTTGAAAATAATCAATTACCAAGATGCATAAAATAATCAATCACCAAGATGCATAAACGCAATCTTTGGAATATAAATACTTTTGAGTTCGCTTCAATAGTATCAAACTTTCAAACTAACCATTCCTGAAAATAAATAATTAAAATTTGACACAAATGCAAAACAGTTTCCTACCAATTGCTAAACAGTATTAATATAAATAATATATATAAAAACAAAATTATTGAAAATCAGACTTGGTAAAATGACAAGTTACAATTTTTAAACAAGCGTAAAAAATCAAGATCAAAATAAAATCTATGCTAAGCAAAAAAAGCCGAAAAAAAACAGAACCAAATTAATTAAATTTCATTTAGAAAAACGGGAAATGAACTGACGGAAACCAGGACGAAAAACAGCAGAAATCCGAAATAATAAACATTTTTTCAAAAACTGGAAATGGACTACACCGGAACACAGGAAATGGACTACACCTATTTACTACCTAAATGAAGAGATTTTTATTAGAATTTTCAAGAAATTGAGCATTTCTGAAATTTATCACTCCTACAAAGTTCACCATTCTGTCCCTTAAGTTATTTCCGGGAAAAAATTATAGTACCTGATTTCAATACCCTTGCTTATCGCAAGGGTAAAGAAACTGAACACAGAAATAAAGTGCAAAGAGCAGCCGTTGCCAAGTGGCCGGGTTCGAATCCCACTTCGGCCATGACTGGAGGTGTCCCAGTGCCATCCACTTCCTCAAGCTGCGGCGAAATGGATGACATCCCCCTCTCCCACGGTTAGTTCTGCATTGAGTAAGACCGGGGGGTAATTAAAAAAAACAGAAATAAGAAATTTTTACGTATCGTAAAAAGACTCATATTAGTCCTCTTAGGAGACATTGGGGGAAATCCTGGTCACTTTCAAGACCTGCAAGAACTATTATCTTATGAAAATTTTTTTGACACTGAAAGTCAACTTAACACAGTCAAACTTTCCTTGATAAATTTCAGAAGCGTGCAAAACAATTATCAAAAAATTGTCGATTTTTTAGGTGAAATTTTGATGAATACTATAGTTGTAGCAACAGAAATAAGGCTCAATAACAAAACAGTAGGAAATACTTTTTTAAGCTCGGGGCATAATTTTGTTCATCTTCCACGCTCAGAAAGGACAGGTCTAAGAAAGGGGGAGTTGTTGGAATTTGGACTCTTTTAGCATTGAAAATGCCTATTCGTAAATATCTCATGACTGCTGACAGAGTTTTTTGAGTCATTATGGGTTGAAATTGAGTCATCATGCATGCAAAAACTTGCAATTAATGTTTCTTATTGCTCAAGAAAAACCTTTCTCCGTACTTTTTGATAAATTAGGTGGTGAAATTTCTAGAGTGTTTGCTTCAAAAATGGAAGTTTTTGTATTTAAGGACTACAATATAGATCTTCTAAAACAACACGAGTCATAAAAACTTTGCTGCAAATTGAGGTTTAAATATACCAAACCACTAAACCATCACTTGTGACCGATAAAAATATCTCACTTATCTACCATTACTTAGTTTCCAACAACCAAATAAATTATGTTACTTCGTACGAATTGCCATTCAACACAGACCACTAAACGCTTACATATGAAACATTAATTTCTTGCAAGCCAAAAAATGACATCGTTGAAATTGAGACAAGAAATTTCCATAATTTTGATCGGGGAAAAGTCAACTTAGACCGCGAACTTTATGATTGGTCAAAAATATATGAAAAATCCTCGGGACCGGAAATGCTTGATCTTTGGGGCTTTTTGTTGAAAGGTTATAAGTGCGAATGTTCCATATCGCACAAAAAATATTTAAATCAAAAACTGGTAACCAAAAACAAAAAACCATGAATTCATTGATCCTTGATGACTCTTACAAACAATTATTATAGGTATTTCAAAATATGGAAAAACACTGGCTATGAGGTAGCGCAGAGAAAAAACAAAAAGGTTAGAAACTTGGTCAATCGAAAATTGGCAAATACTTCACAAAAATATCATGTAAAATTTTCGGCAGCTCTCCAATTGTAAATAACAATGGGATTTCATGAACAACAAAATAGGGAAAAATAGTAATCAAAAGTCAGTAGCTATTAGCAAAATAGATCTGGAAAATGGCAAAAAAAAACAAAAGATGTTACTGAAATAGCAAATCATTTGCATCATGTTTTTTCAAAATATGGGTATTTTTAATGGTGAACATATACACCGAAACCCAAATTACAAACGCAGTTTTTGATTTTCGATGCGTCACAAGAAAAAAATTACGAAGATATAGATAAATTACCGCTGAATAATTCGCCGGGGCCAATGGGAATACAAGCTTTTTGCCTTCAACAAGATTAACTTGCTATCGGAAAAATGAAACGTATGGTTTTTCCAGAAAGACATCAAATCTGCTTCACGATTTTTTAAGAGACTGTCAACAATGTGTAAAATTTCAAAATCATTATTGTGACTGGATAGCACTTAATCATGCCGTTCCACAAGGTTCTGTTTTGTGACCATTAGTTTTCATTGTTTATGTAAATGATTTTAAGAACCAAATCAACAGGAACATGAATTTAGTGCATTTTGCAGATGATACAATCATCTTACTTACAGAAACTCAATCAATGCTCAAAAAACTAGAAAAGTAAATGAATAATTGAATGAAAACAAACTTAATGTTCATTAAACGGAACTTAGTCTTTGGGGAAGAGAATAGTTTAGAAAAAATTATTTATAGAGAAAAAACAAAACACGCAAACGAATGCCAGGTTTTTTAGAGTTTTAGTGGAAAAATTGAATAAATGTCTAAGGAAAGTTGCAATTGCAATTTAGTCAAAGCACTGTGTTCGACACATGGTACCATTAGAAACAAGAGTTATGCTTTTCAGATCATTAGTTTTGTCGCATTCATCTTTCAGCACAGCATTTTTTCAAAATCTACTCATGTCCAAAATTACCAGAATAAACAGACAAAGTAATTGAGGAATCAATGAGTTTTAATTCCGCAGAAAATATGATCAGGCATGAGATCTACTTCTCAAGTCTAAGGTTTTGCCAGCCGAACTTTTCATTACCCAGCATAGCTTGACTAGAATGTTCAATATGGTGAAAAATAATTAAAAACAAGAAATTGGTAGGCAGTTTATCTATAACAGAGTACCTTTGAAACTAAACAAACGCACAAAACAAATAAAACAAAATAGATTCCTAAAAATAAATTGGGGAAAGAAATCTGCAGAAAACAATAGTTGCAATAAATGGAAAAAGTTAAAGTAAAGCTGAGAAAAGCTAGGGTTAAACAAAAATTTTAATTTGAACTCAAAAGTTTTAAACAGAAATACACGAAAGTTCCTATTGACAGATCCATTAGTTCTTTTCGAGATTATTTTTATATCTAATACTAGTATTGTTTTATTCATTTTTATTTAAACAAGTTGCATTTGTATATTTACATGCCGGTGTAGTTCTTGATTTTTAACTTATTATTATAATTCCATTTCGTAGCAGCATGTATGTTTAACCAAGCGGTTATTTTGAATTTACATGTTTGTGAAAAAAAATCACTCTGAGTGCCAACTATTTTATTTTAGCTTTTAATTTTATTCAAAGAAAACTCATTCTGGGTACTTGACACGTTTGGTCAATAAGGAAGCACTGCCAAGAACGCTTCAATACTTATCAAAAAAGCCTACCGATTAGAAATTATACCATTAACTTTATTTCAGTGCCACAGAAAGTGTCAGTAATGTCAATTTTGAGGCTCTTTAATTGAAATGCAAATAATTTAAAAAAACAAAAGAAATGCAAAATTCTAACCATGAAATGAAAATTAACAGCTAGGAAAATGTAGAACTCACTGACTTACAATATATTGGCTTTTTCGCATTTTTCTCCGCATATTTGATAATTTTGTTTTAAAAATATAGGCCATGTCCTGCGTATGGTCGATCATTGTGTGTAAACAAAAAAACTCAGTTCTTTCGGTCAAACCAGCTAGGAAATTGGCAACCTACAAACAAAAATCTACATAATGTTATGTAGGAAGTTGTGTTTTTATTTGACTTACTTACAATAATTTAAAGCCGACAAGAACTGGGGGAAATAAAACTCCGCAAGAAATTTCAAAGCAAAATTACGTATTATTAGACTTTCACACATCTGTTGAAAATAATCAATTACCAAGATGCATAAAATAATCAATCACCAAGATGCATAAACGCAATCTTTGGAATATAAATACTTTTGAGTTCGCTTCAATAGTATCAAACTTTCAAACTAACCATTCCTGAAAATAAATAATTAAAATTTGACACAAATGCAAAACAGTTTCCTACCAATTGCTAAACAGTATTAATATAAATAATATATATAAAAACAAAATTATTGAAAATCAGACTTGGTAAAATGACAAGTTACAATTTTTAAACAAGCGTAAAAAATCAAGATCAAAATAAAATCTATGCTAAGCAAAAAAAGCCGAAAAAAAACAGAACCAAATTAATTAAATTTCATTTAGAAAAACGGGAAATGAACTGACGGAAACCAGGACGAAAAACAGCAGAAATCCGAAATAATAAACATTTTTTCAAAAACTGGAAATGGACTACACCGGAACACAGGAAATGGACTACACCTATTTACTACCTAAATGAAGAGATTTTTATTAGAATTTTCAAGAAATTGAGCATTTCTGAAATTTATCACTCCTACAAAGTTCACCATTCTGTCCCTTAAGTTATTTCCGGGAAAAAATTATAGTACCTGATTTCAATACCCTTGCTTATCGCAAGGGTAAAGAAACTGAACACAGAAATAAAGTGCAAAGAGCAGCCGTTGCCAAGTGGCCGGGTTCGAATCCCACTTCGGCCATGACTGGAGGTGTCCCAGTGTCATCCACTTCCTCAAGCTGCGGCGAAATGGATGACATCCCCCTCTCCCACGGTTAGTTCTGCATTGAGTAAGACCGGGGGGTAATTAAAAAAAAACAGAAATAAGAAATTTCACATGGGATAAAAGTTGTGTCAACGTGTTTAACAAGCTCCGTTTTTGTAATTAGAAAATATTCGGTTCAATGAGCTGTTTCTGGTAGAAAGTAATTAAACCTGCGACAGTTCTGCAAAACGAAAGTGCATTAATCATGAAAAATGTCAACATTAACAGCCCAACAATGAATCTTATTCAGATCCTAGTCCTCAGAAACTTCTGATTGAAGATATTTTGAAGAAAGGAATATAAATTTACTTAACTGATATATTTTTGAGAACATAGCTTATAATTTGACTTTAAAATGCAAATACTTGAAAAGAAATCAAAAATTGACATGCGCAAACAGCAGTTTCTGCTTCAAACATAATTAAACGCCATCTTTGTTCTAAGTGTACAGTCACTGGTCAGAGATCGGTAAGTATTGTCGGCTGACCACAGCGATGTGAAGAAATCGTTTTGTTGGTCTGCGTCATTGGTCTACCGAAGCCTGGTTAGCAACAGACAGTCCAGAGCTGGAAAAAATATTTAACTCAACAAAGCATAGCCAACAGACAATTAGTAGAAAACTGTCAAGGAACAAGAAAGCTGAATAATTGATTTTTGAAGCTTGTATGTTATTGATTTTTGACCAAATGTATATTAAATTAATCAGGATTATTTTTAATTGAAATTTTTGTTGATAAAAAAAAATTACCTTGATGGCGGGTCGACGAGAAGCGTCGTCAGAGAAGAGTAAGAAATCATGTTCAATCACATGACTGGTCTAGTCTACATATAAAACTGCGTGTTCCTCATAAAGCGCTTCAGGAGGTGATGTTCATTTGGTTGCTGTTGTTGGCATCATAACATAAGTGAGTAGAGGCGGCTATTGGGGGGGGGGGGGGGTTGGGTTTAGGCAGAGGCGCTTCTTGGGGGTGCTTTTGAGAAGGATGTCGAGGCAGAAGAGGATTGACTGTTTAGGATCTCGAACAACTCGTTTGCCGAGGGGGGACGCCCAGAGCGCAATTTGGACCATACTTCCACTCCTAATACATACGGAATAGTGACATTAAAACTTGAAAAGCTCACTGCCAATATCGAGAATTAAGCATATTAATTTTTTAACAGTTAAAGAACCAAGAAGAAATATTTTTTACCAGTTATTTTTTGAAGATATGAGCTCACCGTTGAATTGAATTTCGAATGCTCCGGTAGCGATGAGCTGTCCCTCGATAGCGTTTGAGATGAAGAATATCATCATCGAGGCATACAACTAAAATAACCGTACAAAATATGCTAGAAGCAAGACAACGAAAAAAATATTTGTCTTCAATAACATTTCTTGTTAAGATGAGCAAATCGTATGTAGTTAATTTTTCTCGAGAAGTAACACCTTAGACAAAATTGCACACATTGAAAAAAAAAGCCAAAATAACTGATTACGAATTCTTGGTCCACTTTTGCTTTTAACTTTTATAAACAATATAACAGCAAATTTCAGCAAAGATAGCCAATTGCTGTGCAAGTAGCTAACACAGTATGTTGCGAAACAAATTCTTTAAAAAAGTTCTTTTTTAAATTATTTGTTTTTTTTGTGCGAGGTTTGATGATGGATCTGAACGAAAGCCTAAAATTTAAGCATCTTCAAAAATAATAGTGAAATAAGCATTTTGGTCGGCCGTTTTCTTTAAAATGACTAGAAAAACTCCGGTTTTTCTTGTCTCTGGGACAATTTTTATTTGAGGTACCTGATTTTGCGTGGAAAACAAAAACGCTAAAACGCACCCGAATTCAAACTTCCTCCTGATTTTCACAGGTAGGAACACAAATACACATACTATATAAAAACTTAATCAATAAAATAACTGCAAAATTTTAAAAATACATGGTTCATTATATAATAATGACACTGTAATTAGAACGTTTCGGGAGAGGAGCACCAAAAACCTTTGAAAAAAACTGGAAAACAAGCAAAAAATAATAAGCTTACTTTGAATACAAAACAGGATGTTTTCGAATAAAACAACAAAAACAAGGATACCCCTTTGCTGTGCAAGTAGCACAGAAGGTTCTGACCACAATCGAAAAAAAACTATTTAAAAAAAACTGTTTTTTTTCTGATGGTGTTTTTTATTCAGTGTGTGGATGAGAAAAGCTGAACAATAGCCCAGAATTTAATTATATTCGATGATAAACTAAACTTTTATAAGTTTTATTGAAAAATCAATACAATTATTAAAAAAACTTGCAAGTTCCAAATTTTTTGCAAAAAATTTTGATTGTTTTTAATTTTTTTTTCTGAGGAAGCCTCTAAACTAACGTATTTTACTAGAAATAAATTAACTTTTTACGGCTTAATTTCCAATGTGTAAAAATATGATAAAAATTAGCGCTCAGAGATACCTGAAAACGAATTAATAAATCCAAGATTTTTTCTGCCAAGCAGTTCTCAATTTATTCAACTTTAGTGTTTCGACCAATGAAAAAGGAAGGAACTTTTAAATTCGAATGTATTTTAGTCATTTTTGTTGGCTTTTCACACAAAATCAGGCAACGCGACAAAACGATATATCACAAAACCGGTTTAAAAAATTTGAGTTTTTATCTTTTTTCGGGCGATTAGAGCAATCGATAGTTTTCTAAGTTTTCTATAGATTCGAAAGACATCAAAAACCGGTTTCATAATTTTTTTTCCGTCCTTTTCGAGCGAGTCAATCGAGTCTAAGTTCGACCAAGTCGAGTTCCGAACGTTCTTGATAAGAAAATTGATCATTTACGCCAAGAAAAATTTGGTTTTAGTAAACGAAAGAAAACTAGCTTTGGAAGCTTCATTTAGCACTTCCTTGGCAAAAAAGCTTTCTAGAAACTTATTGAGAAAAAAATAGAAAAAGTTACTCGTTTTTGAAGATCTGTTGTCGATAATGTCTAATTTACTTTCTACGCTTTCGTCAACAAGAAACAACTCGAACTTGAAGTATAACCTAATTTGTAGTTTTTATGAATGTGGTCGCAACGTTCTGTGCTACTTTGCACAGCAACAGGCTATCCTTCTTTTATATTGAAATTTGTCTTGCATCAGGCTGTAAGCAATTATACCTTATGGTTCCGACCATTGAAAATGGGGAAACTTTGTATTCGGGTGTATTTTAGTTTTTTATCTTTCTCGCCAAATCAGGTACCACAATAAGTAATCGGAACGGGTCGAGTGATATATCATATTTAAGTCCTTTCAGCGGTGATTAGAACGAAATCTAAAAAAAATCAAAAATTTGTTGCAGAGTCCGACAAAAACCATTTTGAAAAATTTATAAGCTTCATTTCACACTTCCTTGGCAATAATAATTTTCAACAAGCGAAGCAGAAAATTTAAACGAAGCAGAAAATTTAAACAAGCGAAGCAGAGCATAAACATAAAAAACAAAAGTCGAAAAAAAATGAAAAAACTAGGTCTACCAAAATTTAAACTTGCATAAGTCTCAGTAGATGTTCACTCTTGGCAAACATGCCAGATAGTTAAATATTAAATTAACAACAGAAAAGAACTTACGAAGAGGAAACAAAGCCGACAATCGTTGAGCAGACAGTTAAAATGAAAAAAAAAACATTTTATAGTAAATAGTTTGATCATTCAAGACCTCCAAAGTAGAATGAACAATACTTGCACTCACAAATGCAATGAAAATTTCTTACAGCACAAGCAAAATCCCTGATGTGGCAACTATGCCGACAAAATTTGAGGAGACAAACGAAAGTCCGACAATTGCATACATACTGAAGAAAAAACCAAGTCTGGCCGAGTCTAGAACCACAGACCATACCGTGCAAAAGCTACGACGTTACCGTTGGGCCACATGGGAAGGAATGAAACATGAAAAGAAGAGAAAAAGGGCTGAGATGTTAAAATAAAAGAGAAGAGGAGTGAAAAATAAAAAGAATGTAAGAAAATTTGTTTACGGGAAAAATTACTAGTTACAGATTACAAGACACTTGCTCTCGCAAGTGTAACTATTGTCCAAAAAATAAGAAAACATTCTTTGAAGACAACCAATTTCGATTATACCTAATTCACTATTTATCTACTCGTTTGTATAACTGACTCATCACACCACGCACAGAAGAACTACACTATTTGAAAAGGAAACCCTTGGCGAATGGCTATTGTTTTTTGCGACCATATATGCAATTTGAAGGTGATTCTTCAGTGCTGGGAAATGCTGTCTCACCACCGTCAAGCAACGAGCACAGCTCATTTTTTCAGATGATCTTACATACCTTATTTTCCCAGGCCCAAGCCATGGCTTGTGGAGTCGGCAACCCTGCTAGTTCGAACACGTTGTATCCTGACACCACGCAGAGAATGAATGCGATCTTGAAGTACCCGAGAGCCAGCGCCGCGTAGTTTTGCATGGGAGGAGGAGGGTAGTTCTCTCCGTGGACCTCGATCTCAGGAAAATTACTTTGAATCATCTTGGAGAAGTCCTCGAAGAGTTTTCGATACCCTCATCCGTAGCTTAAACATAATATCCACATTTACGAGCAAGTTTTTTGTCTTACAACCAGAAAAATAACAGTTTCAGAAAATGGAAGGAAACATTTCGTAAATATAATAGCAATTTAACATTTCTTGTTTATCTGCTGGGCCGCTTAGATATAAAAAAAGTTAATAACTTTTAGCACTTCCCTTCAACTTTGGTCTGATTAAAATGACAGCTGATAATTAATATCGTAAACCGACGAGATTAAAAAATTCTTGGCATGAATTTTAAAATGGACGTTTTTACTCGTGGTAGAATGTAATATAAAACTATGAATACTGACCAGTATAGAAATTTGATAGCTGGTCCAGAGAAGGACTTCATAGGCACTGATTTGTCCATACTGGACGCCCCGAACTCATTGGCCCCGGTTATATCTCTGAAGGTGATAAGAGAGAGAAAAAGAACCAGACCAGCTGCCACCATCCGTTCAGCTGCTACCGGCATGGCCGAAACGTGAACAGATAAACCCGATCACACACGGATAGGAGTCTGATTTGATATTCACTCAGTCAAAACAGTAAATCTGAAAAAAAGACAAGCATAATGAATCGGCCAAAGTTTTTATCAAATTAATTTGTAAAATTTAAAGTTATTTTAACTGCGTGTAACACCATTTGGATCTATCAAATTTAACACTCCTAAATACTTGCACCAATTATAGACTCCTTGCATAAATAACACCATTTAATGTCTTTGTTTCTTGACATTGGTAACTCAATTTTGACAGAGTGAAATTAAAGAATCACGGAATTGTCATAAACGAGCAAATTTTCTATAAAAATCTATCGATCAAAGTACAAACTCCCCAATCGACGGGGCGAGCCGCCTAGTGGAATGGTCTGATTATGCAAAAACTAAAATGCGCTCAGTCGCAAGAAATTTACTAGCCGCTGAAATATCATTTCTGTTTACCTGCTTCAGGATAAAATATCAACGTGTTTCGATCAATACATACGAAATTTAAGCTGGTCATAGCAATGATATTCACTTAGACATACAATGAGTAATTCACAAAACGAAATAAAAGATTTCAAATATTGAATTTCGAAATCAAACTCTTCAGAAACATTTCAAACAAATCGAAGTCCTTAACATAACAATTCAACATCAACCAACGTAAGTCTTGAATCGCTTCAATTTTGCAGACTTGATAAAAGTCCCAATATTTCGTTCACAGATAAAGCGAAGCCGCAAACACGATATCTCTTTTAATCTGTTCGATTCCCTTGTTGAACTTCTGTTCCAAATCTGCATTGCCGATTGCCTTCGCAGCCTTGGTCATTTCTCTCATCAGTTCCTCCAGACGTCGCATTCCTCTGATAATGGAACCCTCGAATATCTCAGATAATTTGCAGACTTCGTTGAAGGGAGATCCCTTGGCCCAGGCATGGGATATTTCCATCAAGCTGGGTCGGAATGAACTCACGTAGTCATCTTCATCTAAATTCAATCTTTTTTGGAGTTAAACAGGCTTAACAACTCATTAAATTAGGCGCTAACGCTACTGAAATCGAAAGCCATCAAATAAGGTTCATTTTACTGCTGTTTCATACATGTTTCACACGTGCATCAAACTAAGCAGCAACTCGAAAAATACCGATTCATGATTCAAAGGCAATCATAAATTTTCAAATCTCAAAACAAGGATAGCCGGTTCCTGTGAAAAGAAAACATAGCGTTCCGACCACATTAAAAAAAAACATTTTTTTGTTGTTGAAAAATAGTGTTTTTCTGCGTGTAGAGAGAAAGACAAAAATTAGTATTGGCTCCAGTTAACTACAATTAGTGTTGTAATTTAGGTTCTCTCGGCACTTCAGTGATCGGAATACTGATCATCAAGAAGTCATGTAGGACGAAAAAAACTTTTAAGCTCTTTCGCTATATCTTATGTCACAGGTTAACTATTTTCCAATTTAGTCTAACTTAAGCTGAGGCCTAATGAAGATTTTGAAATCATTAGGCCAAAGCATAAATTAGACAAAATTGTTTATTGTAACCATTAAACCTGCGACATACGATATAGCTACACAGTTTAAAAATTCTGATCAACAGTTAACGAATAATGCCATGGATGAGTCTTTGCGTCCTCTATGAGATCGTTTTCCAAAGCTTTTTATTCCTCCGATAAGGCAACAGCACCTTAGTTAAGATAGCAGCAGGAGATAGGCTTGCCAAAGACGCCTGAGATTTGAAACCAGATAGAACAAAAGTCTTTGTTTCAATGTTTTTTTTTCAAAAAAAGGTGTCAGAGCTCTTTTAAGGGTCGTTTTTTGGAAATATCATCTTGCAAACAAAATCCATATAATTTTTCAATAAGAGCAGAGGCGGATTTAGGGGGGGGGGGGGGAAGCTTCCCCCTCAGGGATTTGACCCCCTACCTTGAGGTATCAATATATACTAATTTTGAGAAAGCACGCGCCACAAAAATGAGATTTTTTGGTCAACATTTTCCAAAAATTGCCTAAAAACGCCTTTTTGGCCTGTTTTTCAAAATAAAATTTTGCCTTCGGCGCAGAAGATTTGACCAAAACAGGGTCTTTTTAGTGATTTGGGAGAGCTCGGAAAATCAATTTGGTCGACCTAAATAAAAAAAGGTCCACAAAATTTTCGAAAATTTTTGGAAAGTCCGCCCCCCTCGAGAAAATCCTAGATCCGCCCCCTGAACAAGAGGTCAAGCACTGTCCTTAACTACCAACTCACCTATCGTAATTTTGCAGTCCGCTGAGACCTTTGCAACCCTTCTCGCTGTCTCTTGTAGAACTCTGAACGGTTTTGCTAGTCCTTCGTCTAAATTGGGATTTTCACTTCCTTTCTCCTGAAAAGCAAAACAGCTTAACAAAGCTACCGCTTGTTCTGAAGTCAGGTCATTGAATACTCCGTTGAACATCAACTCCGTCAGAACTAATTCGTCTCCTGAACTTATTTCGCATGCCACTCTTCCTTTCGTTTCAATGACGTCATTCTCACTCGCGTATCCGAGTCGTCTCAAGACTCTCTTACGGCATTTGAGCTCCTCCATTTGGATAATATTTTTAGCCGACTTCAGGTCGCCTTTAAGCTCTAACATTCTCTGTTCCAACTTGTTACATCTATCGCACAGATCGAAAAGGATAGACAACTGTGGGTCATTGTGTAATGGGTGCTTGAACATTCTGTGTTCCAATGTTTCAATACGTTTAATCACATCAATTGCCGTTGCATCTTTCACACCCATATCGGCACACAAATCCAACTGTGGGAATCCTTGAGGAAATCTTTTGCATACCTCCTGAATAGACTTTTCAACGCCTTCACGGCTCTGCTTGCTTCTGAGATCCTTGGGTAGGTGTAGTCTAATAGCGCTTATTTGATCTAGAGTGTTCAACATGACTGGTGCTACTTGCAGCTCGCATCTTCCAGGGATATTCGGTTTTCCTGGAAGCGGCTCTTCAAGGGTAGGATCAACATTAAGTAACACTTCTACCACATATTTAGGAGCTTCGTCGGCTTTACTTTTCGTGGATTTCTGAAAATTCACCACCGCGCCCCAACCATAGTCAACATCTTCGTGCTTGACTTTCGCAAGCCTTCCTGGCTGCATGAAAGGCAAAGCATACTTAGGAGTCACCATATATTGGTGCAAGTCGCGTCTCAATTTCTCCAACTGTTGTCTGATTTTGTAATAGACAAGAGCTTTGTCTTCGTTTGGAATTTTTAAAGACTCATGCTCAGCTTGAAGCTTTTTGAATGCTTCGATGGTAGTTGGAACAGAAGAAGACTGCTGGAACTGGAAAAAGGATTTTTCTAACATGTATTCCGGGTTGATCTCTTCTACTCGGAGCAAATTAAGAACCATATTGTAAGTCAAATGGAAAGCACTGTTCAAAGGGTCCGCTTGGCCTTTGATCAAGTTACGCCCAACTTCAGGTGAGAGTTTTTCATCGACCATCAGAATCACAATTCCACGCTCATCGATTCCTCGACGTCCGGCTCTTCCAGACATCTGGATATACTCTCCCGAAGATAGCCACCTGAAATTCTTTCCGTCGTATTTCCTAGCATTTGTAAAAACGACGGTTCTTGCAGGCATGTTCAACCCCATCGCAAACGTTTCTGTAGCAAATAAAGCTTTAACGAGACCTTCTCCGAATAAAATTTCGATTGCCTCTTTCAAAATGGGCAGCAAGCCTGAGTGATGGATGCCAATTCCTCTTTTGAGAACCGGTAACATTTGTTCTACTTGAGGCAACTTTTTATCTTCATCGCTGAGGCAGTCGATCGCATTATTAAACACTTCTTCAACTAGCTGTTTTTCTTCTGCTGTGTTGAAATCAAGCTTTTGCTGCTGCAGTGCATATGCCTCGCATTCTTTCTTACTGAAACTGAACACTATCACAGGTTGAAAGTTTCGCTCGTTAATCATTTTCACTATTTTGAAAATGTTGCTTTGGACTTGAGAGTTGTTCTTCTTTCCTCCTCCAGTTCCTCCTGATTCACTCGAACCCTTTAAACTTTCCATTGCCAGATTGAAATTATCTTCACGGAATTCACCTTTTTCGTTGACAACTAAATGCAAACCCTCAGCTCCAGCCGGGTAAATGTAGTGCTGCAAAGGCGTTGGTCGATAGTCTGTATACACCACGTGACACGATTGCTGATGCAAATGCGCAACCCACTCTGCAAACTGTCGGGCATTAGGAATTGTCGCCGACAAGAAAACATAATGCACATTATCAGGCAACAAAATAATAGTTTCCTCCCAAACCACACCCCGTTCCTTGTCTCGCATGTAGTGAATTTCATCAAATACCACCCAAGCTACTTCGCGCATGACCTCAGATCCTCGGTACAACATACTTCGCAGAATTTCGGTCGTCATTATCAAGCAGCCAGCTGATGGGTTAATGGTTACATCACCAGTCATCAAACCAACGTCAGTGAATTCTTCTGTCATTTCTCTAAACTTCTGGTTACTAAGCGCTTTGATAGGCGTAGTGTAAATAACACGCTGTTTATCTCGAAGCGATGTCGCAACTGCGTACTCAGCTACCACTGTTTTACCAGCTGATGTATGAGCGGACACCAGAACAGATCTCTTATTTTCAATACAACGGATCGCTTCTTCCTGGAAAGGATCGAGTTTGAATGGATACTGTTTTGCTGGTGTCGTAGAAAGAGATTGCAACTCTTCAGCCGCAACGCCTTTAGGGGTGCACATTTCATGAACACATCCGGTTCTTACATCGGCTACCTTCGCCGTTTCTATTTGCGGCATCAATTTTATCAGTGCCATTTCTTCTTCTGCAATTGAAATTTTAGTCTTTGCAAAGGACTGTTCGTCTTTCTGTACATCAAAAAGTCCATCGTCATCTTGAAGTAAGTTATCCACATCTTTGAACCCACTGTCTGTGTCGGTCCCAGTGGATTTCGAAGCACCTGATTTTTTACGGGAGTCCAAACTCTTCCGCGGCTTCTTCGGAGCAGGTGTATCGTCTGCGCTAAACACGTCAAATAAATCACTTCCCGACATAGCGCTCTGAAAGATATATCGAGATTGAAAAAGCCATGTTCAGTTCATTTTAGCAGAAATTTGACGCAGAAGAGAAACTCTACTTTGCGTCCGAAAATCGAATTGAGAGAATCTATTAAAAACTAGAGAAAAAAAACTTGAAGAAGAAGAAACACTTTAATTACTCTAAGGAATAGTCGTTGCAATAGTATACTACTACTACTAAAAGACTTCATTCCCTGATAATGGGCAATGACAAAATAAAAACAGCAGTAAGCGCGACAAGTCGCGCATTTACACTTTTAAAAAAAGGAACATGAAGAGTTCAAATTAAAATCCGTCAGTTTGTTGAATAACAGTGTTTCTAGATGTTTTTTCACAGTTGATGGATTCTGCAACAGGTTGATCCCCTTTCCTGAAACATAGTTTGCGTTCTCCACAGTACAATAAAAATAGCTTCCCCATGTGGTCTTTCGGTAGCGCGAACACAGTCGTATCGCTGGACCGATTACCCGCTCGGGAGTAATAAAAAGAAATGAGTAACAAAAAGAAACATGATTAAAAATATTAAAATCATAACGGTTTTGCAGAAGTTTACTGAAAAGAACAAGGTCGTTCAGGTCGACCATAATGGATCAAAATGCAGATTCAGCATATTCGAAATTTTAGCAGTGAACCTTCCGAATTGGCGATTTTGAGGGAATAAGAGCGTTATTGGAACGATTGGCAAAACGGTGAGGGCTAGAATGTTCTGGTATTTTAAAATTTTAAAAATTCGAATTATGACGTCATATTTCTGAGAAACATCAGAAACGGCCATTTTGGCAGAAAAGTCGAAGAAGGACACAACAACGATAGTTGCGACGACGACAACAACGAGAAAATTGAGAATCGGAATCAGAGAAAAGCAGAAGTAGCAGAAACCGCTCCAAGTTGCAACTATTGTGTCGCTACAATAGTTGCAAGGCAGTTGCTAACAACAGTGAGGGATGGAAACCAGCCTTCCGGGTTACAGAGAAATCAAGCTTAACGTGCTTGATTCAGTGGATTCGAGAATCAGGAGGGGTTTCGGGACTGGAACTTTTATCATCTTATATGAACTTTTAGCTTCCCTGTCATGTCCTGATTTGAATTTAACTAACATCTGAATTCATTTTGCTAGAATGAGAAGCTAGGAGTTGGGTGAAAGGGTTGATCCATCTTCGATGGAGATGATGATTTTTATCTACTGAACAAAAACATTAATAATTCAATAAGTGGTAGTAGCCCTGTTTTTAGGAGTGACCTCGTGGTCTGGAGATACTGAGACCCAGCCATGGGTTTACTATTTCTGCATGTATTTCAGTTAATTTGAGTGTTTTGACCGAGGCCGAAAGCAGTAACGTTTTTTGTCGACCCGATGTTGGAAAGACCACCGTAAGTACTGGCTTGGTAGAGACGGTGAAAAGCATGCAAAGCTCTGTTTGGACGTTAGCCAGTCGTCTTAGGACTTAGTTTTGTTCTCCCTCTATATGTATCTTCCGGGCGAATGTTACATACATGTTTTTATGGCGCTCCTGGGTGTTATTCTTTTTTAACATCATGACCGGCAGAACCGTTAACGAGCACTCCGCGCCGAGCGGATGCTCACATTAACGCCCTTAATAGGCATAAACCGCCGGGGCGGAAGGGTAGTTCGGAACGCGGAAGCCTTCCGGATTATCGTGAATAGCTTTTTAACCTAGTTAAGACCGAAAATTCACGAACCAGGAAGGGTGGGGGGATTCGCGGTCCCGTCATTTCCTGAGTGGTCCATGACCAAAAACATTTAAAGATATAGATAAAACCAAACAAAAAGTAGTATAGTACCCAAAAAAAAAACATTAAAAAAATAACCGAAAAGACCAAAAACAGTAAAAAAAAAAAAAAAGTAAAAAATCAGTAGATATCATCCCCCCAGACAAGATGTGATCCGACCCTCCCGTTTGTTGTTGATAAAGATATTGTTGTTACAGGCATTTATATCAGTCAGGATCGTTACGATCAATTTTGTGGCCCGTTTTTGAAGCTTGTACTGTAGGGTTATTTGAGCATTTAAGCACGTTAATGATAAATTGCGCTCAATCCGGAAGGGTCAACTGATTTGCGCTCAATCCGGAGGGGTCTTGGGAGAAGATTGATCCGGCAAGCAGTACAAGGAGCAAGAAGAAGGGGCTCAACGACAACAACAATTGACTGTTGGGTATCGTTAACAAGTTTTGTATCCCTTTTGGTGTCCACTGTAGTGACCCTTCACCGAACTGCGAATATCCGAGTTAAGCACCTTAATTCGGATATTAAACAAACCCGGAGGGGTATAGTATTACTAATATTATTTTTTATGTAGCCTATATTAATACTCCTATACCGTTTTTCAGTGAAAAACACAGAAATTAGACCGGTTTTTAGGGTCAAAATAGCGATATTTTGATTCCCACACAAATCGCAATTTTTGAGATATCGATAATTTTTGAAACGGAAAAAAAGCGCTAAATTAGTGTGTTACATCGTAACTGCACTACTATAATAGATAAAACCGGTTAAGTTTAGTTCGGAAGTGGTTGGAACTATTTTGGAACAAAAAACCAAATTTTCGTGATTTTTGAGAAAACGAAACATTATAAATTCAAAATTTTTTTTGAAATTTTTGAGTTAGAACAGTAAAAATAGTTGTTCGGACAACTTCCACTAGTGAATCTACGAGTTTTAAAACCCGCTACCCGAAAGCCTTCCGGGTTGCAGAGAAATCGAACTTAACGTGTTTGATTTGGTGGATTCATCAACCCGGAGGGGTATAGGTAGCATAGTTTTTCGCAAAATTTTTCAACTAAAGCGTTTTAGATCAGGTCTTTTGCATTGAACTAGAAAAGTATAGGCCTTCTGAGCTCGGACCAATAATTTTCAGGTCGAAAAGAACAGAATTGTGGAAAAAGTTAGGCGGAACCTATAAGAGAAAAATTTCTTGACTTTAGAAAAAAGATGTTTTGGTTAATAACTTTGGAACTACTGGGCATATCCAATTGATCTTGGTACCAATAGATCAGAAATTAGCTGAGCTTACTGATAGGGACAAAAGTTTTTCGAAAAAGAAAGCGTGAAAAGTTTTTGAGATTGTTTTTAGCAAATTCACCAATTTGGGAGGGAGACCCTTCACGTTTTGTAAATTTTTTTTTAGGAAAGCCCTTACACCCCTCCCAAAAGGTAACAGCGGTTGAATAGAGTAACTTTAGGCTGTTCTAGACGAAAAGGGAAGGCTAAAGGCACACGAAAACCTTAATCGAGCCGAAGTTAGGCTAGCGATAAGACCCTTCACCGTTAGCGTGAATTGTCAAATAAGGGGCTTAACTTCAATCCGGAAGGGTCTAGGAAAGGATCACATACCCTTCCTAGTTAATTTAAAAAGCATAATAGCATCGAAGAACGTATCCGGAGGGGTATAGGTTGAAAGAAGGAAATCTCCGAAAAGCTACTTTTACAAAAAAAAAAAAAAATTCAAATTCGGAGGGGTCCCAATCCGGAAGGGTCATGTTTTCACAAAACCGGAGGGGTCCAAATCCGGAGGGGTCTTATATTCACTATTTCAGAGGGGTCCAAATCCGGAGGGGTCTTATATTTACTAACTCAGAGGGGTCCCAATCTGGAGGGGTCTAAATTTTGCTAGTCCGGAAGGGTCTTATTTTTGCCAATCCGGAGGGGTATTATTTTATTAAAGGACTTAGGTAAACGGAAGAAAAACTAAAGTGAAAGGTATAAGGTTATTAGCAGACAGGCTAGGAATCAGTGACTGCACTGGTAACTTGCCTTTCATTAAAGACCAGACCAAAACAAAACAGGTCCGAACTCGGATATTCGCGACACTAAGTCTAAACTAAAAAGAGCGTAATTCATTGGTGTGGATTGAAACCCAAAACGTTTTTGTGAAAAGTGACTGCCCTGAGGATTGTAGTAGGTCTAGTTCGGGCAGTCCGAAGGCAGATAGGTAACACAGTACTCGGTGGGTGCAATAGACGCGCACTTGAGAAAATTACTGCCTTCAAAGTTTTGTCTGTTTGGTGCAGCACCGAGCAGGGAAAGCTTTTTCTTTAAAATATAAGTTCGACTATTGTACTGCGACCAACTAAAAGTACAATACACATACGTTTTTTTATAGAGATATTCATATTCTGTCATTATATATATTTTTTTGTTTTTGATTTTAAATCAACATAATTTGTGCTTGATTGGGTAGTGAGTACACTATCTTTTAAATTGACTGATAACAACATATTGTGCTAGTTCTCAAATCTTACGAACGATAATCGGTTAGTGTGAATAAATTATATACAAACTGTACTCTGATAACATACAGGGATTCGTGGTCACTATTTAATAGAATCTTGTGAAATTTATTGTGTTGTGTCATTATTATTGATAGTCAAAATATAAGGTTACTAGCAATCGAATTAAGTGTATATGCATTAATAAGTGACAAATTGAGAATGTGTCTAGACAAGTCAAGGAGACCTAAACGGGGTAATAGCTCTAGGAAATTCATACCTAAAAAGCAAAGAAGAACAATGACCGATCCTTTTGTGGATTGGATCAAACGAGCCCGGACCGACAAAGGGGAGACGGTTTCAGGCAGAATGGTTGAAACAAGGAGTCGGAAGACCTCAGAAGAGCGAAAAAAACCGTTAGAAGTGGAGGTCAATACGGACCATGCCATGAACGACAACCAGGAAGTCTGGCGAGTGAATCTACTCCGGTGGAACAAGGCCATGATTTTGCCACTTCCACCGGGACATTGGATCGAGAGGAGATGTCGGAACTGTCCGACATCTCAACTGAAATAGCGGCAACTAGAAGATCTCCAACAGACAACACTATGATGCAGGCGGAACTGAGAAACAAACAACGTCATCATCGTTCTCAGAAAGAATGAGGAACACCTTAGGAAACATCTTTCCATTCACCATGGGAGGGGGCGCAGGAAATGGAGGTGAATCCCAGGAGGAGGAGGACGAAGAAGAGCAAGTGGACTCTGGGTCTCAAGTCAGCCTCAATAGTTCGACCCAGGAGAATGAGGCATACGTCGGAAGAGAGACTGGAACCAGGGACAAATTTGGTGTAGTGAGAACGATAAGCAAAGAGGTAAACACACCGGGCCAGTCAAGAGACTTCGCGACTATGACAAATTCAGAGCTGCAAACTGGGGGGAGTAGAAACAGAGGGCTAGGCAACGCATTGGCGGATCCTGAGGTGGATAATGAAAAGACGTCGAGGCAGAGAGTCAAGGCCCGGATCTCGACCAGCACGAAGCTACCTGGGACCGACAGGGTTACACCGCCACTAGTGACGCCACTCGTGGATAACGGGGCAGCACTAGAAGAAGCCTTAAACAACATAGTGGACAGTTTAGGAGAACAAAATGAACAGATGTCTAGAAGAATGAGTGAACTAGAAAGGAAACAGTTAACAGAAAGAGAAAGTCTGCGGAAAGAAATAAACCGCAATAGACAAGAAGTTGGTAGGAGCGAAAAACGCTTGAAGAAAGAACGGACGAGCATATGGCGAAGAACTTGTCGCGAATGACAAGAGAAGCGGAACAGAGAGAGTTACGCTTAAGAGACGACATGGAGAAGTTGTGAATTCAGCAAGAGCAGTCTCTTGGGACTCTTGACACAAAGATAGACGCGATGATGGAGAGGCGAACTCAGGCTATCATGGACAGGTTGGACGGGCTACTAAGCAGCAAGAGTGGACCAAAAGAAGGGGAACCGAACTCGGGAGGTCCCAGCAGGGAGCCGAAGGTGAACTTCAATGAACATCAAAAGAGGAAGACATATGGACCCACTAGAGGCAGGGGCAGTTCAACAGGCTATGCCACAAGGGATAATAGAACATGGGGCCCGAACAGTAGAGCAAGTTCAACGGGGAACAGACAGACCTCTAATGAACGACCAACGCAAGGCACACATGCGAGTGGGAGAAGTGATTCCGGTAACAGAGGGTATGCAAGCCCGGGGAGGAGTCATGTGGGCCAAGCGGGAAACACTCACGGCGATTCGGATTGCAGGAATGCACCGCATACAGAGCCTTTGAGAAAGTGTGAGGACACTCAGGCGGGACACTCAGGGGATGCTACGGCAACGGCCACAGCCTTTGAACCCCTAAACAGATCTTTGGAGACATTCCTTACAAGGTTATCCAGAACCAATGAACGCAGTGAGAAGTCCAGAAGAGTTTTTAAGAAACCAAGATGCTATAAAGACGAATCTGATGGCTGTATTGATACCTGGATAGAGGTAATGAAACTGCATTTCGAGGAAGAGGACTTGTCGGAGAGACAGGAATGCAGTGCGCTCACCAGTAATTTGGAAGGGACAGCCCTAAACTGTGTCATGGCCAAGAAGCAATATCAGCGTGACACAGCTGAGAAAATCTTCGAAATCTTGTTAAACCGTTTCGGATCAGGGGTGCAGGGGCACCAAGCGATGATGCGCTTCGAGAAACGGATGCAACGAGAAGATGAAACGATAGACAAGTTTCTCTTGGAAATGCTGAGAACACGCAGCCAACCGGATGAGTCAAATCGAAGGATGAACCTGGCCGTAGCCTCAAAATTCATCGATGGTGTGAAGAATGATGAACTTCGAACAATGCTAGCAACGCATTACACCACTATCAATTAATGCGCCAACACCAGAGGAGTTGAGGCTCAAGTCAAAAGAGTATCTTTTGTTGAAACCTCCTTCGAGATCTGGATACTACAAGAACAATTATGGCAATTTTAACAACGGACCAGCAAACCAAGGGAACAATTGGTACAAACCGAGGGATGATATGGACAAGAGACGCTCTTGTGCCAATTGCAGTTCAACGGACCATCATGTGTCAGCATGCCCAACTTACAAACAAGGCATGAAAGCAATAGGCTTTAGCCTCGAGGACGAGGATGCGTCAGAATTGGACCATGAGGATTTCATGAGAGGAGTAATTGCAAAATTCGGCCCGAGGTGTTTCTTTTGCAACTTGGAAGGCCATTTTAAATCAGATTGTCCGCAATTCTGGGATGCAGTGGCAGACATCAAGCATCCAAGGCATGAAGAAGCTTTGTCAGGAGTGAAAGCCAGCAAGGCTCGCCTGTTGAGTGAAGCGGAGGCACGCAGAAAAGATAAACCTCAAGAGCTGGCGGCAAAGAAAATGCAAGCGGTAACAGAAGAGACACGTGAACCGGAACCAGCAACTGCGGCCGATGACTTCAAGATTGATTATAAGGCAGCCGCGAGGGATGCTCTAAGTAGAGTGCAGCAGGAACTGGTGACGAAAGAGATCGAACAAAAAGTGAAACTTGAACTGGAGAATGAGAAATTTCAGGAGCAACTGAATGCCTTCGAAGCAACGGAGTTCGAAGAAACTAAAGCACAAGCAGTTTGAGCATGAAACTTAATGTGATCTCCGGTCAGAGGTTCGGCATGGTGCCGCAAGGAAGCAAGATACAGTCGATAATCTCAGTAGCTGGACAACAGGTAATCAGAAATTTAAATCGAGGAGCTATTTACGTAGCCGGAAGAACACCAATAACGGTCCTCCACATGGGAGGACGGGATCTTTGGATGAGCTTCCTGGTAGTAGAGAATTTGGACGACGCCGACCAATTCATCTTGGGCAGAGATTTTGTCAGGAATTCTGACGTGATGATTGACTTGAACAACGGTCTGATACGGATTAGAAACCCGGACAGGAAGTATGTTAAGAAACCAATTAATAGGATAAAAACAGACGAAAACAAGGTACCAATTTTTTTAGATAGAAAAGTAAAACTACAGCCAGGACAAGCTGTGGTGGCAATTTTTAGAATGAGGAATTTGAATTCTTTAAGTGATAGTAAACAGGTTTGCTTAGTACCGAATCCAAATAGTCAGAGTTCGGTGATTTTAGGCCGGAGCTTCTCGGTAACGCGAAACGGACTGTGTGTCAGTGTGTTATTGAACACACTGGACACCACGGTTTCAATCAGCGTGAAAAGAAGCTTGGCTACGCTTTGCCGATGAGGACCGGCTATGAGGAGACACAAGTCTTGAAGAAACATAGCGTGAAAGACTGTCCTTATCATGCTAGTAAAGATAAAATTTTGAAGAGGATTAATGAATTAAAATCTATTCATAAATTGTTTTCAATGAAATCCGAAACGGACGACGGCTTATCCAGCTGCTCGAATTTTCCGGAACGCCCCTCGTCATATGAACTAGAATCTGACAAACCGATTTTGCCAGAGATAGAACATTTGAAAAGGAAAATAGGTGAGGGAGATTTCGAAAAATTGCGGAACCTCCTAAATCGGAACGCAGATGTATTTTCAAAACATAAGGCGGATATCGGTTGCTGTAATTTCGTCGAACACGAAATCGAACTTGAAGAGGGCGCCGTTCCCCACAGGGAAGGCGCAAGAAGAATGACGCCACACAAATCGGAAGCGTGCCGAGCGGAAATAGAAATGGTGCTTGAATACGATATGATAGAACCCTCGAAATCGCCATGGGCCTGCGGAGTAGTAATGGCGAAAAAGAAAGGGGGGCAGCTTAGATTTTGTTGCGACATTCGTTACTTGAACGCGGTAACAATTAAAGATGCGTACCCGATACCGCGGATAGACGAGAGCCTCTCTAAGCTTGGTGATGCCAAGTTCTTTACCACATTGGACTTGGGTTCTGCCTTCTGGCAGGTCCCTCTGCGGAAGAAGGATAGAGAGAAAACCGGATTCGCGTGCGAATTGGGATTGTACCAGTGGAAGAGGATGCCCTTCGGCTTGTGCAATGCAACGGCCAATTTTCAAAGACTGATGCCTCAGGCTTTGACGAGAGTGACCAAGAAGTACGGGAATCTCGTGATGTGTTACGTGGATGACGTAGTCATAGCGACACCGACCCTGGAAGACCACATTGATAGGCTCGATGAGGTCTTTGGATACATGAAAAGAGCAGGATTGAAGTGCAAACCATCGAAATGTGAAATCCTTAGGGATTCAATTAAGTACCTGGGAAGAATGGTGGACAGGCATGGTGTGAGACCGGACCCGGAAGCAGTGGAAGCAGTGTTGACATGGAAAGCTCCCAGAACGGACACACAGCTCCTGGGCTTCCTAGGGTTTGCCAATTACTACCGGGAGTTCATAAAAGGATATGCGGAAAGGGTGTATCCGATGCAAAAGCTAATGCGCAACAAAGGGAAAAAGTTCGAATGGAACGATGAAGCACAACTTGCCTTCGAGAACATAAAGCGGGAACTGTGCGAAGCGCCAGTGCTAGGCAGGCCCACAGAAAAGGGCATGTATGTTCTTGACACAGACGCATCGGTAGTGGCCATCTCAGGAATATTGCATCAAGAGCAAGAATGGAACGGAAGAACGGTTCTCCGTCCCATTGCATACGGCAGCAAGGTCTTGAGTGACACGTGGAAAAGTAGAGTCTCGTGGAAAAGTACCGTGCATACTTGGGGAGCGCTCCCTTCAAGTTACGCGTGGACAACAGAGCGTTATCCTGGTTGAAGACCTACTCGATGGATCAGAGTTATATTGGTAGATGGATAGTAAGATGATAATCGAACATAGGATGCGTGATAAACACCAGAATGCTGACAGCCTCAGCAAGAAAACTGAGTTCTATGAAAGATTGGAGCAGAAGCAGGCCAATCAGGCGGAAATAAAGGAGGGATTCTCGTTTCTGGACAAAGAAACTTACGAAGCGCTTCCCTTAACGAGATGGTTGGATAAGTCTGGACATCCAATTCCAGGGCATCCTGAGTTACCTGTAGAGAAAGCAGCCGGAATAAAGATCCTATCCAAGGAGGACCCGGTCCCCTTGGATCTGTTGCTGCGCTCGAATCTGGTCCAGCAAGAACTCTCTCGCATGAACATAAACAGCCTCTCATTATTGGATAAAACGGTGCAGGTCACACCGCAAGTGATGCGGATGCTGGGTGGATTGTTAGAAAGAGAAGTGACCAGAGATGACCCCGAGTAGACAGCAGCAGTGGCATCGCTAACAGTCAGTGAGAAGGTGAAGATCATGCCGTCCAGACGACAGCACGCAGAGAACGAGAGGGATTGTAGGACAATAGTTCAGCAACTAGTATCCTCAGTACCCCACGAGATTTTAACCAGTACTTCTTACGGACAGAAAGAACAGGGGAGCAGCAAGCGAAAGAAAACCGTCACCTTTTTGGACCAGGATAAGGAAGGTGAAAAGGCAGAAAAAAATCTGCTGCAAGACTATTTGTCCGGGGAGACGAATGATGAGAAGAACCAGCGATCACAAGATCAACACCCGGGACAAGAAAGTTTGTCCGGGGAGTCTGAGATAGACGAGAAAATTCCTGATGAGAAAAAGGACCTAGAGAACAGGGTTTTGTCCGGGGAGTTCAAATGGATGCGAAGAAGGCACAGACATGATCTGGAGGAGCGTGCAGTCTCCAGCACAACCTCTTCAACGGATGACAATTCCCGAAACTCAGGAATGGACACCTATTCAGACAGGAACTCGAGCTCGGGATTAGAACTGTCCGAACTAGCGATCCACACACTACTAGTGGAAACTCGGGCAAGGGATCTGGACAGAGATGTGTACCAGGATCCTGACAGCGATCGCTACCTTATACCAAGCGAAAGAGTCTTTGACAACGCAGCGGATGATTTGGAGACAATAGCGGTATCGAAACGTTCGATAAGTCTGTTGCCGCAGAAAGAGGTGGTCAGGACTGATCTTCAGCCGTTTAAACAAGAAGCACAGCCGTTGGCGAAGATTTGGTGCGTTAAGATGGAAGAAGACACACACCAGCCCAACGAGCTGAATAGTCAGATGAGGGTCATGAAGACGTACTTAAAGGCGAGATACAGACTCTCGGATCTTCTAAGGGCGCAGAGAAATGATCGCATGACAAGCAACCTGAAAAGGTGGATAGAGAATGGTTCTCCGGATAAAGGGGACCTCGAGGAAGATAGTTATCGCATCCTGAGACAGTACTTCATGCAGAAGGAAGGGAGGTTATATTTGAACAAGGACGGGATTGTGGCTTGTAAAATGTAACATTCGCCCAAATACTACACAGCGACGGAGCGTAGAAAAAGTACCTATTAACGACTGGCAGGCGTCAGTTACCTTAATCCTACTCGTTTTTCACCGTCTCGACCTTGCCAGTTGATTTTCTGGTCTGTCTAGGGCCAAGTAAAAAGTTACCATTTTAAGGCCATCAGTCAAACGACTTTTGATCAGCTTTCGTTTACATGCGAACACAACCACATAGCTGAGTCTCGGATCCTCAGACTACGTGATTGTCATTAAAAACACGGCTCGAACAACCTATTTTAATATGTTTTTGTGTGACAGTTCTATATTAAATCCATTGGAGATGGATTGACCCTTTCCTCTTTCTAGCTACTCATATTCTAAAATATCAAGTTAAACCGGTGTTAATTTAAAGTTTCACGACATCCAAGTAGCTATACAGTCAGTTTTATACAGTCCCTTCACATAAAACAGTCTCTGGGGGACCAAGCCTCCGCTCCCGTAATATTCCTGCGATAACGCGCTTATCTCTTCTAATTAGCGTCCCGGGAGGGTTCCGTGGAATATTTCTTCCCCACCGAAGCTTCCTTCTCCACTAATATCTGCTGATAAGGGTCTTATCGTGCGTTGCTGCCACGATAAGAGGCTTCGTATTCTCCGTCTCTTGCACGACTGTTTTTCACAATATTTGTCGTTGTTCTGATTTTCCTAGTTCTTCTGATCAAAATGGCCGTTTTTCGTATTTCTGAGAAATATCAACTTGAAAATCGAAATTTTAAAAATAGAAAATTTCAGAATACTTCGACCCTCCTTTCAAGCACTTTTTTGCTGTTAAGGCCTTTTCTCTCTGATTCGTGTTTCGTCGGAAGGTTGCGCTGTGCCAATCTGACAGAATGGCACAAAAGAAGAGAAGAAGACAGAGTCCTATACAAGTATAACGCGATAGTGTTACCGCAACTCTATCAGACAGAACTATTATTCAGGTCGCATGATCAGATGGGCCATCAGGGGATCGATAAAGTATATCAGAGGATCCTGAAGCGCTTTGAGTGGCCTGGAATGAAAAAGGCATGTGAGAAGTGGGTAACAGCATGTCTGTCATGCCAACAGGTCAAGGATCCAAGGAAGTTGCGATTTCCATTACAATCGATCGAGTCGTGTGAATTCAACGAGGTGGTGCAGATATATCACCAAAAGATATGCATGACAGACAGTGGTTATAATCAGGTGTTGGTCATGATAGATCATTTTACGAAGTATGCAGAGGCCGTGCCCTGCATAACTGCCTCGGCGGAAGAGACATGCGACCACCTGATCAATACGTGGATAGCGAGACATGGCTGTCCGATGACGTTTCAATCGGATAATGGAACAGCTTTTGTAGGAGAGCTTACGAAAGAGCTTATGAGACGCTCACAGGTCGCTCAGGCTCACTCCACGACATACCACCCTCAGACGAATGGCTTAGTGGAAAGACAGAATAGGACGTTAGTGTCGATGCTGAGAGTATATTGTTCCAGGTACATGACCGATTGGGACAGATACCTTCCACAGGTGATGGGAGCATATAACAGCACGCAACGCTCCACCACCGGAGTCAGTCCACAAATGATGCTAACTGGACACGAGAAGTCTTTATCCTTAACCTTCTTCTACCCAGAGTATGAGGGAAAGAAAACGTCTCCACAGGTCTACGTGAGGGATGTGATCAGACGCCAACAGGAGTTGAACGATTTGTGTAGACGAAATACTCAGCAAGCACAGGCAATGCAGAGGAAAAGATTCGACAAGAAAGCAGCTGGTGCAAAAGCTTACTCGGTGGGAGACTACGTATGGGTATTTCAGAACGTTATACCACCGAAAGGGACGAAAAAGCTCCTAAAAAAGTGGAGGGGACTCTTCATGATTACAGAGTTGCAACAGGAAGGACGCTTTTATAGACTGAGTACTGGCCGAGCCGCCCACTACGAGAACATCAAGCCACACAATCCATCGACAGAAGACTGGTGTATACCTGCAGATATGGAAGAAGGGGATTAGCTAATGATGGATCCTGCTTGTGAGGTCAACGAGAAGGGCACCAGGGAGAAGAACGATGAAAACGAAGTCGTGGAGGAAGGAACGGACACACCGCTGGACCTGGATCCAAACGAGGTGATCGAAGCGGACGATGAAACCTTACCCTACGCAGAGGAGGATTGGCAGCATCCCGAACAGATAGAGGTGCCCAAGAACTTGGAACCGGATCTTCCGTTAACGATACAGACTCGTCAGAAGGACGGGACAAGACCCAGAAATAAACACAATCCTTACGGTGACGACTTTGTAGTGGATAGGATAGATCTGAAGAAGATAGTGGAGGAAGTAGTGGGTGAAGAAGAAATAACTGTGTCACAAGACATTGACATAGTCGATGATCACGATGATGAGTGGGTCGACGACCGGTCGAAATCCGAGGTAGAATTCGACGACGAGCAACAGCAGTCATATGAACAAGACTTGACGAACCTGCGTGTCCTAGAGTGGCTGAACGAAATGACCTCGGACCCAGAGGGGACCAGCGCCACGATTCGAGACGTAGATCGTGAAAGCATGAAGTACATCAAGACCGAACGAGATGACCCTTCCTGGGCTGCCCAGGAAGGATGACTACTCATTCCAGCTTCTAACCTCGACTTGATACCCGGTATGCGATCGACGGGGACGTCGATGGATGTTTTTGCTCGGCGAGTGGGGGTAGGACTTACCCACACAACTTGATAATAAAAAAATTAAGAGTAGCAAGAGAAACAGGAGACTTAGAAGCAGAAACAGGCGAAGAACCTAAGAAACCTGACATAGGTAGGGTAGTTGAGTCATATTTTAACTTACCAAATGAATATTCAAGTAATATAATACTAACAGACAGTGATTTCATACTCACAAATAGAACATGTGCAATAGCAATCACAGCAGACATGAGTTTTAGGACAGCGTTAGCGGCAGATTTTAAGAGAGAATACAAAAACGTGGAATTCCTTTGGAAGCAAAGACCAGGGATAGGGGGCGTAGCGGCCTTACCTCCGGCGGCGTCGCAGATACCGGGAAAATACCTATGCTTCTTGGTAACGAGGGCGACGGAGAAGCAGCACGTGGATCCAGGGAACCTAGTCTTGTCCTTGACGAGGCTGAGGGACTTCCTCGTGGAAATGGACGTGAAGGAACTCTCGCTTCCAGTGTACGATCCAAACAGAGGACGACTGCATCCTCAGGAATTGTACGCGCTTGTACACGTGATATTCTCTGATACTAATATACATGTATATTTACATAAGAAATATTACTTAAGTATAGGCTGAGTGACGTGCGAGAGGGTGTTAGGCTAAAGACTAAGTTGTATGTAATGAGTGATACGTGTGCTATGTTATGTTATGTGTTATGTTATTAAGATTAATGGGTAAGAAGGGGTTAGTGACCATGAACAACTGAATGACGATCTTAGGAATAGATCCAAAGTTTGGACTGTCCAATCTTAGGTCGAATTCCAAAATTTTAGAGACCGATTGATTTTTATAAATTTTAGGATAAATATCTTTTTATCTGAACTGTTTTTAAGCAAATTTTAACGATATATGTTAAGGTGAGACTGACAAGTGTGATATTTGTGACTTCTTTTCTTGATCTTGATTGATCATTTAATTACTCACTTGAGTCAAAACCTTGGAATCGAATCGAATCAAATCAAATCTGAAGAACAGTATGGACAATTTCAACTTGGATGAATTGATGGACCTGGCAGAGGCATATGTAGGACCGATGATAGATGCGATCTATCGTCGGCTGATCAATCGAGACTTCGCTCTGGAGGACCCAGAAGTAGTCATGTTGCTGACAGCCCTGATCAACATCTTGTGGCATGACAACCGTTGGGACCGCCCCACGGAAGTCCTGCCTGTTGATGGAAGCATATGGAGAGAGGGGAGTACTAGACCGCCCGAACATGAGAGTGATGAGGTGGAGAAACGGGGCTCTCTCAGGGAGTGTCTTGGCGAATGAGCCTGGATTGGGAAGTTCAAGGACTTACCAACCAGGTGAGATGCCTATGCCCTCCAAGCTCAAACCTGGGCTGACGAGAATGCATCAGGAGATGAACAGCGAGGCTGCCTCGTTTGGTTCACCACTGAGAGCAGCTGTGCCACCAAAGAGGGCGAAAGTAGGACAGAAAGTTCAGACGAACCAAACCATGCAAGATCTGGATGAGATGAAGGATGAACTGGAAAATACGAAGAAGGAGCTGGACGAGATAATCAAAAGCATGCTCAAGATGGAGGACGATCGAGACATGTGGAGAAAATTTTTCAAAGACTGCAACAAAAAGCAGGGTCAAGAAATTGAGCGCTTGAGGCAGGACTACAAAGAGCGATCGGAACAGATGGCGTTGACAACGGCCGTGTAGAAAGTGATACCTGCAAGGAATATTCCTCGTGGGCAGTCCCCGATGGAGCTCTTGACGCCTCAAGAAATGAGTCAAACAACGGAGACACGGCTCCCGACAGAGACAAATCGAGTAACGATCCCGGACCCTAGTGACACCTTGGGTGACCCCGTCGTGGAACAAACAGCGAGGAAGCTGATAGAGACAGCTGGACGACTGGTCGCGAACAAGAATGCGCCAGGTTCCGGGGTGACTGCACCCTATGGAACGATCGACGACGCGGGCAGAGTACGACTCTCCCAGACCGTGATCAGACAGGGGATAAGTGACGTGACGCCACTCATGGGGAGCTCGAAGGCCCCAGAGAGAAGAATACAGAAGATGCCAGCGAAGAAAGTGTCTCGCATAATAGACGTACAAAAGAACAATCAATTGAAATATAATTTCACGGGAGTTCCGGAGACAGATCCGAGAGCTTGCTTCAATCGAGCGACTTGGAGCCCTGCAGTAAACCTGCAGCAACCACCACTGGGGACATCTCATCTGATACTGGGAGACAGCTTGGTCAGAGTACTATCGATTTTGAGGACCTCGTGGGTCACCACGGTGATGGCCTTTGGAGGCGCGACGATAGCCCAGTTATATCGAATGGTGGAACAGATGAATCCAGGGAGGATCCCCAATGTGATGATCCTGGTTGGGAGGAATGACATCTCCAGAGGTTCAGATGAGCAGGAAGCACTATGGGAGTCAATGATGGTGTGTTTGTTTACTACCCTCTGGCAGAAATTCAATTGCGCGGTACTGACCGTTTGCACTGTGCCAATGAACACGAGAAGCTTGAGCACGAGGTGGAATAACATTTTGAGGAACCTCGCAAGTCGGAAATCGAACATGAGTTGAGAGCTATGGATCAGGCCAGACTGACCACGGACGGCATCCACTTCGACAGTATCGAAGGACAAGCTTGGTTGAATCGAGTCTTCCAAGAGCGGTTGGACGAACTAGAGGCGGAATTCTTTGACACAGGAGTGCTGAAGGAAGAAGGAACAGCGAGTGACGCGTTGATTACTGCCTTTGTGCCTCCTAGCCTGGAAACACGCTTGGGGACGGTTCTGGCCGTCACGAACTACAGACAACAGAGTTCCAGCGAACCAGGTCAAAGGACAGACGTACAGGATCGATTGGAAGAAGCGCCGATGAGGAGGACCATCCATCCTAGGAGAAGAATAGGACCTGTCAACCCAATCGAAGAGACAGCCGGCACGCCTAGATCGGACACGAGATCGGAGACGACAAGTACCAGTCGAGAGGAGAGACGCCCGGGCAGAGGCTCGTTGATGTGGTCAAGACCCATACTGTCTCCCTGGCATGTATACAAAGACGAGCTAATGAAGCTGGATCTCCAGAGGGTAAGCTTCATCGAAGATGCAAGGAGGATGCTGAATGGAGCGACGCTATCCGTCAGCAGATTGTACTCGATAACCGGCGTAGACTGGTTGATAGCCGCTAGCATAAATTTCAGCTCCACGACGGCCTTGAGATTTGCTGAACTAGAGGGAGTGCCGTCTAACAACACAATGGGAGCAGTGAACGCGAGACCATTGCAAGACGTGAGATTGAATCATGATGAAGGGAATCGAGAAGAGAGACCTGGAAGATTTCTAGTGGCAAGGGCGCCGATCGGACAACATGTGAAGATGTTCAGGCAAGTAAGCTCATCCCCTGGTCATGTGAATGAGAGAATATACCCAAAACTAGTGAATCAAAATAGTGATGTCCAAAGATACGGCGGATTGAAAGCGATAAAGAAAGATGAGACCATCTTCGCCGCCTGTGACAAAGCAGAAATGAGGAAGGCCAAGATTATGATAGTAGCGAATTCAGAGTTTGTGTACACCTCCAAGTCTCTGTTTTGACCGGACGTCATAATGTTGGCAGCGGTCGACCTGGACCTACTGCAATCGATATCTCTGGCTATAGGGGTACAAAGGCAGACGGACATGAACCCAATTACGATCGTGTTTGCTGGCATCAATGACCATCTACACAGTAGAGGTTTTCTGAGCAGACTCAGAGATCCTACAACGGCAGAGAACGCTGTGTGGCCAGCGATAAAAGATATCCTTGAGTCGATGGGTGAAGTGGTGGATGCGACGAAGGAGGGGTCGTTCACCAAAGTGACACCGAGAATAGTATTCGCGTTGTCTCCGGGGTATGCACATCTCCCGGATGGACTGAAATTTGTGTATGCGATTGTGACCTTGCTTTCGGAAAGAAATATGATGTGATCATTTCAGCCCCGAATCGCATGATAGAGATGGAGAACCTGAGGCCACTCAAGGCTGAACTTCCTGCAGTGTGGTCAGATATCTCAAACGCGATGAGAGGATTCAAGGACCATGCGCTACACATGTTAGTGTTGGACGAGGTGCTGGGGTTGGAACTGTCCAATTTCAGTCGACAGCTCAAACTGAAACCGGGAATAGACGACGACCATCGAGTGATCGCGGCGATGTCCAACGACATATGGTTCCGAGCAATGGAAGTGACAGGTGAAAACACGAGGAGGAAAAATTCACTAGAGACGAGAGCTCATTTGGAGGCGATGGTTTTGAGAACCAAGCCGGAAGCCAACCAGTGGCTACACCTGAATCCTAGAGTAGCGGCATTGGGTGCAGATGCTTTTGAGCAAGGCCTTGTGATGATCACAAAGATCCATGCCTACTTGTTGAAGGAGGTGAACCTGGCGGAAAATGCCGGAGAAAATACCGCTGAATTTGTGAACAGAATGTGTCTGATTACTCTGGAAACCTTCTGGACCCAGGAAGTGAAGGGACAGCAGGGCTTTGAACGGACAGACAGCATGCTGGAAGGGTTGGGAGCCGGATGGACCGCGAACTTCTTGGCAAAAGTCTACCCGAAAGTCTCGCATTACTTGATAAAAGAATTCCTCCAAGCAGTAGTGGAAGTGTCAATAGTGGAACTAATAGCCTTGTTCGTGACATTTGGAGCAGAGAGTTTCGTGAAAGGACCGGCGATGCTGCTCACCGAAGGAATCCAGAACCTGCGGTTAGATGGACTTCTGACATTGATTGCGATTACCCACGGAAACTTGGGAGGACTAATGAAATTGACACCTTGTCCAGAGCAGATGAGAGAGAGAGTGAGGAACTTAGACATGAAGAAATCCACGGACTCGTGGAATAAGATAAGAGACCTGAGACACACTCTTATCCAATATCTCTTACAACAAAATCGCTTTGGAACGGGAGAAGACGAGACTATTGAAAGAGAGGAAGATGTTAGACGACATGTTGGAGGCATGCCCCTGTTAACCGATCTGAGCTTGGCTATGAGAACCGATCCCTTAGCGCTGATCAGAAGAGTCACGGAGTTTGTGACAGTGATCTATGGACCAGCAGTCACGTTTGCGTTCCCTGACGTTAAGGTGGAGGCATATAGGAGGTCGGTGCTGCACCTGAACCTCATATCAGCAGTGGACGGTAGTACACTGAACTGGTGTGAACAGCACACATTGCGGGAGCTCATGAGTGAAGATCTGTTATTTACGAAAATATCGGAGCCAGAGATGACAGTCATCAATTTTGACGATCACTTCCGTGATCGCATGGGAGAAATAGAAAGAGGACACATCGAAGTGTTTCCGAAGCTTTGGAATCTGAGATCCTATGATAAAACGAATGGTGAAATAACCAGAGTGCCTCGTCTCACTGCAGCATATCATAAAGTGAGAGAAGAGACGGAGGACTGGGGTGATTACGAGAAGCCGCCGGAGGCAATCCCTGAATTTCCTCTGATAAGAAGGATGTTGCTCGGAGCAGTCTCCGTGGTACAAACTCCTAGGTTGAGAGCATTCGAAACCAATGAAAAGAGAGTAGGGAATTTAGTGGGAACGATGGATCCATACTTTGTAGGGAGAAATGCCGCCGTGTTACAATACACACGATTTGCATATACGGATCAAGCGACGAGAAGGCGAATAAGCAACGCCGCGACTCCCAAGCCTGGAAGATTCGACGAGGAATGGACGGGATTAGGCTTAGCTCCGATGAAGATGAGAGGCAGAACCGAACTGCCTGAAGCCTCCTTGATCCTGACTAGTGTGAAACTGGAGTTGAAAGTGGGAGGAACACTGCAGGCGAGAACCTTTCTAGCACCCTTCGGCTGCGAGGATTTCAAAGTGGTCCAAGGAGAAGAGGAAGATGGATCGGCCGGTATATTGATAATACCGAAGTTTCCGGAAGGAACCGACAATGATAAGCAAGGACCCTCGAGCTCAAAGAAGGATAAGTCAGAACGAGATGACGGACAGGGAGGAAGCCGTCAAACTGAAGAACCCATGCAACAAGATGCAAGTCCAGCTGGTGGGGAAGACGACAGGGCATCGACAGGAAGAGCATCCAGCCTGGATTTCAATATCTTCAGTGATCTTGAGAACAACGCAAATACGTTGGAGACGACTGAGCCAGCGGATGAAGGCATCTCGACACTGGAGCCTCCGTCAGCCTTTATGGAAATGAAACGGAATTTGCCGGAGAGCAGCTCTCCTGGCAATTCAAGGAATAACGACCAAAGAATCCTCATGGAATCACCTAGACGGAGAAGAATAGAGGGCTCAGCCAGAGTACCTTTCTTGGGAACGCTGCCCGAAGAAGAATGGGAAGTACATCATTGAGACCACGAGAGTAGGACGGGATGCAAATTGGACAGAGTGGCGTTCATGGAAGATGTCTGGACAGTGGTTCAGAGCTATGGGACCCAGTCCATTCTGAAAACGGGTCTCAACCAACCCGGGTCTCAACCGACTCGGCACTGATGAAAGTGAAGCGAATTCTCCCATCAAGATGACACCGCAGGACGATAAAGGAGAGGTGGTGTATCTGTCAAGAACCAGGAGAGGGACGATGCGATCAAAATTGGTGATTGATAGGATCAATGCGATGAAAATGAAGTTAGGCATCAGAGTGATACCGAGGAGAGTCGGAAAGACGAAGGTGGATTCGGAGATATCGATGAAAGCTGTTAACTCAGCGAAAAGGAAACGAGTCGAAGAGGTCATGGATTTGGGACAAGGTGATTATCAATTGCCTGGCACCGACAATATGTTGACTGATATAGCGATGGTGCCACCCATTCTCATGGCGGGAATAAAGTCAACAGTTTATAAATCCAAAAGGAGTGACCGCACTCTGACTGGAGCAACCTTGGAAATGGAAATACTCAGCCAATGTGGAGAGAGCAAAATGAAAGACTTTAAGCCATCTCCCATGAATCATGGAAAGGGAAATGTCGCAGGACAACTAGTACCAGTGGAGTATAACCGACTGACGGTATCGGAGGCTGTGTCGATAGATGAACCGGCCGGTGGATACATGGAAATGTTGGAATACCGAAACTCGGCTTGAGGGTACGTGATGGCTCTGGAAGACAAGGGTGCCATGGAGGGTTATATGCAGACAATGTTGCAAGGCACCACCCTCAGGCAGAAGGCGTACGGGACTTTAGCATCGTCTGAGATACAGGCAGAAACGATGGAGCAGTTGGTGAGCCTTCCATAGAAAGCAGTGGTATTAAGGTACTTCGAAGAAGAGATGAGGACTACGCCAAGAATACACGCTCTCGTGGCAGAACCTTACGTAAGAACAGAGTTACAACTGAGATTTGCCTGGTGCATGATGGGACTAACTCGCGAAGAGTATGATTCAGAAGAAAGGAAGAGTTCAAAAGAAGAGAAGGTTATCCTTATGACGAACCTGAGGGATCTGATAGTCCAAGAGGGAGCAGCAGTAGCGTGTGCGAAGCGGAGAGACGCTCTCTGTTTCATTCGATTCATGATAGAACAGATTTCAGTACCTGCGTTGAACACTTGTGTTAAGATGCTGAGGGAAGGCGATGAGCGAGCGAAAGCCTTACTTTTGCTAGCACTGCTAGATATGCAGCAAAGCAAACCGATGAGGGTGAAGATGAAAGAATCCGAGGAGTTAGAACCCATGAGAAAGATAGACGAAATCAGGAGATTCTCAAACAAGGAGCTGAGACTCACTAAAGAAGCTATGGGGGCACTGCCGAAATCCAGTGAATACTGTGGACCGATCAAGAAGAAATCGTATAGCTACGTATCCGGAATCATAGGGATAGCGTACAACCCTTTCCTGAGTGAAGACATACGCGATTGCTTCTTCGATTACGAGCAGGCGGTGTTACTAAGATTCTGGACGTCCAGAATTGTAACGATTAAGAGCGTTAACAATCTACAGGCCAAATTGGGATTGGTCTTGGAAGAAGAGGTGACTGCACCTTCCGTACCAAAATCCGACAAAAGAGTGGAGTTTGGGTTGGGATTCTCGGATGAATTACTGAGAACGAGCTTGATGGCAGTGTGGGAATTGATGAGGCCATCATGGTGTCCTAGTCCCAATGCTGACTCGATATTACGGGCGTCACAAGACGTACAGAGGGACTAAATGCAGACTGTAACCTGCGTGACCTTAACATCATATATAATGTGATGATAACGGCCTCTAGGAGCAACGGAGAAGATAAAGTGGAGTTGCCTGGCTGGGGACCAGAAGACTGGGTCAAACCTGGTAGCTGTGGAGGTCTGGACTGTGTGAAGACCCTAGAGAAACAACACGAGCAATTGACGGTATTGTTTGGGAACGTCGTGATGAAAACAAGGACAGAAACGAACTGATAGCAGATTGCCATGGAGGAACCGAGGTGAATCTAGTGACTGCACTAGGATTCTACAGCATGTTTGGTTCTCTAGAGTCACTATTGAATCTAGAACAGAGACATGAGATGGTCACAGCCATCAGTGTAGAAGTATTCCCAGGAGTTCTGCAGACTGAGCAGAAGTACATAGGAAAATGGAGGGAAGCGATCGAGACGGAAATGAACATCAGATACAGTGAGACTTATTGTAGACCATCAGGAGCACGATATTTGGTGGGTTCGACATTGGCTCCAATGTGCAAGAGCAGATACCCGGTACGATTCGTAGCCGTGGATGTAAAGAGTACGAGAACGATCGTGGATCAAGCCTTCTCAGTGCCGAAGTGTGTGAGACTGGCGAGAATGTCCGAGAAATCTTACGAGTTGCTATGTAAGATGTTCTCAGCAGTTCCAGAGAGAACCAAGGAAGAGTTGGAATCAATACTAGGAAAGAAGTTCATGGGATACGTGAGCGGGAACTTCAGTGACTTTGAGAGACAGAAACAGAGAGGATCAACTGTCACAGATTACAATACAGTAGACGAGAATGATGAAGTCCACTGAGTGATGATGGAAGTGGAACCATTACTGGAAGCTTCGGGAAAATGTAATTGGAGGAGCATCATGTTGACACATGACGAGTTTCCCTGCCACTGCTTGCTGCAGAGCTGGTGGTATCCCAAGCGTAGTAATCTGGTGTTGATCTGGGACTCTAGAGAGCTGCTCTCCATGGGTTTACCAGACTCATCACAGCCCATAACAATAGTGATAGTGAAAGTTATGATGATGATACGATGGCTGGAAGCTCACGTAAGAGAGAACAATAGACAGGAAGCGCCGACGAGAGAACAGTTGCGGAAATTAGATTGTCTAAAAGATTTAGATCTTTTTGAGACAATGTGCAAAATTCTAAACATTCCGATGGAAGTGAAGAAGATATGGGCAAGAAAACGATTGATGCCATGGTTCAGAGCTAACATGAATGCATGGTTGTACGAATATGCTAAAAAGCATATGTCGAAGCACGGCAGAGTGTACAGTGAATATCAGCTGGACATTGGAGCAGGAGCTTTCAAGCGAGCTCTCGTGACTCATCGGAATGCAGTGACCACCGCTGTGAAAAGAATTTCCAGGACAAGTGAACGTAGTGGAAAGGAGAAGACAGAGATGTTGAAGGAAGATTTGGAGAGAAATGTGACGTTGTGTCTCCACAACAGCTTCTGCAAGAACAGAGAATCTAACGTGGATCCCCTACCTTGTTGCAAACAGAGGGTAGAAGAGCAGAAGTGTTGGAGGACGGCTTCCAACAGCGTCAGGATAGCTAATGACGTGTTGCAGGATACAGAAACTGAGAGTGCAGAGTCAGTGTCGCAGGACGAGGAAATGGAACATTGACGAATGGCCGAAAAACGAGATGCAAAAAGAGACGAAATTAGAAGAATTTACATTTTCTAGAACTTCTAAACGACGAAAAAAGAAGAAAACAAAGGAGTGATGAAGAAAAAGTTAAAACTCAGAATTGTTTTATGTGTGTGAAAAAACTCAAGTGAGAAACTAAGCAACCAAGTTGTAATTGAAAACGGAAACATTTAGTTGAGTTTTGAAGTTGTTGCATTTATAAATTTGCGTTTTGATTTTAGTTAAGTGGCTTTAGAGACACTTACTTACTATTTATTTAGAAAGGCTTGAGTGAAAAAGTATATTTAAATATTCCAGCCTGCATGATTGTTTTTAATCAGCTAGGAGAACTAATCACTTTGTGGTGACATGAAAGGCTTGGGTAATCTCTCGAAGAGGGAGATTGTTTCATTGTTCTTTCTAACCACAGAGTTACTTAGTTTTAATATTCAGGACAATAACAAGCGAGAAGTCCGAAGGGATGAAGCATAGTAGGATAATTTTAGCTTGTTGGTTGGCAGGACTGTCCTGCAAACCAACATCTTTTAAATCTAGGAGAAAAAGTTTTAATCAGGACGTTGACATTGGAAATCGGAAAATATGTTTTTATCCTAGGTCATATCCTCAATGTGCAGATTAATGAAAGAATTTGAAGGCTATAGTGATGTAGTATGATGCCATTTATATTCTGCAGTGAGTCGATGTGACGTGGATAAAAGTAATTTCGTGCATTTTGTAAATTCTGTTCGATGACACTGTGCCTATTTTACGAACTTTGCGAGATTCAATGAGGACATTGACCGGACTGTCCGGGGAGTATGTGACATTCGACCAGAATGGATCAAAATGCAGATTCAGCATATTCGAAATTTTAGCAGTGAACCTTCCGAATTGGCGATTTTGAGGGAATAAGAGCTTTATTGGAACGATTGGCAAAACGGTGAGGGCTAGAATGTTCTGGTATTTTAAAATTTTAAAAATTCGAATTATGACGTCATATTACTGAGAAACGTCAGAAACGGCCATTTTGGCAGAAACGTCGAAGAAGGACACAACAACGATAGTTGCGACGACGACAACAACGAGAAAATTGAGAATCGGAATCAGAGAAAAGCAGAAGTAGCAGAAACCGCTCCAAGTTGCAACTATTGTGTCGCTACAATAGTTGCAAGGCAGTTGCTAACAACAGTGAGGGGTGGAAACCAGCCTTCCGGGTTACAGATAAATCAAGCTTAACGTGCTTGATTCAGTGGATTCGAGAATCAGGAGGGGTTTCGGGGCTGGAACTTTTATCATCTTATATGAACTTTTAGCTTCCCTGGCATGTCCTGATTTGAATTTAACTAACATCTGAATTCATTTTGCTAGAATGAGAAGCTAGGAGTTGGGGGAAAGGGTTGATCCATCTTCGATGGAGATGATGATTTTTATCTACTGAACAAAAACAATAATAATTCAATAAGTAGTAGTAGCCCTGTTTTTAGGAGTGACCTCGTGGTCTGGAGATACTGAGACCCAGCCATGAGCTCACTATTTCTGCATGTATTTCAGTTAATTTGAGTGTTTTGACCGAGGCCGAAAGCAGTAACGTTTTTTTTGTCGACCCGATGTTGGAAAGACCACCGAAAGTACTGGCTTGGTAGAGACGGTGAAAAACATGCAAAGCTCTGTTTAGACGTTAGCCAGTCGTCTTAGGACTTAGTTTTGTTCTCCGTCGATATGTATCTTCCGGGCGAATGTTACATTGATAGCAAATGGGTAAAATACGTAAAGTCAAAAGGGCAGCAACATAATTATCTCTCCCAGAAACCCATTTTACAGCTTTCTTGTTTGTGAGATTTTTCCATTTTTTTGAGCAAAGTCATTTTTGGGTTCCAGACACATGAGTTATACAAAAGAATACTTTGAACACAGGCAACATACACAGATAACTTCGTCTTTATCGGGGCGCTAAAAGGAACAGTCCGTTTGATATAATGAAAGCTCCGCATGCTTTTGCCCAAATTAATATTGATATGGTTGTTCCAATTAAGGTCTGGACATAAATTGACACCCAAATCTTGAACCGAATTGGATATAGTTATGGCAGTATCATTAAAAAAGTGACATTTGTGAGTAACACAGTTTTGCTGGGGTGAAAAGTTAAACCATTATCCTTGACCCAATTTGCAGCTGAGTTAGTATCGTTTTGGAATAACTCGGATCTAGATTTTGAGAAAAGCTTTAAATCGTCTGCAAAAAGGTAACAACTGGACGAATTCACACAATCAGGTAAATCATTAATAAAAAAAATTAAAAATAACAAAGGGACCAAAATACTGCCCTGTGGTACACCACTGGGAACAGCAGTACAGGACGAAAGAAAAGTATTTATGCGGACTCTCTGAGTGCGACCTGAAAGATACGAAGAAAGTAACTCAATAAACGCATCATCAAAACCAAAAGCGCGTAGTTTGAATAATAACTTATTGTGTGACACAGTGTCAAATGCTTCTTGAACATCAAAATAAACAGAATAATAATCAATATTACCATCACAAGAGCTGTACACTTTTTCAATGTAGTCTAATAGCTGAGTAAACGTACTGCGCCGGCATCTAAATCCGTGCTGTGCATTCGAGAGTTCGTTACGAACATGGTTGTAAATAAAATTAAAAATGATCTTCTCTAGAACGAGAGACAATCGGGGTAAAATACTAATGCCTCTGTAGTTACACACATCAATTTTACTGCCAGATTTGAAAGAAGGTATAACATACGCTTGTTTCCAAATATTTGGCCAGAGACGCGTAGAAATAATGCAAGTAAAAAGAACGTAAACAAGCGGCGCTAAAATATTGGCACAGTTTCTAATAATGAAAGGGGGGATACCATCAGCTGCAACCGAGGCAGTGTCCGGAATTTTCTTTAAAAGCAGTTCAACATCACTGGAACTAAAATTGACTTCATCTAATTTAATACAAGTGTCTTCGCTCACTTCAGGCATCGGCGTAAAAAACCGCTCCGGTTTAAAAACCGAAGATAAAAACGTATTGAATAAATTTGTTTTGCAATGGTCGTTTGACGCTTTTACTGACATGTAAGTAATTTCAGCAGGTAGCATACCACCACCAGATAAATTTTTAAGAAGTTTGTAACAATTATTTGTATCAAGAGTTTCAAAATTAGATATTAATATTAATTTGTCAAGCTCAACGGACTCCATAAGGGTAGCCTGCAAATCACCAAGCTTGTGAGAGCTAAGTAACCCAACAGACTTTAACCGTCTCTTCTCAGTAGCAACCGTATTAGTGACGTGAACAGAGTGGCTAGAAAAATGAAACGATAAAAGCTTCCTTTTCTTGCGCTTGACATTAACAGACATGTAAACTGCATTTATTAGGATGTTGTACCAACTATCAAAAAAAGGTTGAGCATTGTACAACATTTGATAATAGTACAAAAGAAAATTGTTGAAATACATCAGACCAAGGTCAAAATTAGAAAGATTAAAACTGCCTTGAGAGTAAACGGGAACATCGCAGGAACTGGATGCCCGTTCGTTGTAATTAATTTGAATGTTGACAGAAATTGGATAATGATCCGAACAAAAAGTGCTGGAAAGGACAGATACAGAGCAAAGATTTGGACAGTTAGTAACAAAAATGTCTAAAACATTGCCGTTAATATGAGTACTGTTCTCGACTAACTGAGCGTCATTAAACTGTTCAAACAAATCAATGATTGAATTTGAATAGTCTGAACAAGCGGTATAAGACGTCCAACAGATATCTGGGGAATTAAAGTGGCCGCAAATACAAATAAAGCCATCAGGATGCCTAGCAGCAAATCTACTAGTATTTGATAAAATACACGAGTTGAGCACATTACTCTGAATGCGGTACTCGGAAGAAACTGGTGGTTGTAAATAGTAACAACAAGCAAAGGGGGGTCGGATTTGACAATACAACAACAAGCAAAATCGTAATCAGCGCTAGTAAAATTGTAAGCGGAATACTGGGAGCAAGATTTGTACACAATTGCACCTCCACCATGAATACCATTTTGCCTATTGTTTTGTGATATAACAGTATAACCACAGTCAGGAAGGATATATTAACAGTAGTATCCAGCCAGGTCTCTGAAGGTATAGAAATTCAGGATTGTAAACAGATAGAAAGTTAACACAGTCTAATCGTTTTTTGTACACTCGCCATACTGCGAATGTTCCACACAATAATACTAATGTCTGATAGTCAAGACTGGATAATAATTTCTACGTTGTTATGGAAAACCTTCAGATTTTTGATTTTTAGCACAACTTTAGGAGTTCCATTTTGCATGAGCTCCCAGCGTTTTTTCAAAACACGCTTTATCAAAATAACCTCTTCTTTTGAAAGCGATTTGCTAATATAGACTGGGTTATCATAATTCCGAAGTTTATATCCTTTTGTCAAGCATTTCCTAGCATTCCATTCATTGGAAAATTTAACAATAAGGGACCGAGGGCGATCTGATTGTTCATTAAAGGGACCAAGCCGTTTTACCAGATTAATGTTGTTTTTATCCCATTCACCGAGTGTTTCTAGAATATTCTTTAAATGTTCATCATCGTGTTCCAAACGCTTTGCATTGGACAAGTTTGTAAGTTCAGGTATATTCATTACGTTTATCAATGCTGTCCATATTATGAATGGCAGAAGAGGGTGGCACTGGGGGGCCCAAGTGTCCCCGATCGGGCACTGGGTCTGCACGATTAACTTCAGTTGTAACTTTTTCAACCACAACAATCAATTGCTCAGAAATAGTTTCAGCAATAATTTCTTTCAATTTTGCAACTGTACTTTGCAGCAAAAAAGAAGTAACTTAGCTTGTTTAGCATTTTGAGGTATGAGTTCGACAGGAAGTCCTGAGCAGGAATTGTGAAACCAAGCCTCGCAAATATCGCACTGTTCACCGGAAGCTGTTCACCGGAAGATCCACTGTTCACCGGAAGCCCCACTGCCTTTCGCAAACTTCGCACACGAGTCTTCTCCAGCTAGAGTCGAGCCAGATCTGCCACGTCGAGCACCAGCCATTCAAACCGGAAACTATTTAATAAGTTTATCACAACAATTAGGCTTAAAGTTAATATTAGTGAGGAAGTCAGATTAGTTACTCATGTTTGAATAAAATGAGACGACGTTATTACATCAATCAAATCCTCAATTTAAGAAAATAATCAGAAGTTCAAAAATATCGAGGTTACAGCCAGGAGTACCTTCATCACATTATCCAGCCAAAATCCTCAAAAGTTACTAGAAAAAGTTAGTAAAGTATACTGTGGATAGAAGTAAAGAGAGTCAGATGGTTGGGAATCAAGCTAACCAGATTGAGAAAACTAATACCTGCACAAAATATACCGGAGTTTAAAAAGAATCAAAAAGACTGATCTGATATGAGGCTACGGGTCTATCATATACATATATTAAGCTGGGTTTTTGTTCCCTTTGCTCTATAGATATAAAATTTCTTCGAAAGTGAAGTACTTTTTATCATTAATAGTGCCGGGTACACAGGCAGTGTTCGCAACCTATATTGTGAGGGAGATTCTCTGCTTAAACAAACTGTCTGTCCTGGGTTCCTCGGTACACGTGCAGAAGTTGTTACAAAATTTATCCAGAAACATCTGTGCTAGGGCCCTCGACACCATGAACTTCAAAAGCTATTGATTGAAAAATACATCCATCATTAGTTAAATCTCTATTTTTGTCACATTTTTGATCTTCCATCTCTGCCGTTCCGGGGTTAAAAACAGAGCTTGCGTGTACTCTACTAGGGGCTAGGAATTCAACTACCGTTACATCCCACAGGTGTCGTGATTCTTAATCAGAAAGAATGTAAATGGAGGCGAGACTTTTCTTTATAAGGGCATTCAAATTTGAAAGCCTAGAGATTCTCCCTGCCATTTTGATAGTCAAGGGGTTTTGACTGAGATATAAAACAGATATATGGAGGAAAAACAAAAATTCTTAAATTAATATGTAAAAAAAAACATAAAAACAATCTAACGAAAACAACAAAAAAAGAAAATTGAACTATTTAAACAAAAAAAGTTTACTAAAACTAGTATTGAATTCCCTCCGTTCGTTGTTCAAATGTAAAAAAAAACGAAAATTGTAGAGAACTCTTTATGCAAGACATTTTGATCCAAAATGTTTCGTGTTTCAAACGTCTCATGAGTTTTCACGGTTTTTGCGGTATTGTAACAAAGTATTGAGGTATTGTAACAAATTATTGAGGTATTGACTGGGTTTGGTATTGGTATTGGTATTGGTAAAGATGATTCAGTTCGATATTGGTATTGGTAGTGGTATTGAGGCCTTGGTGTTGGTTTTGTGGTGTTGGCATTCGTATTGGTATTTCATTTCCTGAAGACAGAACATGCCATCCATCTTCGGTCAAACTCATCAGCGTAAAATTTACTACAGAGTTTGAATTCAAGAAATTGCCAATCAAATTACCACGGCAACCGAAGACTCTTGTAGAATGTCGGATGAAAGGTCGACCTCCCATTGTATTAAGACTGAAAAACGACATTATTAAGACCAAATTTACTCGACACTGAGACAACATTTTTTTAAAGCTTAGAAATACGACCAACGGGTCTTAACGTTAATCATAGCACAATCAACCTTCTCAGCGCTTTCCTTGGTTAGTCAAGATTGACTGGCTAACATTTCCCTTCAGAACAGAATGAGAAACAAAAAACTATAATTAGCATAACTTGATCGCAGTTTTCAGAAAAAAAATCAAAACGACGAAATAAAATGTACTCAGTTTTGCAAAAAAAAATAAAACGTATCATAAAAACCAAGCTACAGTCAGAAGTCTCTTCATCACATATTCCAGTCAACATTCTAGGAATTTTCTAGACATGGAAGAGTATCGTAGAACGTGAATAGAGGTAGAGAGTCAGATGAAAAAGATTCAAGCCAACCAGATTGGAAAAACTAACATCTGCCGGAACAAACGGATCTGAAAGAAACCCAAAAGGTTGACCTGATATTGAGTTCCTTTAGAAAAATCTGTTGCTAGGGCCGGCATCACCCTCGACTTCAAAGTTTAATGGCCGAAAAATATATTCATCAATAACTAAAGATCTATATTTATCAGTTACACCATCTTCCTCCTCGGTCGTCACCGTTCCGAGGATAAATATTGAGTCTGCGCTTATTCTACTAGGGGCTAGGGAGTCGACTACCGTTACATCCCGCAGGATTTGCCTACCAACAGCCCATGGGTCGAACGTCAAAAGGTGTGGTCGCTTCTGAACCGTACTGTAGAGGTATCGTGACGATCATTCATTTCTACAGTTCTTGTTCTTACATAAAGTATGGAAATAAGAAATTAAAAATGTTATTTCAAACGTTATTTTAGACATCATCATATTAAAGTTTTTTTTAAGTTTTATCAGGGGTTTGCACACAAAAATATAGTTTCTGCAAGCTAAAGCAATTAGCAAAAAGCTCAACTTTTTCTGTGTTTGGGCATCAGTCATAACTTTTCCGGTTTCAGTATATTTTTATGGTCACCTTCTCATAGTCGTCGGCCAGATTTTCATCATCTAAAAACCAAACGTTTAATTAAAATTACCAGTTTTTTAGTAGCTACTGATTTATTTCAGCTAACAATGGCCAAGTTTTGGCATGCTTTGCTTTGTTTTGTCCTCTGAAATAACGATAGAATTTACGTTTAAGAATTAACTCGGTTTAGTGTTAACGCAAGGAGTACAATTGTATGACTCCCGGCGGTTAAATTAAACGTGATTTAACGTAGTTTCTTTATTGAGCGAGCTAAATGCTATACTAAAAAATAATTTAAGTAATTAATAGCAAGCGGTTGCAGATTTTTATCTATTCTTATGATGGTGATATCCTTTGCTCCAAAAAAATGCCTAAGGATTTGGTGACTTTATCTTCCCATAAATGGTTTAGGAGCATGGTAAGCGACTCAAAGCAATTGAGCCCCTCATTGCCATTTGGATTTTTAATCAGGTCAATAAAAACTAGCGGAACAATATTGTCCGAACCTATTCCAAAACCATTTGGAAATGACACAATTGACTTTTTAATCATAGAACTCAGTTACGAAAAATTATTGGCTTTCCGGGTTTGAGGCACTTATATTCAGCCTTTGTTGGGTGCTTAGATGCCAATTTGTTATTGTTAGGAGTCAAAAAGCGTGCGATCTTGTCATTTGGAGTGGTTAGCCCTATTTCCCTCCTCCTATTTTCCTCATCGAGTTTGCTTTTAGTTTTAACATCTGCTTCTGTCTGCGGTTTACACAGTGAGGATTATAGGCAGTAAAACAACATTGAAATTAATTTTATGTTGAATATAAAGATCATGGCTGTCGTTGTTTACAACCAGTTCTTTTGGGTGGTTCCAGAAAAAAAAATCAACCAAAATGTAATATTACTTACATTGCAGAAAAATCATTCGTTTTGTCCGAAAGATTTTCTGCCAAGAAAACAGTTAGACGGTTGTGTAATCTTTTATCAGAACGGTTGATGAAACAAGTAAAAAACTGTGGTCATTAAAAATTCGTAAATTTGTACATCGTCAGGACAAAAAATTACAAAAGCGAACAATTGCTTAGCACCACTCGCATTAAATGCACAATCAGATGAAAGCAGCATGGCGCTAGAAAAGTAGCACTTAGATCTTTGGAGGATGTTTTAGTTGCAAAAAAAAACTTTATAAAAAAAACTTCTCACTTGATGTTTAAAATGATATAAAAGTTCCCAGGGGCTGATTTCGAGTACTCAAATTATATTGCTAGAATAAGATGGGGCACTACCTAAAATTCAGGTAAAAAAAGCCGAGAAAATTGAAACCAATCGCCAGAAATTAAAAACTTTACCAAAAAAAGAATCGGCGCATAAAAAACATTGAGAAATTTATGTGATGCCCCCGTATTATCTGGGGTAGTTGTAGAAGTATTGTAAGCAAAAAAAACAGCATACATCAAAAACTAAATCATTAACTCGATACCGTTGAAATTGTGAATTAAACATACCTTTCGCACAATTTTAGTGCATCTCCAGAATTAAAAATCAAACTAAAAATTACAGAGTAATCCAAATTCATAAAAACTGTAAAACACATTATTCACAAAAAGTAATTTAATCAACTTAAGAGTAATTATCAATTATGCAACCTTTTTTTAAAATCTTCATCCAAAATTTTGTTCTTCTTTTTAGAGTGTTCTTCTTTTTCCTAGTTTTCTAATCTGTGCAAAGACTTTGTACGACACTACTTAACAAAGTTTCCCATTTTGACTCACAGAAAAACCTTCACACATATTCGCCACCGCTACTTCTTCTGCCGCTGCTTTCAATATAAAGGTTTAAACTAAATTCTTTTTGTCTGATCTACCCGCTCATTGCTTCGACGATCCGGAAAAGGATCCAGAAACGTTCCTTTCAAATCGTTGAAATTGACAACAACTGTTCATTCCGCAATGCTGAAAAAGACAAAAACAAAGTTTGCTTCTTTGCTGGTGCAATAATGCCTACAATCCAGCTGGAAAATACCAACTATCAGACAAACGAGAATTGCTTCAATGCAATTTGTAGATCTATGACTTGACGTGGTTCTCCGAAACTAAGTCTTCCCGATCAAGCAACATACTCTGCCGCCGCACGTAAACAAGTTATGAAAAAACCTCGAAAATCATTAAAGATAAAATAGCACAAAAGATTCAACAGAACTAAATTGACTCTATCTTAATACACAAACTGCTCCTCACTTTGGTGGGGTGTGGGAGCTTCATCTTTCGGATATTCCACAAAATTCTATTGAATTTAGTATCGCAGAGATTTTCCAGGAATCTTTTTTGAGGGCAGCCTAATAAAAAAGAGGCTTTTTCAAATAAGTTTCAGTGCTATTTTGCTCTTCATTACCACGCTAAGGTCAATTTTGTAGCAAAACAAAAAATTGTCGGTTCACGCGTCTGGATGATAGGAATATAATTTTTGAGTGTTTAGAGATTTTTCAATAAGCTCCAAATGTTTATGATCTTATAAAAAGGCGAAATATTATTTTATTATTGGATTCCTGCCACAAACGTGTTTTAGCCGTTCAAGGGACTCCAAATATTGGACGCTGGATTCCAAATATTATTGTTTGACTCCGCGGTCAATTTGGTAGTTTTGTTGCTGGAGTCAACAATTTGTCAGTGAATTCCGCAGTTTTTTTTTCCAGTAACTCAATTTTAATATCAAGTCTTTATATCGAAGAGTAGCCCTAAAAACAGACCGCTGGTTAAATATCAGACCAACAACGCTAGAACCAGTACATCTTGTCACTTTTGCTTTGGAAAATGTGAAATGTTTTTGGCCCAATATTATCTTTGTTTGGCCCAATACCTTCTAGAAGAGAAAGAAGTTTTTTTTATTATCCAAACAAAGTAACTGGTATGGATAGCTATATAACAAATAGTTCTTGATTTACCAAATGCATGCTGTAGTAAAGGAGTGAAACGCAAACAATGGACACAGGGAAAGCAAAAAAAATCAAGAGGACAAAACTTGAAAAATTTGAAAGCAAAAATCAGAGTTCATGCTCGTTGTACTTCTGATAACCGGCAATAGCTATATGAAAGTTTTGATTCAAATTATTTAAGTTTCTGTGGTATTCAAACAATTTACTCTTAGAAAATTGGTGAAAAAAAATCATAGAAAACTACTAAAAAATATCATCACAAATTATCATAACAGAATATACTCAGAGAACTTTTTTTGTTTCCTTCTGTTCATCAATCTTCTCCAACTGTCAGTTACTCAAACTTTTATTGCATATTTTGTGCCTAAATTTTCGTTTATTTTGATATTTTTGATGAATTATTTGTCATTTATAAGCACTAAAGTCGATGATGTCCAATTCTAATGATGATGTTCAGAACTATTTTGTGCCTAAAGTCTTGTTGTTTTTGAATAGTTTTCAGGAGAGTACCGCATTTTTTGCGCCCAAAATCTTGTTTAAATTGATGAAATTCAGGTGACCAAAATTTTGTTTTTATTGAAGATTTTCATGATTTGTGTCGTGTAGTTTGAATGTTTTTGTGTTCATGTTTTTCATGTGTTTGTGAGCAAAATCTTGTTTTTATTGAAGACTTTCATGATTTGTGTCGCTTAGTTTGAATATTTTTGTGTTTATTGTTTTAATTTTTAATAGACTGCTAATAATGCAAAATCACTTTTTTTTAGACAATATAATCCATTTTTTGGACAATTTGATTGATTTTTTTGGCTCCTTAGGAAACGCCTTAAAATCTATTTTATACAAACTGTGCACAAATTGTATACAGATTTTAAACCATAAAAATCTTTTTGCTAGACTATATAATCGATTTTTCTGAAATTTTCAAAGTCCTTACATTATCCAGTTTAGACTTAATAGGGTTTTATACAATAGATTTCTTAATACTAAAAAATCTACACCAAAAAATGCTTATAATCGATTGAAACTTTTTTTGCCAATGCGGGAGTATTCTTGTTTCTACTCATATTACCCTAGTCGATACTGTATCTGAATTTCTGGAAAACAATAGCAATTTATATAGTTCTAATCCGTCGTCTGTCTGTGTTTTAGAAAAGTGAATTATATTCAAATTTTCTGAAGAAACTTTAAGAGAACAAATTATTGTTCCGACTTTTGATACGAAAGTAACGGAATATTTGTGCTCGGGGTGGGTTTTTTTTCTTCAGACAATTTTCGACTTTTTAACTAGCCATTTCTGACTAAATTTTTTAAATATCTTTCAAAAGGTATTAATGACTTGAGCTTAAATTTGAAAAGATACTCCACCTCTGATCATTATTCGTAAAGTTATGAGAGTTTAAATATTGCCATTTTGGCCAATTTGGGACAATGAACGCGCGATATATTTTGCGCTATTCACGCGTAAGCGGAGATTTAATCCGTCTTAGAAATTGTTCCAGATTGGTTCACGGAAGCTTAATTGCCATAGTTGATTAGTTCATAGGAGCAAAATCTATCCTTTTGTACACTGTATGGCGTATGGGGGATGATTTCATAAAAAAATCAAATTTTAGAATATATTTTTTTTCATTTTAGTTTTTCACATTTATTTTTTTTGTTACTACTGCTCCATTAATCTTAAAAGAGAGTCGGAACGATCAGGGTTTCGCCCTGATACGAGCAGTTTTGTTGTTTTTGGATTTGTTCCTTGTCAAATGCGCTTTTGTCTATGTTTTCATAGACAAAAATCATAAATATTAAGTGCTGGGGAGACTATTTTTTATTCTCTCATAGTTGCTTGATTGGTACTAAATTCTACCTGAATTCTATTTGTATAATAACATTTTGAAAAAATTTTTCTTCATTTTTCTGCAAAAAGTGACTCATTTGTCCCTGACGTTTGCTCAACAACTAGTTCTTTTAGAAATAGCTAATAGATATATCTCATAACATATTATAAGACAATAGTTATCTTATGATAAATTCAAGTTTTGTTCATGGGTCTAAGCAATTGAGGAAAAAAGGAAAGTTACAATGGTGTACGGTTAGTATTTTCATGCTAAAGCGATTATTTTTTTAGTTGAAGTGATACAACTAGCCTCGATAATATTCAAATTTGACCAAAAAAATTTCAAAACTAAACTTTTTGAATTTCTGCGGTAGAAACGGGTTTCAACTGATAATTTAGGAGTTATTTAAATTCAATTTTATCGATGCGTGAAAAAACATTAAAGTCTGTTTAGTCTTTCAAGCATCTTCGAAAGAGTGAAAAAGAACTGTCGCATAAACTCTTACGCATAAATAGATAAAAACAAATCAAGCCGCCGGGCACTGCACGTGATTTTAAACACAATTTGTTTGAGCCTTTGTTTCACATAGATTCCGGCTTTCATTTTATCTTTAAATCGTGGAAAAAAATTAGTTCTTCAATCTACAGTTTAAGTTGAACTTTTATGATTTTTTAAAAAAATGTAAAATAGAAAAGAATGTTGAAGAATAGCTGCTTTGATTTTAGGTTTCCTGTTATGGAGATAAAACAAGTCTGCCCATTTTTTTGGGAAATGACTTTTTTGGGAAACTATATTCGATTTTCCTGAAAAAAGGGACTTTATACGTGAAGGTGCCTTAAACGGCGTGCTGGACCTGTTTTTCGAAACCTGCTCAAGCATCTACATTTTTCGTTAAATTAGGGTTTTATGGTTTTTTTGGGAGAGCTCTGAAATCAATTTGATTTGAATGACCTAAAAAAAGGTCATCAAACTTTTTCAGTATTCATTTTGAAAATCTGCCCTACGCCTCCAGAAAATCCTAGATCCGCCCCTGATCTCCGGTACGCTGATCTCCAACTCTGCCAACGCACCTAAGCTTTCTGATGTAAGGGAGAGTATCTGAATTTTTGATTTTAAAGCTGAGAGTTCCACAGTGAAAATTTATTACTTAATCGCTACAAAACTAGATTTTACCATAAAATATTTATTTTTATCGACTTAAAATAATACACTTTCAGTCTCATAAATATAACAGTTAAGGTTGCACATAAAACATTTGGCTACACAAATTGAACTTAAGTTAAATAAACATGCGAGAAATGAATTATTGCTAAAATTAATCACAACATATTGAGTTAACGGATGTGGGTAAACGATAGCCCAATAAATCTTCTTTTTTGCCCAATAAATTTTCTTTTTTGTAAGGAAATGGTTTGTGGTAAATAGCTTATATTAAGTCAAGATGAAAATAAAATGTTTTACAATTATTTTTTTTTAAATCGGGGAAACTTGAATTTAGTTGTGCACAAGCTGTAGTGCTACTTTTGACGAAATGAAATCTAAACTAAGAGAATTTTATTAAAATTAAGTCATGATTAGAATCAAAACTATTTATATTAAAACTATTTAAAACAATTAAAAAAATTTTCTATCACCAGCAGAACAATGACAAGCATAAAGATAGATATATAATCTGCCAAAAATTGCGAAATGATGTCAGCTAAAATATAAAGTTCTAAAAACAACTGAGACAGACACACTGGAATCTGTTTTTGCGCGTTTTCGACATTAGAAAAAAATGATCCTCAAAATTAGATCTAGATTCTCAGATTTATTATTAAATATAAGGTTAATTTATGAGTAGTTGATAACAGTAGAGCTCATAATACACTACGAAAGATGGTTCTTGAGCTAGTTTAACCCACCCCTATCCCTACAAATTTGCCCCTGCTTTCCAGCGGTTCTTAAGTGACAGCGCTCAACAGCCCTGTTAATTTACCAACATCACCACACGAAAGAAAAATAAGCTCAAACAAGTGCCATGGGTTAATAACTGACGTGAGCTGAAGGGACGAGAGAGAGAGAGGAGGGGGGGGGGGTAATTGACTTTATTTTTCAAATTTCGGAATTGTCAAAGATATTATGTGCGCCATCCTCAACGTTCCCATTGGCCAGGTCGAACCCCTCCTCCGACCAATCAGTTTGCTCTATGAAGTCCACACCGCCTTCATCCTTATCGTCAACCGCATTCACAGAGGTCGACGAAGTGCTTCGATCTCTTGAACTATCTTGACCTCTGGTGGAATTGCAGGGGAAAGGAGCTAAATGCGCGCCTTTTTGATGAGTGTTATCCTTATTTGCATCACGTGACTTTGAGTTCACGCCAGCTGATTTTTGATCAGGAGACTCCTGGACATCTTTGATTGTCGGCATGTTTGCAGCGGGGGCTTTAGCCACTGTGTGGCCAGTTGGGACTTTGACTGAGACTTTGGAGGTGTTTCCCGTCGTTTGTCCAGTAGTAATCACGCCCATTTGGGGTCTGGGGGCGTTTTTGGGTCGGGCTGTCAGTTTGCGACACAGCAGTGTCGATTTGAACTGGCTGCGAAACCTGGAAAATGAAAAAAAAAATTTGACCAGGTGCTTTGCTGAAATTTAACAATTTTATATAATTTTTGCTGGTTGATTTTGAAAAAAATTTTTCGAAAATTAATACTTGATCCAATTAAGTTCTACCACAATCGATAACTTAATATTGCGCTGGTTACAATCAAATGAACTTATTTTTCCCCAGTCAATAGTTTTCGATTTTTTAAGGGATAAAGAGAATTGATAAACATATTTAATTGGATTATATTTTTTTTAAGTTTGGCTTAATGGAACCTGATCTAAACTATATTTTATGATTGGATAAATTAAATGTTTTACCAATGTAAAGTATTTAATATTAACCAATCATGATCCATCTAACTAACAACCCACTTATTTGTAAGTGCTGAAGTTACTTGTAATTTCAGCACCAGAGAGATTTGAATTTAACTTAGAAATTAGTTGGACTCTCCCGAGCACTTCAGCAGCCGCAATAAACCAGTATACCCTAGATCTATTGAGCCTAGCAGAGACTAGTTAAACAACCTGAGACTAGATAGTATAAGAGTAAGATTAGGATCGGTATTAGACTAAGAAGTTGCACGAATCTATCCGGCCGAAAATAAGATAGCGTGACGAGCAGACGGTGTACCCTATCCGAAATTACTCTATGAGTTACACTTCGGTCATAACTCATCTGGTGCGACCATAAGTCTCGAACAAGACCTTACTAGATTAGAATTAACCAAAAATAGATTAGAAATTAGACAAAAACATTTACAAAATGTTATACGACAATAATTTAATTGAAATGTCTCTCCGACTCAATAGATCAGAGCCAATATTCCGAACCATAATAGAACTACCCGGAATTGGAAGGAGACCTCGAACCAAAGACGACATACGACAAAGTAGAAACTTGCCGTATAGTTATATGATAGTTCGGCAAAAGCCAGAACAAACTTTTATATTTCGAATACTACTTGCAATGAATTTAGATTTCCATTTGCAAACATAAACCTTGAAGTTACTCTTCAAAATCATTTCAGGCGCTAAACAAAATTAATATTATACAATAACGATTGATAAAAAGATCTAAGATCGTTTTCCTAAAACTCTGCAGTATTATACAAAACATGTTTGAAAAATATTTATTGGAAAACAAAAATAAAAATTAGTAGCATGACAATAAATGGTTAGTAATCATAAATCATCCTGTTGTTCCAGCTTCATCATCTAAAACATAACAGCAATCATCAACTCACTAACATCATAAAACACTAAATTTTTCCTTTACACACATTTAAAACTTTATTAAAACTTAAATTCACTTAATTTTAAAACCAGATCATCAAGGCTTATCCTTGGATCTTAAATCATTTTCTACTTAATTAAATTTTAAATTTGATCATCAAGGCTTATCCTTGGATCAAACAAAACAACTTTGTTCTCCCCCACCCACTTAATTAGTGTCTAACGACCTCAAACGTCGATTCACTACCCAACCCTTTCTAAAGACCCAAGACTAATAGAAATTTTTAAAACAAAACTAATCATTCAAATTAGGATAAACAGTGAAGAACTTCGGTTATTCATCCTTCACTTGACCCCCCCTCTTACCAGACCCAGGATAAATCTTAGACTTCGTAAGTTTAAAATAGTATCTAACGAACTACTCGCGTTCTAATTATACCTGAACCTTGTGGATCGATTTACTATTCTCCAACCCTTGAACACAATCACTACCCCTAAGTAAGATTAAGTAAGTTAACACCTTAGCTTATACTAGTCACGAGAAAGTAAAAATCATTCTTCGGAATCGATATACTTTTCTCTCCAACCCTGAACAAATAGACCCAGGTTAAGCTAACCAAAAAATCGTAAGAACTAACAGTTTAGGAAAATAGAAATCATTTAACAACCTTTGCATCCGTCATTCTAAACCTTATGTCATTTAAAAACCTAGGAAATAAACAAACAATCGTTTTACACAATTGTGAAATAGATAACAAAAAATACGACCTTGTAATCACACCTCATACACAAACAGTTGGATACATTCGAACAAAACGACAAACACTAAAAAGAAAAATAATAACTAAACAAAGACAAATAACACGAAAAAGATTTTCAAAAAATCGAAACGCATTTTCAGAATCAGAAACCAACAGTTTAGACGAACTTTACAAACTAAAAGAATCAATAGATAAAAATTACCCACAACACGATCAATTATATTTTTCTGACTCAGAAACAACTTCAAATTCATCACAAAGAGGAAAAAGAAGAATAAAAAAGCAGTACAAACACAAACCAGTACATTTATACAATTGGAATCAACCAATTCGACACATTAATAATTACATATTAACAGTAATCGAACGAAAAAATGAGTTCAACGCACACCCCAGGTGAAGAAACTCCAGATGATGATGAAATCTTTCCTTTTATAGTAGATGCAGATACTGATAGAGGACAACACATATTTTGTCAAAATTTACTCGTAAATTTATTTGAACCCGGAATCAGTCCATGTAAAACAGAGTTCCCCGATGTAAAAATCAAAAGACAAATCATAGATCACTATCTAAAAGATATATGCAACATAACACAACAGTATGGAATCTACTCTATAGAATTCACTTCCCCAAACCATAATAATAGAACATATACTATTCAAACAGACGACCTTGATTTAGAATTTTCAAAAGTTTTTTCAGAATATATAAAAAGCATCCAATATCATAACTCACAAAGAGCAAACTCCATATTCACCAATGAAGTTTTCGCAATAATATATAGTTATATTTCGATATTAGAAAACGAAATCCCACTAACAAATGTCTCACCGACAGAAACATCTAAACATTTGAAAGTACGACATGAAATTACACTACTCTCTAGTTATTTAAACATCATTAAAGAAAATTTCACGAAAGATGACGTTTCACAACATACCAAACACGATTTACAAAAAATTTTAGCATGGTTCATAATAGATTATTTCACACACAATATTGATTTAATTGCACAAGCAAGAAAAAATTTTAGACCCCAAAATTCGAACGATGATACCGCTATCACAGAACAATCAGATTATGTTTGGGACCCCGAATGGTCTCATCCCGCATTTATAAGCTTTCCACAATCAATCTCAAGTCAAGCAATAGGTACAATATCTTACATAAGAGATTATGTAAGAGTAATACCATTAACAATTGATGCAACACCATTAAACTATAATACATTTTTACCCGATACACAAAATAATAGTTTAAACTCGACAGTCATACACAACGAAAACCTCAATGGAACTAGGAATCTTACTCAACAAGATATCCAGACACCATCACACTTCATAAATGAAGAAATTGTACACACAACAACTACACAACAAAGTATTTCACCAATACGCCCAAATTTAACAACACCAAGAAATACAAACCCTTCACAAACACAGGTAACCTTACAATCAACCGTTAAACCTTCGGTTGCCCCTAAATATTCACATATGGATTACCAAACATACAGACCCATGACAATACCATCAAAAACACGCAAAACATTCACTAAAAACAACTTTGCAGACCATAATTATAATTATACACATCCATCAAAAACAAATTATCAACCACAAAGGAATTTTAATCAATATACAAAACCTCGAAACTGGGATAACCCAACGGCCCAATATAATTCCAAAAATTTTCAACCAAATCCTCCACAGGATCGCAGTGAAAATTACCCATTTTTTCAACAGAATAAAAATAAAAAACAAACATCTTATCAAATGGATTATTTATCCTCAGATGACGATTTCTTACAACCAGATATATTTGCACCAAATACTCAAGAATATCGTAGACAAGGAATACAGAGAACACGTACAAATCATAGAAATTTTTCTCCACAATCAATAGATGCACAACATCAACAACCAATTCAACAACAAAATTTAATTAATACACAATCTTTTCAACCAATTCAACAACAAAATCCAATGACTGCACACTCGTATCAAGCATCACAAATGCAAAATGAAATACCACTCCCATATTATCTCCAACAACATGAAATAACAAGAAACCAACTTTCAAATTTTTCTCAAATGCCAAATGCAGCAGAATCATTACAAATGACAATGAATCCATACCTTATGGGTGGATCATCAATAACATCAAACAAACCTTTAATGGTTTTCACAGGAACAGACCCTGAATACTCTGTAGAAGATTATTTAAATGCAGTAACAGCAAACCTGATTTTAAATATAGGACCTGAACCAATTAATACGCCACTACATCAAAACTGGATACATCGACGCACAGCGTTAATACAAACAACCTTAGATGGCGCAGCCCAAAAATGGTTTTCAGTACTACCTCTAGAAATAAAATCAAACTGGAAAAGATTTACACAAGAATTTTCAAAAATGTTTGACTCCGAAAGAAACAAACAACAACAAAGAGTTTTATGTAATGAAATTCGCAGATTACCAAACGAAACCATCAAGCAAATAGCAGTACGAATCGAAACACTAGTTCGAAAAGCATATTCATTAAATACACATGACTATAAAAACACAAAGATGACAGAAATCTTAATGATGACCTTAACACCACAATTAAGGAAAATAGCAATAAAAAAGAGAGCATCTCATCCTTCTTCAATTCGAGAACCCGATTTAGATTTTCGAAAACTAGTAGACAAACTAGAACAAGCAGAAATCACGATGAAACTAGAAGAAACGGAAAATCTGAAATTACAATACGTTAACAGAATTGAAACGACTCCCACTAATATTAATAATATACAGGAATCAGAAACAGACCTCGTTGAAAAAATCACTGAAATACTCAATATTTACGAAAAGAACCCGAACTTTAAAGGCAAACCATCTTTCAAAAAATGGTGTAATTATTGCCGACGATACGGACATAGTATTTCCGAATGTAGACAAAAACAGCAAGATAGTCAAAATAAACCTCAAAAATACAAAGAACCAAATAAATCATTTTATCAATACATGAAAAAAGATCAAAATCTACCGAACAAAACAGTTCACAGCAACAACAGTTCAGGAAAACCACTTCCGAACAATACAAATTATACAAGAAATCAATCCCCATATAACTCAAGTTATAGAGGAAGATCACCAGAACGAAGAAACACGTATAATTCATCACAAAATCACTACAATAGACCAAATAGTCGAAATAACTACTCCAGATCAAATTCAAATACACAACGATTTGTTTCTAGATCTAATTCCCAATCAAGAAATAACTATTATCCAAACAACCAATCACGAAATTCATCATACAATAGGAATAGAAACTACTCCTATAATCGAAATAGAAGTTATTCAAACAACCGAAATCAAAATTATCCGAACAATCGATCAAGGAATAACTCATATAATAGATCGAACTATAACAGACCAAACAATAATTACCAAAACAGATCGCGAAATAATTCACAAAATCGACACCCAAGTTATAATAATCGTTATAGAAATTATTCCCAATCACCACACCGGAATAATAATCACTATAATAACTCTAATAATCGTCATAGAAGCAGTACACCTAAACATCAAAGACAAATCAATCAAGTACAATCTAACCCAGAAACAACATCAGACCCTCCAGGTATTGATGACACAGTAACTGATACGTTACAACTCAATCAAATAAATTGTACATCATCAGATTCAGAAAGTGATACTGAAAACACTCTTTCTATCAATATGATAAAAGTCGAAAATGACTATGAATCTGTCATATATGAACAACCCTTTCCATCACATATATATGAAAATCAATCAGAATTTCTTCAAAATTATTACACTACACCCATAAATTCCACACCAACAACGCAAGAAACAAATGCAAAAAATACTACAGAACAACCCAATCAAAATGTCAAAACAAAATGCTTGAATACACACCACATCTACCAAAATATACAAAAAGAACAACCCAAAGAAAAAATTTGGACAATACCATTTCTCTTAGAAAGCCCAAGAAATAAAGAATTTCAACCACCAGACCTTGAAATAGATTTTTTAATTGATTCAGGAGCAGAATCAAACATAATAAACATTCCCACATGGAATGAAATAAAAACTTTACATCCAAAGCTAACACCTCTTGAAACCTCCAGTAAGCTAGCAACAGCACAAGGATCAACATTGATAAACTACGGAAAAATCCAATTATTTCTCCTCCCCACCAGAACAATGGAACAAAGTAAAATTCTAAACAAGCCATTTAAACAAATATTCCATATCACTGATATTAAATATAATATCATTGGAATACCATTTATTTCGAAGTATATACCAACAATTAACATCCTAAACAGTAAAATATTAATCAAAGATAAATATACAAAAACAAAAGAAACATCCCTAACATTTTTTCAAAGATTAAACAAACAACCACCATTCTTTTCAAAATTTTATCCAATATATAACCAACAAAGGAAACACCTGAAACCACTATCAGGAAACATCTATAATTTTTCAATCAAACAAGTTCACCAATATGATAAAGAACAAAACAAACAAAAATTTTATATGTCAGATTTTGAATTCAAACCTATTCATAAATTTTTCAAAATCACAATCTCTTCAATAAAATATTTGAAAAATTCGAATTCAGATATTATTTCCTTACACGTTTATAACAACACACCTTACCAAGTAACATTACCTTTAGGACTTTTAGGATATTGTGAAACTAACGCTACAATATCACCAATACACGAAAAAGCCTATCGCGTAAATAATATACTCCAATTACTAGATATTTGCCAATCTACAATTCTTAATGAAGAATTATCTATAAATAATATAATAAGTAACGAAAACAGAAATACGGATTATTTCACAAAAACTCCATATTTCAAACCTACATTCAACATAAGTAACTACACAGAAGACCAACAGAAATTTTTAACAATGTTTAATTTCCAACATTCACAAATAACACAAGACGAATTCGAAAAGTTAGCCAAACAGCTAATTAAATATTCATCAGTCTATGCAACATCAAAATTCGATGTTGGCAAAATCAGTTCATCACTACATCTCCCATTAAAACCAGACGCAGTTTTCAAAAAACAGAGAGCAAGTAAAGTACCAATTCACTTACATGATAAAGTAAACAGATTACTCGATATTTTAGAACAGTACAATATTATATCACCAGTTAATAAAGAAGAACAACCAAAAGGCAACACATTCATCAACCCTGTTATCATTCTAGCTAAAGGAGAATCATTAAAAATCGTTCTCGACGCTAGATACCTTAATTCACTCATAGATGAATCAAAATGCAATTGGCCCATCGAACCAATACAAGTTATTTTAACAAAAATAAACGGCAAATACTTTACAACCGCCGATATGAATAGTGCATACAATCAAATGCCACTAGATGAACAATCACGACGTTTAACACAATTTGTTATCGGAAACCAACAATACGAATTTAACCGCTTATTCTATGGAATATCCATAGGACCAGCAGCATTTTCAGCTTTTATGAGCAAAATTTTTAGACCACTAATACTCAAGAAAAACGCAATCACCTATTTAGACGATGTTTTTATGCAATCACAAACAAAAGACGAAATGTTCAAAGTTTTAGAAAAATATCACCAAATACTTCAGAACGAAAATCTGAAGGCCGCCCCCGATAAATCACACTTCTTTTTAACAAGAGTTAAATTCTTAGGACATAACATAGAAAGAAAAACAATCACTCCACTGAAATCACGCATTGACGCTATTCAAAAACTTCAACCACCAACAAATAAAAAGAAAATCCAAGAATTCCTTGGAATGTTAAACTTTTTAAGTAAATATGTTTATAAAATGCAATTATATCTACGACCATTTTACAACATCCTTAGACAACAAAATAATTTTGAATGGAATACAGAACATCAAACACGATTTGAAGAAATAAAGAAACTTTTAACTGAACAAATTTCAAACACAATTCCAGATTCAAATCAACCATTCTATGCAATGTGCGATGCTTCGAACTTTGGCATCGGTGCAGCACTATTACAATCACATAATGGTACAAATAAAATGAACCTCATATCAGCAAATTCTCGATTATTCACTCAAGCAGAGCTACGACTCTCAACTCTAATGAGAGAATGTACAGCCATAATATATACACTGACAGAATATGAATTTCTGATACTTGGATCAAAACATCCCACAGTTTTATTCACAGACCACAAACCAATCATTTTTCTTTTCACACAGAAATCTAACCCAAACCACCGAGTTTACAGATTTCAACTAATTCTAATGAAATTTCCAAACTTACATATAGTTTGGACTGCAGGAAAAAATCTTGCATTACCAGACACCTTAAGTCGAAATACACCACCTGAATTACTTACACGAAAAACAACAGTTGAAATACCCAAAAACATAAAATTCTACCTTGCAGAAAACGAAACATCACCCCGATTGGAATGCAAATATGCAGTAAAAACTGATATTGAACAATCACAAATAAATAATTTACAACATTTCCCACTTTATTTAGATTGTCAAAATAATCATTATGAAGTTGATCTACTTGGAACATCAACTTTCAAACCAATCCCATATTCTCAATGGATCAAAAATAACACCCAACAAAAACGAACAAAACAACACCCGCCTAAAAAAGACCATTTTCCACTAATTGAAAAAGAAGATTTAACTGATAAAATAAATTTATCAGGATCACAAACAAATGATTCAAAATACACAATAAATCAAGTTTTTGACCTTCACGACCCACTTGATACAATACCCTTATCTAAATTCGAAATTGAAAACATTTTTCTCCCCCCAACAGATACGATTACACCTTCAACACTAAAACAATATCAAAATCTTGACCCGATAATTAGACAACTGAAATCATGGCACAAATATAAAACTAAACCTATCAAAGCAGATTCAACCATTCTAGGAAACAAAACACTCCTCCGATACTTTCGCAAATTTAATTACACAACAATCAATGAAACTACAGACCTTTTAGAATACAACTTAAACGAATCCACAGTCCCCTGTCTCCCTATAAGTATGATTCTTATAGCTTTTAATATTTCACATACACAAAATATTAAAGGACACTCTGGATCAGAAAAAACATATTCAAACTTTATACAAAATTTTTACTTCCCAAATGCACCAATTTGGATAAAAGTACTATGCAATGACTGTATAGTATGTCAACTAAATAAACCTTACCCAAATCAAAAACAAATAGCACAAAAACAAGATTTTAAAGGACAAAGTTTGTACTTTAATCATCGTATCTCATTTGATACTAAAGGACCAATTTCACCCTCATCAGAAGGAAACTCCTACATTATGGTAATTGTTGACGCATTTACACATTATGTAGCACTTAACCCAGTACCACATTGTAACGCTTATTACGCTTACACAACACTCTATGAACACTGGATAGCAAAATTCGGACTACCAGAAATTTTAGTCACAGACAATGGTACAGAATTCATAAATAATGAAATAATAACACTATGTCATTTATACAACATTAAACACAAACCACGTACATCTCATGCACCTTGGACAAACGGCTTAGTCGAAGGTATGAACCGTTCATTACAAGAATATCTTAGATGTATCATCAACGGAAATGATACAAAATATACCGAATGGTCAGCAGATGTAAAATTATTTCCCTTAGCGTATAATTCACAAATTACGACAACTTTAGGAATGTCACCATACGAAATGGTTTTTAACCAAAAGCCACGCAAACCAATAATGTTTACAGCAAATTCTCATAAAAACGCACAAGGTTATTGTCAACCAAATAAAGACTCAATTTGTTATAACCTCCCATTACATACGCACGATGAAGATCATTTTCATCACCCACAAATTCTTAAATTAGCCTCCGGTACACACACCGAATGGATTTTAAATAGAGATAAGAAACACAATGAAATTTACCAAAAAATAACGAAAAAGTTATTACAAAGACAAAACATAAATGACCAAATCAATTCACGTTTTACACCAGCTTCCGATTTAAAAATTGGAACATTCGTTTTAATACCTAATTTTAATACTCAAAAAGGAATTTCTAAAAAATTACAACCCCTCCGAAAAGGACCCTACCAAATAATTGCAAAACCCACTGATGTCACATATAAAATTACCGACTCAAACAAAAAAGAAATCGTTCAACATCGAAACAACCTATTACCTTATTACCCGAAAGAATACGCACTCCGCGAATTAACTCAATTATATTCTTTCACAGGATTAAAAATCATTCAAAATGAACCACATCTGAAAAAAAACAGAACAAAATGATAACCCCACCGAAAATCAAAACACAAAACCAACCACCACCAAAAACAATACGCAAAACCATAAAGAATCTCCAAAACAAAGAAAAAATAGAAAAATGACAGAACAAATAATACCCCAAGAAGAAATAGGCAAATCAGAACATAGAAAAACAACAAGACTCCGAAATCAACCACGTAAAAACTACAAAATGTTCATCCCCCAATCTAAAATATTAAAGAAAGTAGAATTTAAAAAGTAATTTTAAGATTTTATACTTTACAATCTTGAAACCTCCGTAACATTTTTCATTTCAAGTTTTCAAAATAACATGCTCACAAGTACGCAATAATTCTAGTTCAAAATAGACCAATAGGATTCATCCAATCCGCCACTTTCTCTAACTCAAACTAAGATCAATTAGACGAATAATCTAGAACTCCAGGCACATCTCTAACTATAGCTTTACAACCTCCAGGTCAAAAATAAGCAAACCACTCCAACTTGACAGCTAAAATAAATATCACCATAATACCGTACCCCTCCCTTATCTAATAACCCAAAGATCAACAATATTTCCCCAACTCAGACCACGAATACCCCCAAAACAAATTTGATAAATTAGCCTAAAGTAACAAAATGAAGATTTTAATTAGCCTAAAGTATAAAAATCTCACCATACCCCGGATCATTTGACAAACAAAAATAAAGAAAAAGACGACCTCCCAGTCACCATGAAAATTGCCCCCAACAATTTTTTACAAAACTCAACCCACTTGTCAAAAAACTAATAAATAATTCGACCACACTAGAAAATCGCCTCAAACAGCAAAAAATATTCGACCAAGAGATCATTTCTTAAATGCTCTTCTCTCAAACAGTTGCTCAAATACTTATAAATTTTAAACATTTTTTTTCAATACTTGAAGCCTTTATAATATTTCTTTTTGATATACTTGAATCTTTTCTAATAATCCTAATCATTTTTTGTAACATTTTTTTAATTTTCTACACTATACTCGAACTATTCCTCCAACTTTCCAAAACCCTTGAATATATCCACAGGTACGATTTTAACAACTTGTCTAAATGATACGAACAATTTTCAGTAGAACTGATATTTTTTTATTGTTTGTAATTTTCATAACATTTTTATCATCCCTCATTTTGACAATATGTAAATGTATAAAGAAAGCAATCATCACATTTGCCCTAGCAACAATTTTTCTAATTATTTTTTTGGAAGAATATTATAATAAACATAAACCTTCCCACTAAAGTAACAATTCAAAAATCCATCAAAAATTGCTACCCAACAGTCACAGAATCAGTCTTCACCGACATCATCCCAAGATAACCAAACACCACCTTCAACTACTCAAAATCCTCAAACATCTACACGAATTTCTTTTCAAGACAATCCATACACTTTTGAAGAACGGCACGCTCGTTTATCTGAACCACTAGAACCAGTTCAACGACAAGCATCCCTAAGTGAACCAACATACAACCTTTACCCAACACTACCACAAGAACTAAGTAGAATACGAAACCTTAGTCAAAACCAAAACACAACAGAAATAAATAGACAAATTATACATCCTCGACGAAATAGAAATTTTCAAACTCCCCGAGTTCATTTTGATATACCTCAATCCCCATCACAAACCACTCCAGAAAACACCACTGGTATCACACCAGAAACTCCTACACTTTTTTCACAACGAAGCACTTCAAGTCTACCTTCAGACTACTTAGGTTCAACACCAACATCTGAACAAGCACGAGAAAATCCTTTTAACCCCCCAAACCTAACATCACGACTGCCATATTGGACTACACATTCATTCACACAAGGTGAACCAAATTTAGTTAATGACCCCATAGATATTTCTACGGATACAACAACATCCTCATCACTACCAGAAACATTATCACTACCATCAACACCATCAATAAGCCAATTTTCACCACTACCCTTTAACTTAAATTTTCCAAATAATCTCGACGCCAGATATCGAGAACAATCATCAATAAATATTCCTTTAAGACTAGATTGGAATACATTCACAGCACCTCCACCATTATTTGGACAACATCAAGAAAGTAACCGCCTTCATAACTGGGCACTTAATAGATTACAATATCGCCAAGATATTCACAACGATATCCGTGATCACAATATTCAAATACTCCAACAAAACAGTTTACAATTAAAGTTTGAAATCACAGTTAAGTTAAATAACATTACCCAACATCCCTACCCATTAAATCCACCTAACATCACAGCTCAATCACTACCACCACCGTTTATAACTACTGAAGTAATATATAAATACGACAGATACACCAAAAACACAATTGGTTACATTACATTTTATAACCCATACTCAGGATTATCATACACATGTATATTCTAAAATTATTAATTTTTCTCCAACTCCTTTTTCTAGTAACCTCAAACCAAAACATAAACCCTTCCCCTCGTACAGGACCACAAGATTTATTAGTAACACATTACGATTGCGAAGAAAATGAACAAAAAACACTACACAAATATGCAATAAATCAAGTATCACAATGTGAAACAGAACCACAAGCTATAGAAACCACAGATATAATAGCAACACTCTATTCCAAAGCCCGAGCAACAACAGTTACAGGTTATAAATTCACAGCGACATTTTCCGAAAAGAAAGTACATTGTTCACAAGTCTCGAACGGAAACAAAAACCGACTTGACCATGAATCATTCTATCAAAGTAATATAGAACGTCTTTTACATCTCAATCCCGACGATTGTAAAAATGAATTACTTAGACTAAACATCACACAAAATAAAAACTCCGCTAGAAAGTTAGTTAATTTTCAAGTTTTCCCAGACTCTGTACACCAATCACAACTTGAAAGACACCAAGGACATATAAAACTAGACGAAAAATACCCGTATAACGGCGCACACGGACGATTAACCTATGACCTACATGATAAACATTGGATACCACACATTGGTATAAATAACCCATCAAACTGCAAAGCAGACACGAAAAATAAAGGATACCAAGAAATAATGTTTTTCGATTGGAAAATACAACTCGAAAAAATACAACTCACACGAGATTTATCTGATAATACAATGATCTATCAAGGAATCCGACTACCTTGTAAAAATGATCAAGGATATTGCGACCCTACAACAAGAACACAAGCAACAATTGTTTGGTTCCCCGAAGATACATGTACAACATTTCAAGTAGCAAAAATACACGCTCGTATGATAAAATTTCACGAAAAATATTTTATACAATCAATTCCATATGAACAAGTCCATCCATCACGCAAACTAAGTTCCGATTTTAGAAACATAGACAATATAGAAAATAAATTGACACGTTTTCAAATATATCAAGAAACAGAACTTGCATGTAAATACAGGAATCCACTTCACAGAACACAATACTTTGAAATATTAGTTGAATACGAAAAAGGATTCGACATGACCACTGGAAAAGTAAAAATCGACCCATATGCCACAGGTCATCCTCTAAACGAAGGAACATCCTATATACCAGTTAATTTTGAAAAAAGCAACGGACAACCTGGTGGACATCTAAAACCTTATGACACCAGAAGCACACGCTTACAAGAATTATCACTAATGAATACTACATATTTCGGTAATATCCACTATGATATTCATTTGGATATGAAACTAGACTATACAATTAGCCGCATTTTTCAAGAAATGTCACTCTCCGAATTAGAAACACTACACCAACTATGCGAATTAGAACGAACACAAATATTACAATCACTTGCACTAGCAGTATTAAAAATACCCTACGCAGGATACTTATTATCAGGAAATAGATCAAATTTTTTAGACTATGAAGGAAACATCTTATGGTTTTATACTTGTACCAAAAAAGTATCACCACTATACGTTTTTGAAGATAAACGATGTTATAAAAGAATCCCTATCTTTTATAAGAATAAAGTACATTTCGTGGATACACTTTCACGAAGAACCTATTTCTGGGATACCGCAGTCCCATGTGGATCAGAAAATAGCCACAATGTAGTACAACTAAACCCTGATGAAAATAAATATTATCTTCTCACTCCATATCCCACATTAATGGAATCACTCAAAAAATTTTCACCAGAAAGCATTCGCGCTATCGCTCGAAACCCAAATATAGACTTACAATCAATAGGAATCTATTCAAAATCAGATATTCAACATCACATTAGAACACAACAATTCCAAGAATTATTAACACAAATGGACACTATACAAAGACAATCAATAGACCAAAACTTACGCAAACTTGCAGAAACCGCAGGATTTGCCGATATCTACACACAAGACTATAGCGGATATTTTAAAGACATTAAAGATTATATATATCTAAACGGCGAAAAATACCGTCCCCAAGATATATCACCAATTAACATTTTTAGCTTTGTTACACTCAAAAATGAGATCCTAGATTTTCTAGGATGGCCCTACTACATCTTAGAAAAATTGACTATTTTATACGCAATGTTTAACTTTATTGGATTTCTTTTCTCACTTTTAAAAGGAATCTACAACACATGTGCTATACAAACACAAGTAAACAGACAAGCAAGCGTAGCACGCATACTCTTTGCAGGATTTTTTGGAATCTTTTCTACATCTATAAACAAAATTCTTTTAGACGCACAAATAAAAGAATATAACACAAAAATAACAACACGACAAAATACATACGACGAAGAACATAACAATGTAGACATAACGCCAACGGCACCACAATTACCACCCCTACCAAATAACCATCCACTATCCCTAGTCCCACGAAATTTTCGAAATTTAGCAATCACACATAATCCAAATTTTCGACTCAATACATCGCAAAGTCCCGTCCAACATATAATAACACATCAATCACATGATGATAATACTTATGAACAAATTATCGAACAGCCCCATACCACCGCTTTTCAGTCTCAAAATAATAATTTTTTTAGCCCACGATGAGCCGCCAACTTGGATCACTACACCGATCAAATTCCCATCCAACCAATCTTACCTCTTCAATCCCAATCATACCACTTTTTGCTTTTCCGCCACCCGATTTTCCATCTAGCAATGTAACATCAGACATGAATTCCGACACTAACTCACATATTTCAGTTTTATACTCCATCTCACAGCTAAATAATCCAAACATTGAAACCCCCGATGAATTTGCCGACTCAGAACCATCCCCATCCAATAATTTTCATAACCCTTCTAATTTTTCTCAACCTCCTTTTCAACCCATATTATCAAACAACCCTGACCCAATCACTCCGACACCCTCTTATGCTTCCCATGTTACCCCAACCTACTCCTCATACCATTCTGACCAATCATCTCATTCTCCAAACACCCCCCGAATCTCCCCAGAACTAGATAATTTTATTACCCTCCAACAACAACCCTACCACCTTAACACCCCGACCATAAACCAAATCTCCTCCACTACAAATTCATCCAATCCCCCTACACCCTCTTCAAATTATACTGAATCACTAACACCATCATCCACATCCACTATATCTTCACTAAACACTAATAGAGCTTACCGCACTTTTAAAAGAAAATTCCCCAACCATCCTTTCCCAGCAAAACCAGGAACAGCCCGTGAATACATCAACCACCCCCAGCATACTAACACTAAAGAATTTTTAGCTATCACTTTACCCTCATTTCCACAATACACCTTAAACACCCCCCACGACACTAACGAAACACGCAACTTTGTAGATGAATACGTTTTAATGCCCACTCTCTCTTGGACCTCATACTATCATTTCACTAACCCTCTTTGCTTACCTTTATCCAACACTTCCATCGACATAGAACGAAACAAAGACATTCTATATCGACTAACTACACCGCTAACCGCTAGACAGTTTACTTACGTTGGATATAAAAAATCACTAAAAATACACACTGCACCTAGAGCTAATGAATATACACTAGAATACTACGATCACAACATCATCAGAGCTAACCAAGATCAATTCTTAGACGACGATCGCTTCGCTAATCCACAAATCACCGAGAAATTTTTCATCAAGACACCATATGTATTTACACTAAACATCTTCGACCGAAAGTTTGATCACATCATTTCAGAAGCACTAACAAACACACAAGCATACGAAAGTTTTAAAGAACGCTTCCAAATCTTTTCACTAACCTTTCACTTCCTTGCACCACACGAAAGAGATTTGCACTGCTCACATGATATTATGTTGCGCACTAAACAAACACATACATACAGTTACTATCGTTTCATCCAAAATCACTTTGACCTCCACACACCCTCTAGACAACCACACCATCGTTTTCAATTCATCAATTCAAAATACACTTCACCGTATTTCCTAAATTTCACATATTGTATTAAAGACACTAACCTTCATGGTATTCTTCGTAATTATGACCCCTTAACCCAAATGTACATTTTCTGCCCCATCACCAAGACCTTCAACGCCGAAGAATCCCGACCCTTCCTTATCCCGCACGAGTTCCTACAACCTATAGAAATCCCAATTTTAGAATTCATCCACAACACTAAATTTAACCACAAATTATATAACTTAATCCAAAACACACCTTATGAGTTTGCAGTAGGCACTGAAGAACTAACCACTATTAAGGCACTTCAATTGCTTTGGCCACTGCTTCAGACTAAAAATATCATCCGCATTCTAGCTAAACTACTAACAACTTCAGAACTAATTCACGACATCTTCCCCCACGGTTATTTCCCCGACGACTAACAGGTAAGTATGAATTAAGTAAATATTACTAACTAATTACAGTATTAAAAACTCACCATTCTTTATCCATGTTTTCTTTAGATTTTTAGCCTTCATCCGACAATCACCTACAAAAACCACAAAAGACAAATAAAAATCGCAAATTTCATCAAACAAATTTTAAAAATTCTATTAATCTCTTACACTCATAAATTTCTAAATTTAATATCAATGCAGTAAGTTCATCTATAATATTTTCCCCCAAAGCAGTAAATCTAATTATGATGAAAATTTGTATCTTAAAATTCCCCCATAACTAGCAGTAAATTTCCAAATTCTATGCAGTAAATTAATAAAATGCAATTGCAGTACTAACCTTTTGATATTTTCATTTATTCGCACAGAAATTCTATCCACACTCGCACAGCTCGCCCACGAAGAATTGTTTAAAATAATGAATTCCAGTTTCAAGTTTTCACACTCAACAACTCTAACATATAATAACATGTTTCAAACTTTCCTTTAACCCGGTTGGAAAGGAATCATATACTAAACAAAACTAACCAACGCAGCTTACTAAATACCACAAATCATAGAATAACAGCATGACTAAGAAAAGGAAACCAACGGTACCCAAACCGGATTAACCCAGTTTAAAACTGGATAATTTATTCTTTTGAAGACTATTACAAAGTCTTAGAAAGAAATAATAAAACACAAAAAAGTCAAAAGACAAACCCATACCACAAACAATTTGCTTTTTGGAAAAAGTACATAACCAACAAGACATAAGTAAGACCACAACAAACCCAACATAAAACGTTGTCACATAACAGGACCCCTCACAAACACCGCATGAAATCATACTCCCACACCTGGCCTAACCCACCAGGAAAGGACGTCCTGAGCATGCTCTATAGCCGGCCTAACCCACCGTGCTACATCCACGCTTTGTGACCACACCTTTATTTTTAATAAGAGCTACTCAAGGGTGAGTAACTCTTCAAAATAACCGAACTAAAACAAAAAGCTTTTGTGAAAACAACTAACTAAAATCATAATTAAAAAATATTAAATTAATAAAAGTTTTATAAAATGTAAAATCACATGATGCAATATATAGATCAGAATACAACACCAAGGACGAACATCAAAAGACAAAACGACCCCACTACACTCGAGAGAGAATGACCAACTACAATCGATATGCCGCTCACAATCACAACTCAAAGGATTTAGAGTACGACTTGACTTCGCAGAAAAGGACTTCATTGAACTAGACCAATGACCACCTCGATGTTCAAGTATACGTACAGATCCGAGTAACCAGGCATCCCCTCCACGCACAATCTCCACGCCATTACCAAGCTAGATCAAACACAAAAGAAGTTCTCCACGAAGAACAGAAAAACCTGACATAGCCAACCATTCTGAAATCAGAATTGATTTTGTTGCAAAGACTCAGTCGTTGTCACAAGAAGAAGCGGAAGAAAATTATGATGTTCGCCAAATACCAACGTCCATCATCCATCCTTGAATTACAGAAGAACTGTTCTAAAAAACTCTGTAAAACCCGGATGGGTGGAACCTGATCTAAACTATATTTTATGATTGGATAAATTAAATGTTTTACCAATGTAAAGTATTTAATATTAACCAATCATGATCCATCTAACTAACAACCCACTTATTTGTAAGTGCTGAAGTTACTTGTAATTTCAGCACCAGAGAGATTTGAATTTAACTTAGAAATTAGTTGGACTCTCCCGAGCACTTCAGCAGCCGCAATAAACCAGTATACCCTAGATCTATTGAGCCTAGCAGAGACTAGTTAAACAACCTGAGACTAGATAGTATAAGAGTAAGATTAGGATCGGTATTAGACTAAGAAGTTGCACGAATCTATCCGGCCGAAAATAAGATAGCGTGACGAGCAGACGGTGTACCCTATCCGAAATTACTCTATGAGTTACACTTCGGTCATAACTCATTAAGTTGGTTTGAACTAAATTCTCGTTTTCTAATACAGCTTACAGTAAAGACTATATATCGCTGTAAGAATTGATTACGGGCGCCGTTGGTCCTTACGATAGAAAAAATACAGACTAAGTCTCCAAGTCAGCATAAATTAAGGAGAGCATTTAAAGATAAAGTCGCGACTTCACCTTTACAGGTTTTGATTTACACTGTCTTTAATTTATGCTGATTTTTACTAGAATTCAGTTCGAACCAAGGTTTTCATTTACGCTGTCTTAAATTCTGATTTTAACAGTTACATTTTTTGTAAATTCATGAAAACAATTTCGAGAGAAATCCCTGAACAATTTCTCATGAGAGAAAATTCACTTAAGAGAAAAAAGACTAACATCTCATGAACAACATCTTTTCATCCCTCTAGTTTTATTGGCATAAAAAAACTAGCATATTAAGAACCATTTGAATTGATCATAAAACTGGAAATTGGGTCCGGTACTGGCAACGAGCTCTCGATAATACGATGATTCTGATGGTTTTAATTTAGATGGTTTTAATAAAGAATGTCCATTGGATCTTCCAATCATAAATGCGGCAACTTGCAGCAAAAGATAACTCGCAGCGCGATAAAAGACATCAATTACAAACTTTCCATTTCAGCAACGACTACCAGTGGACCAGAATCTCGAATCTCGAAAACAGCATTTTAAAAGATTTTAAATTCGCTGTAGTTCCAAAACTGCCAGTGTCTACTCCCGTTGGTTTGTCACAATATGGCACCAATAAATGTGGATAAAACAGTATCATATGATAAACTTCCTACTGAGCCGTATTTGACAATAACACTGAAACTGACATTCCTCCTCCTCAGTTCCCTTCGCTGCATTTTACAAATGATAATTTCAAGGGGGCATTCGTTTTAAAAAAACGGTATTTATTCAGCCAAGTTTTTCAAAAATTGCTTTTAAACGGCATTTTTCCTGTCGTTTTGGCTGGGCTCGAAAAAAGGGAAAGGATTGCCTTTTAAAATGTTCACTAAGTTACTCAAAAACAGCTCTCCCAGGAAAAAGTTCTGCGGACGCCACTGGAGGTGAAATAGGTACAATGACAACTCGCAACAAAAGACAAGAGAGCAAGAAAAAAGACAACTAGCATGAAAAGACAACTAGCAAGAAAAGACAACTAGCAAGAAAAGACAACTAGCAAGAAAAGACAAGTTTCAGGAAAGCGACAACTGGCAAAGTTTTAAAATTCAATTACTACAACGTAAGAATTTTAGCTTCAGATCGCCGGTGGTCTAAATTTTGCATAAAGTCATAACCTCTGTTGGCAAGCTCGCAACAGAAAACCGGCTCTAAAATTTGCATAAATTTTGTTGGCAAGCTCGCTACACGTTGACGCGGCTGAGTCTTTTGCGAGTTGTCTGTTGAAATATACCTTTTTTGCGTTTTTTTTCTCCTGATCAATTTCGCTGATCAAAAATTAGTAGTTAATACTAAAAGTTTGTTATTTTCTTGAGTTTATGTCCTGATAACAAACCTGCGAATTTAAATAGCTAAGGCCGCTCCCAAAATTCTAACTAAGGCCGCTCCCAAAAGCCGCTCTCATGGCCGCTCCCAAAATTCTTAAAAATCAAAGGAAAAATTAAAATTCTGATACAAATATTCATAACTTACAAAATTTTGAGGGACGGAGGTTTTAAAAAAAAACGACTAATTTTTTGAAAACTAAAAACTAGTTTGGACGTTTTCAAGTCAATCGGATGAGTTGCCGTTTTCAAACCGATTTAAGTAATCTTACTCCCATCCAGCATTTTTTTCTCGTATTCAGATTAATAGGAAATCATTTACTTGAAAAATCAGCTGTACGAGCACACCTGCCTACAGACAAGGGTCAAAATTATTACAAGCTGAAGTTTTCAAACGCACAGATGAACAAGAACGTTTTTCATATTTTTATTCTTTTCTCAGCGAGTATTTTATATAAGGTAAAAGGTTGAAAAACTGACACAAGGTAGATGAAACGTTTGAAAAGGATCTGGCTGCTTGGAAATTTGAAGAATTTTGTTTTGGAGGCGTCAAAACGTTCATGCAGTGAAACCTGAGACATCCATATAAACCACGCAATAAATTGTTTTTGTTTTGGAAGCTGATTAACTTAGCTTGCTCCTTGTACTACATAAAAGCGAAAAATAAAATGAACACAAGATAACTTCTCATGAAATTCTGACTAATAAAATCGCAGCACGTTTGCGCAGACAATTTAATCACCTCTATAATAATGATGCTCCTGCATATTTTTCGACGACTTGAGTAACCTAATTATTCAAAAAAGTACTCACATCAGTAATTTTGGCTCAAACTTGTGCAGTGTTCTGGAACTAGCTGCTCAATCATTGTAATAACTTGTTAATTTTTGAGCTGTTTTACGCAGGGCAAGGGGCAAGGCAAATTGAGCAGCTTTCCAACGAACAATTTTTAATCAATAAATTCAAAATCAACAAAACTGCTCGTATCAGGGCGTTATAATTCCTATAGACAATTTTAAAATAGAGCGATGTTTTTTGATTATTTTATTTATTTTAAAAAAATGAAAAAAAATTCAAAAATTATTTTTGATGTTTTATTGAAAATCACCCGCTACACGCTATGTAAAGTAGATAGTGATATATTTCGCATATAGCAAAGTGTTAAATCGACCAAAGAGCTTGCCTCAATCCAATTTGGAATGATATCCAAAACGGTTTAAATTTCCGCTTACGCGTTAATAGCACAAAAAATATCGCTCGTGCGTTAAGTGTCCCAATTGGCCAAATTGGCAATCTTTTAACCCATATAACTTTTTTAAAAAGTTTACAGGTGAAATATTTTTATGAGCTTAGGACAACAGTACCTTTCGAATGATTTTTTAAAAAATCCTTCAAAAATTGCCAGTTAAAAAGTCAAAATTTGTCTTGAGAAAAAAACCCACCCGAGAACAAATGTTCCGTCACTTCCTTAGAAAGTCGGGAAAATTAGTTGTTTACGAGAGGAGTTTTTCCGATTTTTAGAGAAAACTGATTATTTATGCTTGCTGTGGTTTTTTTAAATTATCCCGCACATCAAAATTGTTTCAAATTAAATTGCGGCTAGCTAATCGGTCGTATTAATTTCGTATGACTCAAATTTTCTTAGTTTATCTTTGATATTGTCCAAATTTTATAGATATTTAATTTTTTTCCCATAAACAATTCGATCTCGATTAAGGGGCAGTCGGAAAACTCAGCGCTTCGCCCTCATATACGAGCATTCTTGTTCTACAACAAAAATCACTAGCTTGATTGACTGGATGTTTACCGCTTCCAAAACATATTTTTTATCTGGCCAGATTCTTTCAAAATATCCAGCAGTCATGTGTCCCAATTTCAACCCTGTACTCTAAAAATTTGCCGATAAAACAAAAAAAAACTTGAAAAAAAGATGGTTCGTTTGGTCGTTGTAATAAAAAACGTGAAAAAAAGTTGTAATATTTTTGAGCACTGATTGTATTATAACTCTATATCAAGAGCCAGTTCAAAGCCTTTTTGCCGAAAGCATATTGATCTAAAATTATCGCTTTCTGCGCTCATTTGATACCTCCATGCTTTTAATATAGCGTTTGCTACCTTGAAAAAATTAAGTGTTCTAAAAAAGACATACGGGTTAAATGTTTTATTTATAGAAAAACTTTTTTGCCACTTATGGACAAACGAATACGCCACAATTTCAGTGAAAACAATTCCAGAAGTTGATAAATCAAATAGATTTATTTATGTCTTTCTTCTGAATTAGGCTACTTTTCTTGTTAGGCTAACCTAAAATAGATGCATAAATAATTGATTTGTCACATCAATTAATCAAATCGATTTTGTTATGATGATTTATCACAAGTATAAGACGGTCCATTACGTACAGATCTCAAAACGTGCATTTTTTCAAGGGTATCATTACGTATTATTTTGTAGTTGATGAGTTTTTGTGCGGCACTCAGTTTTTGGTTCAAGTCATTACAATTCGGGAGGGGGGGGGGGTTATTTCTGGGGTGACTGATAATTATTTTTGTGTTTGCGAACTCCACATTTCGGTTCCTAATTTTTGCAAACGTAATGGTTTTTAACTGAAAAAGCTCTAAAAAATGAGACTAGTCACCTTTTTAAATTTATCTCCCGTTGATTTTGCTTTATAATCTTGCTGCTTTTGCAAATCGAACTGCCTGCATCGCAGGCAAATATAATTGCATCTCAAAAGCGTCAATTAAACCCGTGTTTCCTTGGGCTGAGAAAAAGACGGTGGCATACATTTTTATCTGGGTTCGAAGTCTTTAAAACGAGGAAATACCACCTATTTTATGGAAAAGCTGGAAGCGCTCTGTGCTTTCAATCTATTTCTGCGGTCCAATTATATATGAAATTGGCCTCATTGAACGATATTTGTTCATTCATATTCATAACCGGGAAGGGAAAAGAAGAAAAAGAAGAAACGACCCCAAATTAATTTTGAACATCCGGCCGTAAATATAACCATTGAGACAAATATAAGTTTGAGCAGTTTGTTCTGATGAACAAAGTTAGCACATTGACAAATTCTCTACAAACCAATATGATCACAAGAACTAAACCTTGATAAACTTCACACCTTTTCGTATTTCCTGTGTTTTAAGACAGTTGATGCAGAATCAAATAGATACAAGAAGAAAGATGTGGATTGTCATTAAAAGCAGACATTCCACAACCATCCCCTCCCCCAAAATCTCCCCAACCCTTCATAAATCCCATTATGCCTTGGATACAAGTTCAATATTTTAAGAAAACCTGGTTTGGTTTCTTAGCAAGTTGGTTTTGCTCCTTAAACTACAGGTGGGAATTTCGAGATCTATTACAATAAATGTAAATGTATTTGAGGCCAAGACAACTTTAACTCGCGCAGAAGATTTCAACAAATATTAATAATAGGTTTCAACTTGGTAAGCATTTACAACTCCCGCTCAAAATCTCAGCGACTGGTTTTTTGATCTTTTTTTCCTCGAGGAAAAAATAATAATATTATATACTACTGGAAAAAGTACTGAGATTTTTTCTTCCAATTTCCCCACCCACTAAAAAAATAATAAAAGGCTGCAGTTTAGCATTGATATAACGTTTAAAAACAATGTTCAGTAGCATAAATGGCGTTAAAGCATGGTAATGAATAGGTGAACTTACTTTTCGTTCATGACAGCGTAGATGATGGGATTGAACGCGGTTGAGGTGCAGTAGATCCATGAAGCAGTCAGGGTCAGTTCTGCCTGGTAGGGGATCGGCCCATTGGACAGAATAGCGAACAGGTAGATCCCAAACAGAGGTGCCTTAGTGATGTCAAACACGAACACAACCAACGTCATCATCTTCACAGCCTGAACAAAAAGCAAAAATAAGGATAGCCACTTAGAACAATGCGAAGGAAAAGTTGGATCTACTAAAAATAGCCTTGATTTTTGGGCAAAGGAAAAAGCAAATTTTTATCGGCCCTGAGTAAAAAAAAACACCGCTAACTCCACAAGCTCTACAGAATCAGTACCATCCAGAAACAGTTTGAGTTAAAACACTGAGTCATAAAATTTGGAAAACCGAATAAGCAACAAATGAAAATTTAATGTCTTGGAAACTCTAGCGAACTTTGCCATAAATTTATGGAATATTTCAGGTTTTTCATATCTAAGAATGATTTAATCTCCGCTTATAATCATTATAACCGGAGGGTCAATCATTACAAAAAAATCTTTGTTTTTTTTCTAATGAATCATTTGTATTTTTGAAGTTTTAAAAACATGCAATTCTTTTTGTAAGCCAAGGCTTCCTATCAAAATGTTGACTTCCACACGTGGTTAAACTTGAGTACGCATAGGAATACAATAAAACAGATTTTCCTCGAAATTTTTGAGTTTTTTGATTTCCGGATCACGGCCAAAAAGCTATAATTTCTATAATTTATCACCAAAGTTAAAGCCCCTACGAGCTTTTCTTGGGGCGCTTAAAATTGAGAAAAATGTGCCATAGTTCCTAACAGTCCTTTTTAGCGATTAGGTCGGAACAACAAGTGGTTTGTATCAGTACTTGATCAATCAGGTGAACGTCATTTAGGCATTTGGTAGCCTGTCAAGTGATCTCTATAATTTTGTCTTCAAGCTTATAAATCAGTGGGAAAAATCTATATATTAGAAAATGAGTTCTAACCCATCCGCCAAAAAACCGCTGAATTAATACTTCACAATTAATCTTAAAACCCAGAAAAATCAATTAAATATGTATTATCGTTAAAGTTTGAAACCAGAATACCATGTGGCTAGTACCAACGCTTGATATCGGGTTTAGTTAACAATATAAATCCTTAAGAAAAACATTTTTCAATTTTAACAGGTGCAAATCAAAGATTTACTCGGAAAACATTTTCCCCAAAATTTTTCACCTTTTTAAGTAGAAAAATGATTTTCCAAATTTTCCCTAAGCAATCCCCCCTTCATTGGCTTTTTTCTACGATGATGCCTATTAAAAAATTGCGTCTATTTGGTGCGTTTACTCCTTAAAAGCTTTTATACACAGGCTCCAAATATATAGATATATATTATTATATATAGTTTGCCATTCCGGACCGGAGGACCTTCTCCCTGGGAAAAATTGAAAAAACATATTGAGCTTTTAAGTCCCTAGAGGACTGGAGTTTATATATCTCCTGTGGGAATTCATTCAGTTTTAGAGTCGCCATGGGACTGTGGTATTACTTCAACTCTTTCTCTGGATTTTGAATTCTTGTTTTCTGTTCCGTCTTATTTTGTGTTTTTTTCTCGTCCTCGTCCTCTTGATGTTTCGCATGATCCTCTGAAGGGATTTCCGTTGTTGTCACTTGTTGTATTCTGATTGTATGTGTGTCAATGGTGAATAGTACCTCACGCTGGTTTGACTGTGAATCCGTATTAGGACTGTGAATTGAGGTTATAAGATGTATCAGTTTTTTAAAGCTTCTGACTGCTTTTTTTCGGTATAGCGTCGATTGACGACTTCATCAAAAATTTTTATGATTCATTTGTGTGTCCTCAATTATATTTATGAATTTGGGTTTTCTAGCGCCCCTGTTGGAGCTGATTGTCTGGTTCTCGTCATTTTTCTTGGACCTCTGTTGTTTTCGATGACAGTGGAGTGTTCTTCTTGTTATGCCTTTTAGGCGATGGAGCGGTGTAGATTAAGTCTCTCTGATGTTGCTAAATTATTTGCAAATTCCGTGCTGCCTGTTGGTTGTTCTACCAGTTGCACGCGCATTCGCGGTGTGGGCTTTTTTGTGCCAGTCAACCGCCTGTTCTTTTTGCGTATCGTTTTGCCTAACATTTCTCCGAGCTGTCACGTGTTGTTTGCTCCTGTTTTTCTTTCTTCGTGAACTTCTTTGGCGTTGTATCCCCTTTGAACATGGGTTGTTTTGGCGCGTTTTGGTGTTCGATGTCTCAAATACTCAAACAAGGTCCTGTTCTCCGTGCGGATTAGTAAGCAACGTAATCACATAGCCGTGATGGTCTGCACGGTCCGTAAATCATTAGATGGGGAACGAAAGCAAGTTCACTTTTCTTAGTAAACGTGGTTGTTTTCCTCCCACGCTATCTTGTTTGTATGTAAGAAATTTGCCATCGCTTGTTTTTCACCTTTGTTCAAGTGTTATTGAAGCTTTTGTTTTTGTGGCTTTTCTTATTGCTTTTCTTGCTACTTGTTCTATTCGCTTTTTGATTTTATGATCTATTTGTCGTTGAATTCCCATGTATTTTCAATTTTTAACGTTCAATGGCTACTGTCCGCCTATTTTTCATAGCTGTTTCCTGATCATTCCTTCGTTGTCTTGTAATCTCTCTGGTCGTCGTTTGATCACCACATCATCTTCCAACCGTCGTTGGAGGTCATGCCTTACTTTTGCGGTAAGCAGCGGGTGCATCATGTTTTCCAATTTAAAAATGCCTGTTTTTCATTTTACCAATATAAATTATTTGGCGAATTGGTTGTTCCTCTGTTCGATAGAGGTTTGCTGATTTTTTTTTCGATAGAGTTTATGTGAACGTCGAATGGTGAAATTTTTGTTACTCCGTGGGCAGTAATTAAGAGTCTTTTTTTTTAAATTTCGGCAACATCCGACAATTGTTTTAATGTTTTGCTATTTTTTGTCTATTCTCTTTACCCCTAACCTGCGCTTTAAGGTTCGTTCTATCACTCCTATTGACCTCTGGTCGTCTAATGGGGCGAATATTTTTTTACCTTGTGTGTCCTACAAAAATTTGTGAAGTTGTTTGCCCTAAATGTTTGCGCCTGATGGCATCTTATTTTCCTTGGGAGGCGTTTTTGAAATGCATCTTTGCATAATTTTTATAGCAACGTCTACTGACGTGTTAGAAACTGCCTCATCTACAGGGAACTTTAACCACTTACCAATATATCAATAGCAACTAATATCTATGCGTCACTATTCAATTCGTCTGGGAGTAGTCCTTCAGAATTTCTTTTAGTTTCTTCGTTTTGTTCAACAAAGGTGGAAGTTGGATTGAGTGTTGTTTTCCAATTACAGGTTTTTATTTTTTCAAGGATTCGTTCATTTCCAGAAGTTTTGTGTCTTTTGTTTTACTGAGCGGTATATGTGCGGTAAGCATAAGTGTTGGCAGTGGTCGAGCATTGCGACAGATCCCGCATGGGTGAAGTGGATGCTCTGCAGTACTGTTTGTCAGATCTGTGTTTGTAGTGCGATGCGCTCCTCAATGAGTATGCAGTCGTCTTGGTGCGTGTCTGATTTTTCTACTTCTGTTTGAGCGGCAATTTTGTTAGCTTTTTTCGATTAAGTCGCTGTTGTGTGGCATTTGCTTGCACTTTCTGAGAGAACGCCTTTGAAAATGCTGTTTTTTTGTTCTCTGCGTTTTTTGTCAAAAGTTGCCTGGTTCTTTGATTTTGGTTTCTGTTGATGTGGAATCAGGTATATTTTAGTCCGTAACGTTGGACGATTCCATCGTTCATATGTTGTTACCGTTGTACTACGACGGTGCTATCATGTGTTGGAAAGGCTTTCTCTCCAATCAGAGTGCCCAATCCACTTTTCTTTATTTTGACTTCCGTTTTGGGTTTGGTTGAGAATTGAGGTACTGATACATCCTCGGTTTTGTGCACTGTTCAGGAGGAAGCCACACTTGAAAAGTTTCTAGCCAAACCTTTCTCTCATTATTTGCGAATTTTGGATTTTAATCAGATAGATGAATTGAGTTTTTCTAGTTTCCTGTTGAAAAACTGAGATCCTGTTGGTTGTGTTGCGTAAAAGAATGATCAATTTTGTGTTGACTTGTATGGTTTAATTTTTTTGGACTGTTTGAAACGAACTTGAGATTTCAAGTCTCTTGTCAGCTCTCTTTCATTTTTGGCGCGCTTTTCGACCAGTCGATACGGTGCGCTTTTCTGATTGGCTAGCTTGTTTAGAATGAGGTTGTCAATCATCTCAAGATTGAAAATGAGTAAGTTAATTGACGCCACTAGAAATTCATTCTAGTACACGCCCATTGCTAATCCAATTAGATTCCGCGACATATAGCTATTAATCCCTTTTTAGTTCCCGTCAAACGTTTAATGTCAAAATTAAAGAGGATAATCAGTCATTCCATCTTGTGAGCCGGTTTTGCTTTTTGGATCAGTCAGTTGCATTTGTTGGACTGATTAAGGCATGGTGGTTTGTAATGACGGGAAATTTTTTTTTGTTAACTTACTAACTAAAGTGTACAATGGCCCAAACGACCCCCAAAAATTGAAGTTCGGAACGTTTTTCCTCTAGTTGTTTTGGTGAAAAGGCGATTGCGTCCCAACCCTCATCAGTAATTTGTCCGAGTGCTGCCCCTAAGCCGAATGTTGATACATCGCATGCCACGCGTTTCTCTAAGTTTAGATCGAAGTGCTCGTTTTCTGAAAATGATGATAATATTTTAAGAACTTTTTCGAATGTCGTGGTAAGTTGGGTCTTCCAATCGAAATCTTTTTTATCTATGTTTTTCAATAGTGGGCACAGTGTTGCAGCAGCTTGAGCAGGAAAGTGTTTTTTGAGGTCGTGAATCAGGCCCATGAAGTTTTTTATTTGAATGAATGCTTTTGGTGCAGTTAGTTTTTTTTGCATCCATTTTTCTAGTATGTGTCCTATTGCCCTCTTTAATTACTTTACACCCTAACCATTCCACTGATTTGAATTTGTCTAACGTGATGGAATGATCTTCATCTAGCAATGTTAAGACTGCCTTCAGTGTCTCTATGTCTCTCTGTATTTTTCGACAGAGCTTTTTGTCACTATCAGAACACCATCTAGAAAAGCGTACGTTTATTTTGCATTTTGTCAGTGTCAGATTGATGAATTGCAGTTTCATTGCAGTGGACGTTAACGGCTCAAATGAGTTCGTTTTAATTGTTCTTCTATGCTCAGTACCTTTCTCGGGACCAATTAGGTATTCATACACATCTCGCGGGGATCTTGTTTTTGCTGATACTTTTTTTGCTAATTAATCATTGTTCATGTGTGCAGAAAAATATATCTTGACTCAATTGTCTCCTCCATTGCTGCATTCTGCACGTGATGCAAGTTCAACCAGGTCCGCTTGGAGTTTTTCGAATGTCTCGTTTGTTTTTGCTTCCGACAAATTAGGCTGTTTCTCGATCATGCAAATTTTTTTTTCAATACGGAAATTGAACAGTCTCGAAAATTAGAACCAATATTTCTCGAAACCGAGATAATTTTTTAGTTTTTTTTAATTCAGTGTTGGGATCACGGCCGAAAGTGTTGTTAAGTCCATATTTTATGGGTTTTGTGAGTCCACATTTATTAAGCTTTTTCTAGGTTTTGTGAGGCCACATTTGAGCATTTACGTGAACTTAGAAGAATCAGTCAAAGCATGTTCCCTAATTTTACTGACTGATTTTCTTGTTGATTTGCACAAATAAATAAAATGCAATATCTTACTGCAGGATCTTATTGAAACTCTGGAAAGTTTCTGGTGTTCCTGTTCATTTTTCTGAACAACCATCATCCTGCACTGATTTTAACGTAAGTTTCGATAAGTTCAGCTAATTAATCGAAACTTACGTTAAAACTTACGTTTTAAGGTTAATGAACATATTTTTTAAACCATGAAACAGGCACAGTATCAGCCATTTGTTAGAAAATAGTCTGTTTTTTAGTGGACAATTGAATTTTTCAAACTTTTGAACCAGAAACAAGTCAAGATTCGCAATATCTGAGTACAGACGAAAGATTGTTTTCAGTGGGTAACAGCCAATTAACATTTATCGTGGTCACGTGTGTGATAGACAGAGTGGTCCCTTTAGAAATCAAGGGTGACAGATGGTCCCAAATCACACTAATTCTGAGAAAATATAGCAATCAAATAAGTCTAAGGTCGCCGTTTTTATTTGATTTAATTTTTTTGAAGCTTTCATTGACATCACCAAAGCAATTTAATTGGAAAAATTTGAGGTACACATTAGGGACTCTAATCAATTCTTGGAAACTTGCATCCGTTTTATTACTCATCATGATGAGCCTTTAATTGACTAAGTATTCCCGATTTCACAATTTTTCTTACTCAAGCGTGAAATTTTTAAAGAAAGACTTTCATCGAATAACCAATTAACTTGACCAATTTTAGAGCAAGGAAGCGCGTCAGCTCACCCGCACTCAGTAAAAAGAAAAAATAATCGATTGTATTATAATTATAACCGTATTTTAAGCAAATTTATCATTAACTATTTTTGGTGACATTGTAATAAATTATAATCAGTTATAACAAATTATAATGCAGCTATTCTGCATGAAAACACAGTAAAAATCAAATTTAATTTAAGTTTAAGCAATAAGCAGGGGCGGATCTAGGATTTTCTCGAGAGGAGGGGCAAATTTTCAAAAAACGTCCGAAAATTTTATCGACGTTTTTTTTTAGGTTGACAAGATTAATTCCAAGCTCTCCCAAGGCATTAAAAAGAGCATGTTTTGGCCAATTTTCTTCGCGCCGCAGGCGAACTTTTGAAAAAAAACTGTCAAAAAAACATTTGTAGGCGCTTTTTGGAAAAATTTGGCTAAAAAAGTAACGTAATATTTGTGCTGGGGGTGGGTTTTTTTTTCTTCAGACAAATTTCGACTTTTTAACTAGCCATTTTTGACGGAATTTTTAAACATCATTCGAAAACTATTGTTGTGTAGAGCTTAATTTTGAAAAGATACTTTGCCTGCGATCATTTTTCGTTCTCGATCAGTTTTGACTTTTAACCATATTTCTTTCAAAATTTATTGTTGTCCTGAGCTTAAACTTGAGAGATATTTTACCTGTGATCTTTTTTTGTAAACTTATGAGAGTTTAAAGATTGTCATATTGGCCAATTTGGGACAATTAACCCGCGATATATTTTGCGCTGTTAACGCGTAAGCGGAGATTTAATCCCTCCTAGAAATCGCTTCAAATTGGTTGAAGGAATTATTTGCCATCCTTGATTTTTTACTGAGCAAAATTTATCACTTTTACTGTATATGATGTTTGGGGAATGATTTTCACAAAAAAATCTCTAATTCAAAAAATTTTTTCTTTTTATTTTTTTTTCTATTATATTTATTTTTTTCATGTTATTACTGCTTCATAGAAATAGAACTTAAAAGGCAGTCGGAACAGTCAGGGCTTCGCACTGATATGAGCAGTTTTGTAACTTTTTTCAATTCATAAATTACTACAGATACTTTTACGGGCTACTAGAACATTCAGAGGTTTGCCTTGATACAAGCAGTTTTGTCTTCAATTTACTTTGGCTGCTTTGCTTTTTTTGCCAAATATTTAACAATGACAACTCGTGTAATTTTGTAACAAATGAGACGTATTTTTTAAAAAAATTTTGACACAAATGATTATTGGTACAAATTGGACTCCATCGCTTTAGAAATATTATATATTTAGTGATAAAAAGGAAGTCAGTTTGAAAAAAATCTCAAATATTAGTTTTTAATTAGGCAAATTAAAGTTAACAATCAAGAGCTTGTTTGCTTCCAGTTTGAAGCCTGCCACACCGTATTGCTGAGCGCCCAAAGAAATTTTATAGGGAAATTATTAGTTCTAGCTCCCCTGAAACTATGGTACCTACTAAAAGTTCCCCTCCCCCTCAAAAAAATTCAAACCAATGTTTAGCGCTAGAGCTTTCTCTTCTAACTTCGTTGCATTCAAAACTTTCCATATTTAATATACAAAACAATCTCCCCGCAAAACTTTTCTTTATCTTAATGGATAGTATTTAAACAAATAGTTCCTCCCTATGTTATAAACACACCAACAAAAAAAACTGCTCGCATCAAAGTGAAGACCTGAAATGTTCCGACTGCCTTTTAAGGTCTATGGAGCAGTAATAACAAGAAAAAATTAAATTAAAAAAACCGAAAAAAAATTGAAGTTTGAGATTTTTTTGGAAAGTTGTTCCTTAAAACGCCATATAAGTACAAAATGATAGATTTCGGTCCTAGTAACAAAAAAGACTGGTCGTAAAACAGGGAAAAGCCTTGATAGTTCCGACTGCCCTTAATTCATATCGATTTAATTTTGGCCAAAGAAAGTACTATAAACCTATGAATTTTAAACAGTATCGAAGTGAGAAATATTGAGTCGTATAAAATTAATACGACCGATCCGATTAGCTAGCTTCAATTCAATTTGGAAAGACTTTATTGGGCGAGATGATTCCCCAAGCATAAATAATTAGCGTTAAGCTCTCAGAAAATATGAATAAATTCTTCAAAGCGCGCTTAATTTAGTCCAGAACATAGCCAATTGGTAAGATTCAAACTTCCAAACTTAACAAAAAAATTGGAGGTAAAACATCTTTCCAAATTTGAACTCAGGAAGTCGATATCATCAATGGGATATGGAAACTTTTGTTGAAAACTTTCATTTCGATCGGCTTTCTTCGACCAATTTGGAACGACAGTGACGACAGTCAGGGAATATTTGCGCTCGGGTGGTTTTTTTTTCTTCAGACAACTTTCGACTTTTTGATTAGCCATTTTTGACAATTTTTTTTTATCATTCAAAAGTTATAGTTGTACTGAGCTTAAGTTTGAAACGATGTTTCACCTGTGATCAATTTTCGCAAAATTGAAGGTGTTTAAAGAATGGCATTTTGGACAATTTGGTACAATTAACGAGCGATATATCTCACGCTATTAACGCGTAAGCGGAAATTTTATCCGTCTTAGAAATCATTCCAAATTGGTTGAAGGAAGCTTATTTGCCATAATTGTGGTCCCGACTTTCGAAGAAAACGGAATATTTATGCTCGATGTGGTTATTTTATTCAGTCAATTTTCGCCGATCGAAATGATAGTTTTCAACAAAATTTTTTATACCCCATAGATGATATCGACTTCTTGAGTTCAAACTTGAAAAGATGTTTTACTTCCGATTAATTTTTGTAAAGTTCTGGGGGTTTGAAAGTTACCAAGTTGGCTATGTTCTGGACTAAATTATGCGCGCTTTGAAGAGTTTCTTCATAACGCTGAGAGCGTAACGCGAATTATTTATGAGTGGCGAATTATCCCGGACATCAAAATCGTTCCAAATTGAAATGAGGCTAGATCATTGGTCGTATTAATTTCGTACGACTCAAAATTTTCACTTAGATATTGTCCAAAATGTACAGGTTTTCAATATTTTCTTTTCCCAAAAACTATTCAATGTGAATTAAGGAATAGTCGGAACATTCAGGGCTTTGCCCTGATATACTAGCAGTCTTGTTTAGAATATGTATAGTTGTGTAGTGTTTTTTCTTGATCTCGATATATGAAGGTTTTATAAAGTTTTCAAGTCATGAATCTGTAAGTTTTTAATGAAAATATTTGCAACAAATTGAAATACTTGTTAAACTAGTTTACTTCGCTCAAACTATGACCCATTACAATTTTGGACTATTCTCTAATTTAGCCTTATTTAGAAGTATTTATCAGAAGTTTTTGGTTATCTAATCTTGACGTCACTTGAACAAATGTCGAATTTGATCTGTAGTTGAAATTTGTTATCAAAGTTCATTTGCGCGTTGAAATTGTCGTTATCAATTTAGATAAAACTATGGTAGTTGAAGGAAAATCATCATGTATTTTTTTCTAAACTAGTTCTCATTTACTCCGTGAAGGAAGGAAGTATTTTGATTTGATTTTCAATAAAAGTGCTATTGCTTTCAACCGTGAAAAAATGAAGTAAAATGAGCATAAAAGTGGAAATTAGCAATTGTAAATGAAAAACCAAACAACTTGTTCTTTGAAGTAGAAAAAAAACAAGGAAAAATTGCATTTCAGAAATCAATAGCAAAAATGTAATGGAGCGTCTCACTTAAATTATTGAACGAAAAGTACCAAGCTAATGATCAGAGTAAGGATGCACAACCATAAAAGACGCCGATTTGAACCGGCACATGATATATATTGCACGATGATTAGTTTCAGGCAAAATTCGAAAATATTAGCTAACATTATGAGTTAATATGAGTTAATATTAGCTAACATATGAGTTACTGCAGATTTATTTACTTTTTACCCTTTTGAAAAATGAAGATATTCGTTACTATTTACAAAATTCACTTATGCTTAACTTTTAAGTTTTTATTGTTCCGACTTTCGTAACGAAAGTAAAGGAAATATTTATGCTCGGTGTGGTTATTAAGTTAACATTAAGGTTTTTAAGTCTGGTTAAACTAACATGCCCAACCCCCCTCCCCCCACCCCACATACACCAAGTTAAGCTACTCTAACCCAGCGTTCATTTTAATTTAAATCTACTTAGCGCTGCAAGTAAAATGCTCTATTCTGATTGGCTGAAAATTCGAACTCAGTGCCAGGTTAGCATCATCCACCCTAAACGGATTAGGGGGGGGGGGGATGTTAGCTTGTTGCTATTTTTTTCATCTGACAAACTTCGATTTTTTAACTAGCCATTTCTGACGGAATTTTCTTTATACAATTCAAAAGATATTGTTGTCTTGAGCTTAAACTTGAAAACTCATTTGAAAGGGGTTATTTTTTGTAAATTTATGGGAATTTAAAGATTATCATTTTGACCAATTTTGGGACAATTAACTCGCGATAAATTTCGCGTTATTAACGCTGAAGCGGATATTTAATCCGTCATAGAAATCGTTCTAAAATGGTTGAAGGAAGTTCAATAGCCATAACTGATTGTTACAAGGAGCAAAGTTTATCACTTTGTACTTTATATGATGAGGGGATGATTTTCACAAAAAATCTTAAACTTAAAAAGTTTGTTTTCATTTTTTTTCTTACAATTGATTTTTTTCACGTTATTACTGCTTCATAGAGCTTAAGTGGCAGTCGAAACATTCAGAACTTAGTCCTGATACGAGCAGTATTGTTTCTTACTTGGGAGTAGTAGCTTCTTATGAGGAGAACATAGCTATATAATATTTTAAATGATCCTATACCGCTTATGCAGAAATTAAGAAAACAAAGCAAGTGTCAATGCCACGTGTGAAACTAATTATTCATGTAGATTTCAAAACCTAGATAAAAAGTATTCCCTATTTTTCGAAAATACTGTGACGTAGACAAATATCCCAACATAAAACTGATTTGCTCATTTAAATTGAGCAAAGGCCTAATGTTTTTGTTCTCTGACATTTTTAAAACAGTTTTTTTGGAAGTTTTACAGTCAAGAGACAAAAAATTGCAACTTTTTGATTTCAACGAGCAAAAAAACAACAATTTTCTTTTCACATTTTTGTTTTTTTTTCTCTGTCAGTAGTTTTGATAAGTGTTCAAATTTTGACACAATTTTGATGACAATACATGGAAAAAAACTAGCTGCATCAAAATTTGAGAACTCATATTTTGAAAGCGTAAAAAATTTAGTGTATTATGATAAGTTTCTGAGGAGTTTTTGAAATGGAAGAACTCTCGCAAATAACTCAAAAAAGGGTTGTTGAGAACGTCAGCTAATAAAATTACGCGCTGTCAAGCTAAATTTCTCAGGCTTCATGGGGTCGAAGGCTCCGCTTGATATGGATACAAACTCGGAGGAGAGCGATTCAACCATACAATCTACGAAATCCTCTGGTGAATTTAAAAGACACGTATCATTAGTTTTGGAAAAGCGGGCAAAAGTTTGCGAGGAATTGCAGAGAAAACGTACTGAGCTAGGCGATGTTCTCGGGGTTGAGAAACCATTCCAACTTCCTTGCGGATTTTGTTCGTTAGATGATTTATGCAGAAGGTCTCAATACATTTTGTGTAAGCGATACAAAACCACATTGTTCGAGTACTTGCTTAGAAAACAGTAAAACTGTGCTTAAAATCGAGTGTGATTGGACGACCGATATTCTTGAATACAAAAAAATAATGGGAGAAAAAACAATGAGGCAACGAGGCAACAGATCCACAAAAAAAAAGCAGACTCCTGGTCATAGAAAAGGACGACTCCATGGAAAAAATTGAACCAAATAATTATTTCTCATAAAAACGTAAATTTTCTGTAATCATTGCTGAAAATGATATTAACTGCTCACCCTCTTAAACTCCTGATTCGTCTCTTAATTTTGACATTTGAACTGATATGAGAGTATGGCAAAATAGATTGTTGTTTTCGAGAGTGCTTAGCTCAGTCCAAGTACTCAGTGCTGTTACAAATTTTAGCAATGAAACGAATAAAAAACACACATAATCATTCTTAAACTGTTGGTCAGTTACAAAATGTTTAAAAACTCTCGAAAAAGTTTTTGAAAAAGAAAAGATTTGATAGTTTAATGATGATAAGATAGGCAAGTATGATTTAATACCAATCTTAACTTGATGAATGGAAAGGTGCTCATAATTTTTTTTATCTGGACGGTAAAAATTGTTTTCGGAAAAGTGCCTTTGTTTTTTTTGCGTAATTTGACAAACAGCCAATGCGTTACAAAAAAGTACCTGTGAACTATTTTGTAACATACTTTTTAGCAACTCTTAAATAATTTATCTTCATAACCTGCCCAATTTTTTTGCGTTTAAAAAAGGTTTAATAAATTTTTCCTTCAAATGATCTTAATAGATCGGAATAGAAACACGACTGCACGTATCAGGGTGAAACCTTGAATGTTCCGACTGCCTTTTAAGGTCTATTGAGCAGTAATAACATGGAAAAATTTAAATGTAACAAAAAACAAATTTTTGTTTTGGAAAAATAGATTTTGTGAAAATCATCACCCACACGCCATATAAAGTACAAAGTGATAGATTTCGCTCCCTAAAACAAATCAATTATGGCATATAAGCTTCCTTGAACTAATTTGGAATGGTTTCTACGACGGATTAAATCTCGCTTAAATTAGCCAAAATGGGAATCTTTAAACCCTCATAACTTTTCGAAAAACAATCATAGGGAAATATCTTTTCAAAGTTAAGCTCAAGACAAAAAAACCTTGTTATTGAAATAACAAAACTCCATCAAAATTGCTATATAAAAAGTCAAAATATGTTTGAAGAAAAAAAAACCAGCCCGAGCACAAATATTCCCTTGCTTTTGTTACGAAAACCGCAACGACAAAAATAGGGAGAAACTTTGTATTCAGGTGTGTTTTAATGTTTTTAATATTCTTTTATTTTCCACGCTAACCCAGCTACCACAAATAATCAATAAAAAGAGTTGAGCAATATATCATATTCTATATCGAAAGAGGTTGAAAAAATCTAAAAAACTGTTCCCAGTTATGAAAAAAAAAACCAATTTGAAATTTTTGGTTTTTCTTCTTTTTTGATCAGGCTTACAATAGCTTCTTTTAATGGCACAAAAGCTGACACTAGCCAAAGTTTGAAATTTAAATTTTTTTTTAAACTTGGGTTGTTTCAAGCATTATAGCGCTTTTTTGGAATCAAAAACTTCAAAAGTTCGAAAAACTGGAAAAAGTTTTGAAAAAAATTTTGAGATGTTTCTTTTTCTATTTTTTTTTGTATCATTTGTTTTTCATATTGCTTATTTATTTATGATTTAACTGTGATTGCCCAATATGCCTAATTCGTATTTTTTTGTTCAGCCCGCCATTTTTATCACACCACGACGAAAATAACAACATTTTATCAAAAAAAATTTTTTATTGTTTTTCTTAAGGCTATGGTCAGAACATTCTATGCTACTTGCACAGTAACCGGCTATCAATGTATACCATCTGCTCTCAAGATCAAGAATCAAATTTCGTGGTGGCGAATAATCCACAGCCAGCCATTTTTATCTCATAAAATTGAACACTATTTTGACAATCTTTTTTTTTGTAAAAAAAAAAAACGATTTGCAATGATAGCTCTAGTTGTCAGTTAGGATAGTCGGTATAAATTGTTGCGACAATTTTAGAACCGTCTTAATTTTTTTGAAAGGATTCAGGATTTACTTGAATGGAATTTTTTTCTTAATCAAAGGCATCAACGCTTGGAATACAAAATTAAGCAGTTATTTATTTTTCCAGCGAACATTTTTTGTAAATAGGAGGCGTTTGAATATTTATCTTTATAGCAAACATAACAACAACTAGCTGAAGCAAGCTGAAGGGCAGTCCAAACATTCCAAAAGTAGACATTTCAAAAAGCACACAGTTTCTTTTTTTCTATTGTTGTAAATAACTATTTCCCCGCCCTTTTCAAAGCTTTTTTTTTGATAAATAGAAAAAGTATGTTTTCATTAAACCTTTGAAAAAGAACAAATATTCCTTAATTTTTTTTTATTTTAAAGGGTTATTAGAGCAAAATAAATTGGAATCGGTATCTTTTGAGGTATTTTTGTTTTTTATTGATAGAGCAGAACTATATTTTTCTTTTGTTGATATTCAATCTATATTGCGTCATCTTCTATCTCTTTATTATAAAACTAAAACTTCTTTCCCGCCCAATTTTTATTACTTTAAAGTTAAGTGTATTCTCACGAAAAGTTTTTGGTCCCATTTGGCTTCCAAGAAATTCAACAATTTGCTCTATTTCATAAAAAATGTCCAATTACCCGGAAAAGAGGTGAATTGCGATATAGCTCTACAAAACTTAAACGTTATTTCAACTATAATGACCTGAAATTTGAAAGAACAATAATCTTGTTGAGTCATTTCTGTGCGTCTAAAAGTTTTGAAATCAAAATACCTTTCGCTTACGTTTCCTCAATTGTGGGGGTTTGGAATTCGAGTAGTCTGTGAGCCATGCAGAAGTTATTGCAAGTTCTGTAAATATTGTTTTTGCAAAAATTTTCTGGAAGTTATATTCAACTAATAAAAAATATGGAATTTAAATGGAATATAATCAATTATTATGGCGTTTAGAGGATTGTGATCAAAGAAAGTCCGGCCCGGGTGCATTCAAATCATTTGATAGTAACTCAGGGAACTGTAGCTGCTGCGCTGTGTAGAAAATTTTAACAGAAAAGTTGCATGGGCCTCGATCCGGAAATCTTCTGCTTTCTAGAGCGGGCTCAAAAAAATACCTATGCGGGGTCAAAAAAATGATTTTTTTTTCCAAAAAAAAGTCGGCCGAGACGATCGAGAAAGTCGAAACATCAAATTTTGGTCGAGAAAGTCGAAACATATCTGAACTGAGTTGAACAAAGTCAAATATTTTTTAATGGGTCAAAGTTTGGTCGAGAAAGTCGAAACATATTAAAGTTTGGTCGAGAAAGTCGAAACATACCGAATTTTGGTCGAAAAAGTTAAACTGCGCACCTCGACCCGTGTGATATAGTTCAAAATTTATAGTTATTCAATATTTTTCCCAAATCATTTCGATTTTGATTAATGGGCAGTCAGAATCTTCAGGGCTTTGTCCCGATACGAGCAGTCTAAATAATAATGAAATAGATGTGATTGGGTCGCGTTTGAGCAAATTCGGAGATAGAAGATACCATCAAAATAAACTAAATTTAATTGATTACCTCATTTAAACTTAAATGTCTTGAGAACATCATCAAAGCGGACTAGAAGAGCGAAGAATCTAAGATGACATGTAGGTCTCCCAATACAACCCCTCCTTGTAATCAAAAAACCACTGTGCTAGGGGTCAAACAAAAATTGTAAACAGGCCGAGAGCTTGAAAGACTCGAGACTGGTGAGAAAACAACGAAGAGTAGAAACGAGGGAAAGAGCAAACTATGACACAAAAAAGGAGGGATATTGAAAAAGAGAGGAGAAAACGAAACACAAACTGGCTGTTTTGATCTTAACCGAGAGACAAGGAGACTTACAAAGGGGCTTACACAACATATCTGAGTCAAATCAAGTGAGTGGAACCGAGTTGAAATATATTTTGGCCGCAGTGCAACACAACATGAGAAACTGTTTTTCCTAATGAGGGCAGAATTGATGAACTCAGAGAATCAGTTAACAAACCAGAAAAGGAAGTAAGAATTCAGGATGGCCGATGGAAAATAATCGGGAGATAGTTGAAAGGAAAAGTATAAGGAGGAAGCGAGAATGGACAAGGGGATAACATTACAACGAACACGAGACGGGATGTCAAGAAGCATTATCAGGATTAGTCATTTTGGTTTTGAGCAACCGATCTATATTTGACTTGCCCTCTAATTGTGGTGACGCAAACTCCCAACCAATGAGAGTTTAGCTGTTGTCCAGGATGTGTTTGATAATGCCAGAAACGACGAACTAGAAGTATACTCATCCTATGACTTCATGATTCTAAATCAGCAAGCGAGAAATAATAGGGGCTACAGACCTTGGCGTGAAGGTCTACAGAGGTAGAGATTTAACGTTAAAAGTGATAGGAGGAGACCGAAGAGGAGACCGAAACAAGTTTAGAGTTTTTTGCACCATTCATCTCGAAGTTGCGGTTATGATATATAAAGGGTGGACGCTGCACGAAACAAGATTTAAATATAAGACCACACAAGAAAGCTTACGCGATTGGAAACTCAGAAATTGTGCTTAAGGATTGTCAGACGCTACTTCAAATTATTACGGAAAAATTGTAGACAGGAAGTTTTTGAAAGCAAAACTACACCTCAAATCTTCTAGACAGAGAAAAAGAGAACAGAAAAAGAAGTTAAGTGAAAAATCGAAAAACAAGACAGCATAACAATGTTTAAAGGATTTACAGGTCTAACTTTTTCGAGCTCAAACTATAAGACCACAATCAATAACTAGAATAATACTTCAAAATTATCCCGAGAGCTTTGTCTGAAGGAGTTATCAGAAATTATTCTGATTTTGTATTTTATGAAAAACGCAAAAAAATATACAGCGGTAAAAACTCTTATCACAAGGAGCCAGACATCTAAAATTGGCTCTTATAGTCAGGAAGTCCCGACATCTTATAAGTTTACCGAAACCCTGGGTTGACCAAAATGCTAGTTATACAATTTACATACATGTAAAAATGCTAGTCAATTCCATGAGTTCAAAAAGTTGCATGAAAGGTATATACAATTAGTGATTTTTTATATTATATTTAGAATTTGTATAACTAGAATTTTTCCATAAACCAAAACATTTGATTTTTTTTTCACTCTAATTTCTCAAAATTTTGGCTTGTGTTTCTAACCTTTGCTTACCCATAACTAGAGAAACCAATATAGAAGGTCTTGCTTTTTTAATGTATGTGAAACGACCTAAATAGTATTAGACTTGTCTGACAGAAATGATACAAGGAAAGCATCAAGCTTAAAATTTTAATTAAATAGGCATTGATCAAGGCATAAATAAAAATAGGCATTAATCGAGGCATAAATAAACAAAACAAATCAGCGATTGGACTGTTTTTGAAAAAGTTATCCAGCAAAACGAAAAAAAATCAGTTTTTGTGGACTAAGTTATTGACACAAAAAACTAAGTTTTGCATAGAAAAATTTTCAAAGAAAATGTTTTTTGAGTACAAGTTTCGTTTGGGGATTGGAAAACAAAAACAAAAAAATGGGGCAATTTTGAAACACGATTTAAATTAAATAATGCTAGTCATACAGTTTTCATATATGAAAAATTTATGAATGGCAATTTTTGACAAAAGTTTTTCTTTTTTATTTATGACAATAAACCTACATTTATGCCAAAACAGAAAAATTGTTTGAAAATTCGGTGACGCCAGTTTTGCAAAATGAGAGATTGTCCTTTAAAATTGATTATAATAGATTATAATCTCTAATTTTGCCAACTTCCAATCACAACATAATTATAATTTATAATTTAATATAAGTTTGCTGTCATTACGGAAATTAACACATGTGAGATGTTTGTCACTTTTTTGGTTCATCTGAACACAAGTTGTAACCACGAAACAAAGTTTCAATGAGAGCGCTTCGTAATAATTGACAGCTTCCCGCAGTAATTGAAAATAATTCAGGATTACTGTTACTGATTGTTGCCAGTTCCGAATCGGTTACTGTTACTGATTGTTGCCAGTTCCGAATCGGTTACTGTTGCTAATTGTTGCCTGTTATTAATCGGTTACTGTTACTAATTGTTGCCAGTTACGAATCGTCGCTTGTTTGGTACAATTCTTCATCTCACGGAAAAATGGCAGCAAAAATTCATTTAACCGACATTTTTTGTCAGACCGGGTGTTATTCGAGGTTTTTAGTCCAGCGAGGTTAAAATCTTACTGGGGGTTCACCAGGGTCCATGGTATTTACAGGAAGCATGTAGATGGAATGGAACAGCTCCAATTTAATTGGTTGACACTTTCGGCCCGAAATTAGTCGAAATCAATTTGATTGTATGAAGCTTTTTTGTGACTGGTTTAATTTAATTATTCCAGACAATATAAAACAGATTCTTTTTTGCAGAAATCTGACCTCACTTTTGAGTTATTCATCATGATAATGATTTTATTGTTAAGACAGCAAAATGGCCTCAAGCTTTTGCGTCAAAGGAAACAAGACCATAAAAAGACTCTTATTTAGTGTCCGTTTAGCTAAGGGCGAATTTCCGTAAAATTTTACCTTTTTCCCAGTAATCAATCCTTGCTCAAGAAGAAAACTGCCTGCAGCCAATTTGCATTGGATTATTGAATTTTCCTAAGTACGTTCTCAAAGAGATCAATTTCTTCAAAAGAACAGCAAATAACTGCTGTATCAAAAAACAACCGCCTGCAAACCTCTTTTTCAATTATCAAATCTCTAATTAACCAAAAAAAATTTTCCAAAAAATGTATCTTGCATGTATCTTTTTTGTCTTTCTTTTTGCCATTTTTCACCTTCCTATGTTAAAAGTTAACATTTTCGCCTTGTTGCCAAGAAATCAATCTTGATCAGTTATGACCCTTTAATTTTGTTGGTCTTATTTCGATCAATTGTTGCCCCTTTACATTGTGTTTGTCAATCATGGAAATTAAAAAGCACTCCTCAAAGAAAATTGACAAGAAACAAAAGCGTGAAAAAGCAATAAAATACGGTGACTAAATGCTTTGCTCCGCACTTTTCACTCGATAAGAGTTGATTTAATCAAATTTGGTGCTAAATTTTCATGATCATTTCACGAAAAGTTGTCTGGGGATTTCAGCGACTTTATTAAAAATGAAGTCAATTTTCCTCGAGCAGTTAGTTGGAAGTTACTTTGAGTGTTTGCAATTTTATTTTGCTTTTCTTTTAGGAGTGTGTCATTTTAATGAAAATTCTTTAAAAAAGTTAATTTAGATAAAGTGATTCAGCGTCAAAATAATCTAAAACTCATCTTAACATGAAACAACTGATCTAAACTAAAATTCACGATGTCAAGATATAAAACTTTTAATACTTTGTTGATTAACAAACTGCTTGCTAGTTTCGATGCCTCCTATGGCTCGTTGTAACGATTATCTAACCTTAGAAAGGATTAATTAGATCAATTAAACAATCTCGTCACCCCTTCCCCAGAAATTGAACACACAGGGTCTTGCTGTGAACTTTATGAACTGTATTTTTGAAAACGCTCATTTTTTTTTCAGAAGAAAAGATAGCATGACAATTTTTCCTGTAAAAAGATGTTACTGATTGAGTTATTAAACTATAGAAGTTGCTTATAACAGATGTAGGAATTGCTCTCCGTTTTGATAAGCACAAATTCTCATTCTTTTTATAATCATGTTCCTTAACAATTCTGGCTTGGAATTGTTGAAGATCCACCTCGTTCTGGGAACTGTTTACAAACTCTGGCAGACTAGTGTAATTGAAATGTTGATGCAGCACGTGGGTTAATTGAAAAAAATGGAGGTGCTTGTAAAGGTCTTTGGAGGTGCTTGTAAGGGTTTAGAAACCAAAAACGTATGTTTTTAGTCTGCATTCATGAAAACTATTTATTGTTCCGACTTTCGATACGAAAGTAACGAAAAATTTGCGCTCGGGGGGGGTTTTTTTTCTTCAGACGAATTTCGACTTTTTAACTAGCCATTTTTGACGGAATTTTGTATATCATTCAAAAAGTATTGTTGTCTTGAGCTTAAATTTCACCTGTGATCATTTTTCGTAAAGTTATGGGGGTCTAAAGATTGCCATTTTGTCCAATTTGGGACAATTAACGCGCGATATATTTCGCGCTACTAATGCGTAAGCGGAGATTTAATCCGTCTTAGAAATCGTTGCAAATTGGTCAAAAGAAGCTTATTTGCCATAAGTGATTTGTTACAAGGAGCAAAATCTATTCTTTTGTACTTTATATGGCTTGTGGGAAGATGATTTTCATAAAAAATTTCAAATTAAAAAAAAAATCAATTTTATTTATTACATTTAATTTTTTAAATGTTTTACTGCTCTATAATCCTCAAAAGGCAGTCGGAACATTCAGCGCTTCCCCCACATACGAGCAGTATTGTTGCTTTTGCACGTATGACCAAATGTAATGAGAAGTTTGTGCAGCTCGAAAGACATTACGTTGAGCAAATCAATAATTTTTGTAACTGTATTAAATCACAGCCTTTTTTAAATTTTCTCAATAAACTTAAAGTTAAACAGATCAGATTTTTCAAAAAATACAGCTTATTCATTAACCCGTCGTTGTAAAGAATTCACGCTAAATTGTGCAAAAAAGGCAATCTTTGATTGGATAATTATTCAATAAAATTTGAGAAATAGATTTTCAAAAATTTTGATTATAATCGAATGTAATGATTTTTTTTGTTTCGAAAATTATGGAGACTGACATCAAAATCCAAAATAATCAATTGTTTTCTTTTTTTTACTGAGTGCGGGCATGGTTTGCGCTTAACACATTGCCTTTCTTTAATCCGTCACAATAATTTTTCCACGTTAAACTGTGGCACTTCATATTGTTTGAATAGCTCGTTACTTGATAAAAAACATGTCGCTTTGCAATAAATCAACTTGCGCGAAGGCGGTTATTTTGTCAAACGAAAACTAGAAATTTTCAAAGTTATGAACTTTTGAACCCAGTTTTTGTTCCGACTTTCATAACGAAAGTAACGGAATATTTGTGCTCGGGTGGGTTTTTTTCTTCAGACAAATTTTGACTTTTTAACTAGCCATTTTTGACGAAACTTTTAAATATCTTTCGAAAACTATTGTTAAGTAGAGCTTAATTTTGGAAAGATATTTTGACTGCGATCCTTTTTTTAAAGTTATGGGGGTTTAAAGACTGCCATTTTGGCCAATTTGGGACAATTAACGCGCGATATATTTCGCGCTATTAACGCGGAAGCGGACATTTAATCAGTCTTAGAAATTGTTCCAAATTGGCTCAAGGAAGCTCATATGCCATAATTGATTTGTCACTCATCAAATTTATCACTTTGTATTTAATATGGCGTGTGGGGGGATGTTTTTACAATTCAATATTTTTCAAAACAAGTTTAAGTTTTTTTTTTTTACACTTAATTTTTTCAAGATATTACTGCTCCATAGACCTTAAAAAGCATTCGAGACTTTTAGGGCCTTGCGTTGATACAAGCAGTCTTAAGGCTAAAGTTTCGACAGCTAAAATTGACTCTCTAAATCAAGCAACAGTGCCCTCCTGCGGGACAAGATCGCAAAATATTCTCACCCATGTCATTTTTTCAAAAAAAAAGTTAAGTTTTTTTTCGATTTTCGATTTTTCCTCAACCTAGAAAAGACTTGCAATGTTTTTATGCAATATTGCTAGGCGAGTTTTTTCACAAGTAAATAATATGACATCAGAACAGTGGACTGTTCAAAAATTATTTCGAGAAAACTAAATAAATTTTAAAACAATTTTTGTAGTCTAACTTTTGTCCAAAATAATGCGTTTCAATACAGCGCGCGCTCTTCAAAAAAAAGTATAAATCGGCTCTCAAGGGGTTTTTTGAAAACCACAGGGGATCTTAAGTAGGAGTAGTAAAATAGTAGCAAAGGGGATCTTCGGTGTTGAGGGAGTTTAATCATTGAGAGAAAGGGGATCCAACCACTACCGCTTGGGATTCTGCATACAACATTACTTATTAAATTAATCACAATAACCTTCTCGTTCCGACTATTGAAAATGGGGAGGAACTTTGTATTCGGGTGCGTTTTATTTTTTTTTTTTCATTTGGTTTTCCATGCAAAATCAGCTATCAGAAACAATCATTGGACTGGGTTGAATGATAAATCATAGTAAAGCTTTTTCAGTCGTGATTGGAACGACTTTAAAAATTTTGGAAACAGTTTTCCCGGTGTCGAGAAAAACTGGTTTGAAATTATTGGTTTTTCGTCTAATTTCGATCAGGTGAGCAGGCTTACATTAGCTTACTTATGCTTGAACCTTGAAAATTTAGTTTCACTCAGATGAAGTTAATTTTTGAGGTTTTTAGCATCATTGGAGGAATCAAACAGTTTTTAGTATCATTGGAGTTTTTAGCATCAGTGGGGCATAAGTTTCGAAAAATTAAAAAGTATTTATTTTGTTTTTGGTTTTTTTTGTTTTTCTTGTTATTTATCTTCAAAAATTGTTTTCCGTTTTGCATATTTCACAATGAATGACAAAAATACCTAAGCTCTACTTTTTTACTCAGATTCTTTTATCACACCACGCCGAAAAAATGACACAAATTAGGAAAAATGACTATAGTTACTTTTTAAGACTGGTCGGAACTTTCTGTGCTACTTGCTATCCTTAAGGATAGCAAGTAGCACAGAAAGTTCCGACCAGTCTTAAAAAGTTACAACAGCCATTTTTCCTAATTTGTGTCATTTTTCGGCGTGGTGTGATAAAAGAATCTGAGCAAAAAGGTAGAGCTTAGGTATTTTTGAGCGGTTTTTTAAGCAACTTTTGAGCGGTTTGAGCTGTTTTTCCAAAAAAAAACCGCCCAAACCGCTCAAACCGCTCAAATCTTGCTGGAAAAACGCTCAGTCCGCTCATATCTTGAGCAATTTTTGAGCGGGATCTCGACCCGGGTTGTTATGTTTAGCTTGGGTTTATAGATTTGTATTGAATAAAAACTTGATTTTATTTTAACAACAAATATAATGGTTAAAACGTTTTTTTTTTCAATGTTAAACTTCAAGGATTGTGAAAACTTCTAGAGTTTTCGTCAGCAAAACACAGTGCAAGCTGTGGAGAAAAAGTAGTAAACATTTATTGCAATACAAAAATTCTGTTAAGGCCTACAGACAACTCCTCTGCAATTCGCAGGAACCACATTAACTAAAATAACTGAATCAACTTTCGTGCTAAATTGCGAGACGAACTCGCATAAGCAATGGGTTGATTTTCAAATGATTGTTAAGCGTTGGAATAGTGATGTTTAGCGTAACAAAGGAGATTTAAAAGACACTAAATTTGGCCTAATTGTTTACCGGGAGTTATGTGACTGACCAGGAGTGGACATTGGGCTTTTTTGAGATGTAGAGGGAGCAAATCACAAAAAAAAACAAGAAAACATCCATGAAAAAAATGCTTTAATCACTGCGAAAAGTTCGTTTTGCGCCAAACTTATCCTTTAAATCCCATTTGAATTTTTTTCTTGCATTCCAGGGTCAAATCTACGATCTTCTTGAGAAGGGAGAGGATTTACAAAAATTTGTATCGATTTTTGGCAATACTTTTATGTCACCAAATTTATTTTCCAAGCTTTCCCAAATATAACAAGACTGCTCGTATCAGGGCGAAGCCCTAAATGTTCCGACTGCCTTTTAAGATCTATGGAGCAGTATTAACGTGAAAAATTTAAATGTAATAAAGTTTATTGAAAAAAAAAACGTTTCTCAATTTTGATATTTTTTTAATAAAACAATCATCACCTCCATAAGCCATATAAAGTAAAAAGTGATAGTTTTCATTCCTAGTAATAAATCAGTTATGGCAAATAAACTTCCTTCAACCAATTTGAAACGTTTTTAGGCACTTTGTAAGGTTTTGTCCAAAAATCGCCCTCTTTCGGCGCGCGCTTTCCCTTAAACACTTTGGCGCCAAAGGCGCGTTTAGAAAAACTTTAGAGTAGGTTAGCCGAAAATTGATATCTCAAAACAGTACCAAAGTGGGGGCCACTTTGAATGACCAGGGGGTGAATCACAAAGAGAAAGCGTCCGCCCCCCTCTCACCCCCTCTCCCTAAATCCGCTACTGGTTTGACCAATAAACTATTTTTTTGCACGCAATCCATCTTGAACCTTAGTGTATTTGATATTTAAGACGCTTCAAGAACAGTTTTGAGTCGGTAAGTCAAAATTGATGTGTTAATTTAGTACCAAAGGGGGTGGGGGCTTATCAGTGGGGAGGTTTGGAATGTGCTGGGAAGGGAGAGCCTAAGTTGCGTCCCTAAGACTGACCCGTTGTTTGATGGCGATCTGCCTGGCCGAGACACTCTCCCCCAGCTGGCGCACAGTGGTTCCCCTCATCCAGAGTTCGGCCGCTGTCCTCCCGTACACCACAGAGACCACACCCGAAGGGATCAAGAAGATGGCCAACGAGTACACCACTATGTCGCTGAAATGAAAAAACATTTACAGAAATGATTTTTCTAAAAGATGGTTTATCCATAAACGAAGGGACCGACATACGAACTGTTCAGCTCTTCACGGGGTACCTCTGTTGTGCCCCTGTTTAACGTCTACATGAATTTTTTTGATTATATTTGCGTGCTGGAACGGTGCGCCTCGACACGGTGAGGATCACGGTGAGCCTCGGACATCTGACCTTGCAATTGCGATGCAGAGACGGAACCACTTCACCGCCGAGTTAGAATTACACTCATAACATTAAAAATCATAATATGAATCTGTTAGTGCGTAATGGTGTTATACCCAAATATCACTTTAAAAACATTTTAGTTAATAAAAAAAATTCGGAATCTGCCGTTGCAGGCAATCAATTTAATCTGTTAGCCGGCTTCACTTAATAGGTTTTTTCATACCCGGTTTGCTTAAAAAAAACACTCTCGATCACAAAGCTCGTTCTGAATTTCAGCGATGGAACGAAAATTGCCTGAAATTGAATGCAGTTTAGAACTGTTTTGAAAGTTTTATGGATCATATAAATCCTATTGAAGTTTCCTATTGAAGTTTTTATTGAAGTTTGCTATTGAAGCTTCCTTTACGCCTACACATTAAAAACTTAATCAAGAGTTTCATTGGGTATGCAGCGTTTTTAAGAATTGCTTTAATGAAAGTTATCTCAACTTGCTATTTATTGAAAGAAAGGTTGAAATCTGTAATTGAAAAGAAATCTGTCAGCAAATGTTTTTTTTTCATTTGATTTTCAGTTTCTAATCATTTTAAACTTTCTCACATTCATAGCAGACAGAAACTACAATCAAACATTAGAAAAGCTTAAAATCTATCTAATCTTTTTTGGGGCTGTAAGTTAAACACCTCTCGTCATTTTTTTCAACGTTTTTCTAGATTTTTAGTTGTATATTTGTATTTTATTGGCCTAGAAGTCAGAAAATGAAAACAGAACAAAAAAACTGCCATCTTTTTCTGCTAGAAATTCAAAACACATTTTCAAAATCGTTTTTTTACGTTTCTTTTTGGTTTCTCCCATCAGGAATTCGACCCCCTGCCGACCCACCAAGAGGGTCCTTTGGCGCTAATATATACTAAGTTTGAGGAAGAGCGAGGCGCGCGCCGAAAAAAATGCGATTTTTTGGTCAACATTTTAAAAAAGTGCCTAAAAACTTCTTTTTTGGGCTGTTTTTTCAAAATTTTGCCTTCGGCGCAGAAAATTTGGTCAAAATGAAGTCTTTATAGTGATTAAAGTGAGCTCAGAAAATCAATTTGGTCAACAAATTTTCAAAATTTTTTAGAGCAAATCAAATGCTAGCTCATTCCTTTGATTTTTTCAACCGTAGCTTTTACCTTTTCAATCGCTGACAGAAAAAACAGAAATTTTGAGGAGTCCGCTACAAAAAATTACGTTACAGTTATTTGCTGATAGTTTTTCCAGCATTTCCACTTACCAAAACTTCAAATGCTTAAAAACCTAATGCAAGTAAACCCAGGATCATACATGCACCAGATAGAGCGCGTTATCAGAAAACTATTCGGCAAGTTATTAAAAGATTATATTTTTTTAAACATTAAGTTTTTAACGGACTCTAATGGTTCATCAACCAACTCAAGTTGCTAGCTCTAACTAATTATTAAAACCTAAAATTTTCAAATCATTAGAAACTTTCAAAAACTTTTTTCATACTTCAAAAATTTAATCAAATTCGCGTGATTGAAAATTTTGGGCAAATTGCAAAACAACCGGTTATCTTTCTATCAAACATAATTTCAATTTTATATGGGCCTTTGACATTGAGTATAGATGTTTTATGAGCACATCTACAGGAGACAGTCTATCGAGTTAACGATAACAATTAGTAAACGAAGAAAAATCAAACTAACTCAAAAATTTGCCGACAGAAGTGTTCGGTTTTTTATCAAAAAATCATCAGTTCCGTGGGTGTACAAAACAGTCCGAAAACATTTCGATACAAAACAGTCCGAAAACAGCCCCGAGTGATATTTGTTTTTAAAAGACGGTAGGCCGAGAACTCTCGTGTGTCCAAACAATCTAACGACAAAACAGTGACCGTCGCAGTCGCGTCACATTACGAGGCCAAACTGTGCATTTTGTGCATCGTAAGCGGACTCCGCAACAAGGACGCTCCCTTTGTTCTTTTTTTGTCCTTTACTTTCCTTTGATCGTACCGACAAAATTTTCACATGTTTAAAGACTTGTCTCTGGAATCCAGGAACATACAGACACAAAATTGTGCTCCTATCCAGTGCACAGTTTGGCCTCGTAATGCAATGTGTTGCGAATATGCCAACAGAGGGTAGAACTTCAAACAACAATTAGAGCCTGTTAATGCCGCGAAACGGTGACGCGCGCATAGCGCACCCACCGGCGACATTAAACCGGACTGTTTGGTATCGGATTGTAAATGCATAGAAAATTATCGGGCGAAAGTCGAGCTAAGTTTCAACTGGTAAAAATTTCGACCTGCTCACCAACCAAAGAGCCCTTTGGTGCTACTTTGCGACATCGGTATCCCGTCAAGAAAATCTAGGATTTTCTTGAGAGGGGAGGGGGGAGGAGTTAAAACTTAAGCCCCGCAGGCAGGTTATTGTAAAAATACGTAAAACATGCCGTTTTTGGGCATTTTTTGGAAAATGTTGGCCAAAAGATTGCGGTTTTTCGGCGCGCGCTCTCCTGCAAAATTAGTATATATTGGTGGCCAAGGAGATTTTAGATAAACATTAGGATTGGACGGCCGACAGTGGCTGTCATAAAATAATACCGATGCGGGAGCATTTGGTTGGCGAGGGTCGAATTCCTGAGAGGGGGAAAGGTCGTCTAACCTTTCACTCCCCGCTAAAAATCCGCAAAAGGGAGAATTTCATGAATGCGCGTAGATCTAGGGTTTCTTGAGGGAAGTAGGGTGTTCTCCGTAAAACAATATATAGACCACGGGCGGGCGGATCTAGGAGGAGGGATCTGAAAATTCTTTCGGTCTTTTTTTTAGGTCGGTCTAATTGATTTCCCGAGTTCTCCCAAAGAACTGTTTTTGCTAAATTTTCTGCACCGCAGTCAAGAAAAAACATGCCAAAAAAGGCGGTTTTAGGCACTTTTTGGAAAATTTTCACCACAAAATTTCGTTTTTTTTCGCTTCCCCTGCAAAATCATTAAATAGAAATAAAATAAAGCGCTTTTAGAAAATTTTAGGGTCCGTCAGCCAAAAATGGATATCAAAATAGTACAAAGGGGGACTCTTTGGGGGACCGAGCAGAGGCCCCCCCTCCTCTAAAAAAACGCATTTGAAAAAAAATGCATCAGTTGGTGGTCAACCAACAAATATAAAGTAGACCACTCTCAGAAGTAAAATGTTTTGACTTATACTTTTGTGGTCGCAAGTTTGACACGGTAATTCATTCAAGAAGAAATCGATTCCTTAATTCAACTCGGTAATCCGTCTGCTGGTTTTGAAGTTCTCGCATTTTTCTTTTTAGCTTGCATGTTCATGCTGATTATTAGTGGTCAGCAGACAAGTTTCCTTTTCAGTTATCTAAAATATTTATCTTAATGAAGTGAGTTAGTGATAAAATTTCAGGTGACGTAAAAAAGCTATTTTTGGAAGAAAAAGTAGTTCTGGATGCCCACTTGTTTGAAGGTTTAATTAAGCTAATAGGGATACATTTCAGAAGCAAATATAGGGGGGGGGGGACATTCTCTCCGAGGGATTCAACCTCTGACCACCCAAAATCCTCCCTTGATTTAATTTTGGTATACCAATTTTATCAAAACCATTTCCGATTCCGATTCCGATTCTATGAGAACCTTTTTGATCGACCATTCGCTTTGTGATCTTTTTCGACATCATTTACACAAATTTGGGAGAGTGATAAACTTCCAAAAACGGCTAAAAAGTTAAAGTAGGCCGACAAGCCAACCAGAATCAATTTAGTCGGCTTAAAATATTTACACTTTTTTGAAAATCTTCCTCGAGAAACCTCAGATCCGCCCCTGATACAGTTAATAAAATACGTTTTTGTAGGGTTTTAATGCACGAACCAATATCAAGGTTTTCCCAGTTTCCTAAAAATATATATCAATTGGATCATGTCACATAGGATTCTGTTTCTGACATAGACTTTATTGATTGCACATGTTAAATTGCAATATGGATTTCTAAGTTGCGTTCTAAGATTTCACGGTTAAGTTGCAATTCAGCGATTTTTTCGGCGGATTGGTTATTCCGATATCAAAAACGAGATGCTCACTTTAACTATGACAGATTTTTTCTGCTGTTTGAGCAGTTAATTAATGCGCCTTAAAGGGGTAATATAACCAGTGGATCCATTTATAAGATGAATTCATTAAGTCTAGACAAGATGCTTAACTGGGATCAATAATGTCAGCAGCCTATCGAGGGGTTTATTTTGTTACCACATCAGCTGAAAGCTCGCGAAATCAGCAGGATACCCAAAAGTCAAGCATGTGTGTGTGTGTGTGTGTGGGGGGGGGGGAGCATTAATGGATTGGAGGTGTTATGGACCAATCTGTCAAGGAGGCCCTAATTTAATACCCCCTTTTTTCCGCCAAGAAAAATCTTTTTTGTTTGAAGGCCAATTCAAACAATACAATGGAAATAAATGGAAATGACCTCAAGAGAATGAGCTTATACCAAGAGAAAATAAGCTCAATACCATGCGACATAAAAGAAACCACTTACCACTTAATGAAATCTTAGTCAGCATTTGGCATTAATGTCGCCATTTTTTTTCGATGTTGGGTGCGGGTATTAGTTATTTTTCAGTAGTCTAAAATATTGGTTTAATTTTTTTCGAGAGTTTTTTTCTCGTAAATATATTTACAATCAAACTTATGTCATAACTAATTAAATATCACATTGTATACCATGTGAAATCCATGCCATAGAGCCATGTTATGGTTCTGTTTGTTCAATCAGCCAAACTGATAATGAAACTTGTTTTTCTAAGACAGGATTTGCTTTCTTAATTTGGGAACCTTAACTAGTCTGATAATTTACATGGTTTCCTTCCAGTGAAATAAAGTGTATAATACAAGAGCAAAAGCCCCCGACCTTGTTTGAATCGATTGAGTTCAGAAATCTTTGGACGCGGCGGGTTTTTATGACTTTCTCTGGAGATAACATGCTTCTTCCCTAGGATAATATTGACGTGTAATCCTCTTTGGATTAAATAAACCCCTCGCTTACAATATTCGAAGGCGGCGTCGAGAAGAAAAATATGCAAACATTGTTTCAACAAATATAAAATAGACCCTTTTCAGTGGGAAAACTATCTTAATAATTTCAACAAGTTCAAATTTTTACATTTCGAAGCGGTTGAAAGCGTTTTAGTCTTGAGTGGGAAGCATTTTAACAAAAAACTTTGATTGCGTTTTGACAACATTCGGTAGGATTAAAGCAAATTTATTATGCGGCAAATTTTCCGCCAACAGAAATTAAAATTTTTAGGGAGCATGGGTAAATTATCAAAAACACTAAAACTCAGGACAACGATTGTTGGTTTGATTGCAATAACCATGAAGAATCGATAGAAAAAATTTATTGATTATTTGCAGCGCTTAAGTCTGAAAAGCTTAGCAGTATTTTCCTCTTACATTGTTTATTGCTGCGTCGGCTAACTAGTCAATTTCCGGAAAAAAAAAACATATATTAGTATTCAACTGCTGTTATGCCCTAAATAACCTGAAAAAAACTGCAGGGCTATTTAGTTAAGAAGAAAAAAAACTGTAACTTGAATAAATACGCATGCTGTTCAAAAGCAACACTTAGTTCAAAACTTTGGTTATAATGAATTCCACAGTCCGTCGAAAGCAATGTCCATAAAAAAGCTGGCAGCAAATCAAAACTTGCTGCAAATCATAGGAGAACTGGTTATAAAATCACATTTTGGGAAGATAAAACCTTTAAAAATCGTTATATAATTTTAATTTCATCTCTTTTGAAAACATGAAGACTTTTTATTTTAAATGATTTATCCTTTGCAATTTAGAAAATACAAACTGATCATTTTGAGTCAAGTTTGTCTTGCGGAGAAAATTTCATTAAAAATGTTTTAACGGTAATTTCAAATAATAGGTAGAGTTTATAACATTTATTCGTTTTTTTAACCTAAATTCCTGAATTTGAACTTGATTTGATGGTCAAGATGGGAAAAAAAACAGCATCAATTTTTGGTCAGCCAATCCACCTTTTGTAAGGGGGCGGGGGGACGCCCCTCCCCTCAAGAATTCGACCCCCTGCCAACCCAAAGGGTCCCACCTTTGTACTATTTTGAGATATTCATTTTGGTGACGGATCCTATAATTTTTTTAAGAGCAACTTTGGCGCGCCAGTGTATACTTATTTTGAGCGGGGAGCGCTCGCCGAAAAAACGCAACTTTTTGGTCAAAATTTTCCAAAATTGGCCTAAAAATTCCATTTTTGGCCTGTTTTTTTAAATTTGGTTTGCGGCGCAGAAAATTTGGACAACTAAAACTCAGGACAACGATTGTTGGTTTGATTGCAATAACCATGAAGAATCGAGAGAAAAAATTTATTGATTATTTGCAGCGCTTAAGTCTGAAAAGCTTAGCAGTATTTTCCTCTTACATTGTTTATTGCTGCGTCGGCTAACTAGTCAATTTCCGGAAAAAAAAACATATATTAGTATTCAACTGCTGTTATGCCCTAAATAACCTGAAAAAAACTGCAGGGCTATTTAGTTAAGAAGAAAAAAAACTGTAACTTGAATAAATACGCATGATGTTCAAAAGCAACACTTAGTTCAAAACTTTGGTTATAATGAATTCCACAGTCCGTCGAAAGCAATGTCCATAAAAAAGCTGGCAGCAAATCAAAACTTGCTGCAAATCATAGGAGAACTGGTTATAAAATCACATTTTGGGAAGATAAAACCTTTAAAAATCGTTATATAATTTTAATTTCATCTCTTTTGAAAACATGAAGACTTTTTATTTTAAATGATTTATCCTTTGCAATTTAGAAAATACAAACTGATCATTTTGAGTCAAGTTTGTCTTGCGGAGAAAATTTCATTAAAAAATGTTTTAACGGTAATTTCAAATAATAGGTAGAGTTTGGAACATTTATTCGTTTTTTTAACCTAAATTCCTGAATTTGAACTTGATTTGATGGTCAAGATGGGAAAAAAAACAGCATCAATTTTTGGTCAGCCAATCCACCTTTTGTAAGGGGGCGGGGGGACGCCCCTCCCCTCAAGAATTCGACCCCCTGCCAACCCAAAGGGTCCCACCTTTGTACTATTTTGAGATATTCATTTTGGTGACGGATCCTATAATTTTTTTAAGAGCAACTTTGGCGCGCCAGTGTATACTTATTTTGAGCGGGGAGCGCTCGCCGAAAAAACGCAACTTTTTGGTCAAAATTTTCCAAAATTGGCCTAAAAATTCCATTTTTGGCCTGTTTTTTTAAATTTGGTTTGCGGCGCAGAAAATTTGGTCAAAATGGGGTTTTTAGAGTGATTTAGGAGAGTTCAGAAAATCAATTTGGTCGAATTAAAAAAAAAGTCGACAAAACTTTCGAAACTTAAAAGCCGCCCCCCCCCCCCCTCGAAAAAATCCTAGATCCACCCCTGAGCCAAGCATAGATTTATCAAAAGGTGTTTTTGGCGCCGGTGCGAATTTATACTAAAATGGAGGAATGGAGGCGATAAAAAACTCTATTTATTGGCCATAGTTTTTCGAAGTAGCTCAAAAACGTCCTTTTAGCATGTTTTTTTTTCATAACTTTCATAACACAAGGTGGAAAATAGAAGAAAAAAGTATATGGTGGAAAATATAATCATGAATTATTGCGTATTATTACGTTAAATTCTACTGAAACATAAATTTAGCCATCGAAAACGTCACTCTGACTGGCTTTTGGTATTATTTTACGCAATCCAGTTTGGTCGAGAGCTCTTAAAATTTTTGGACTTTTGAGAAACCTTATTAAAAAGGCCAAAAGAGGTCAGAGAGCTCAGAATTTTAATTTAGTCGGCTTGGAGTTTTTTTCTGAAAATCTCTTTCTTGAGAAAAATTAAGGGGTAAACTTGAAAAAAAAAACGTTTCGCAGGCTTCTTGCATTATGTATTATGCTATGATCAAACGTCCGCGGAATTTCTGAGCAAAAAAACTTGAATTTGTTTTTTTTATCTTAAATCTTATCAAAGGTACTTTTGACTCAATATGAACTAAAACTCAGGGGGTAATCGCCTTGTTAATTAAAACTCGAGCACCACTCAATAAAATCCCTAGATACGCTGCTGACGCAAACGGATTGAAGTTTTATATCATTCACGTTTTCTGAATCCATACTTTAACGTATTTAATGTTTATATGGGTTGTTGAAATATCTTGAAATTTTCTCTCTGAATCAATTGGACTCGAAAAGGGTTCAGTTTAGAAGCAAAAAAATTGACAGACACTAAAATAAATATATAGTTGCGTTTCAATCCTAATCTTACCTGTTTTTTAGAATTTTTTAATAAACGGATTGATTGTTTTTTTTTAAATTCTCGTTTCCTTGGTGCAAAAAAACTTGACAGCTCAAAAAAAATTGCATAATCAGATCAGTTATTTCAAGAAAATCCTATAAAATTTTTGAAAACAACTAAAGTTTTTGAAAATAACTAATTGCGTACTATGACTAAAATTTCTACTATAACTATTTTTTATCAAAATCATGGCAAAAAGGGATTATTTATTTGTGTCTAATTTTTTAACCAAACCATAAGAAATATATAATATTTCAGAGATATATCACATTGAAACGTAAGAAAAGATTTGGAGTCTAAAAAAATTGCCAATATACTATAATTTTGCTTTTCATGCTAAATTAAAAACGACGAATTCATAATATAATTATTTACGCCATGCCAAAGCTCTTTTTATTTGTGACCCTGTGTATGGCGCTCATCGAACATGGTTTGTACGATGAACACAAAGTTTTTTTGTGTTTTTTGCATTCAAACTTAATCTTATGCCGCCATAACTTAAACCGTGATAATGCTTGTAAGTGAATTGAAAAAAAAATTTTGTCAAAACATATTTTTGGTGCCACTTCTTTTGACGTATGGCTCAATGGATGCAAATAATCAAAACCATAAGTTTTTTGCCATAATCATTTGAAATTTGTTGCAGAGACAGATTTGAGTTGCCATTTTCTTTGAAAGCAAGGTGATTTAGATCAATTATACTGAATTAATTCAAAATATCAATATCTCCCCGCAATATTAATATGTAATGTTGAAACTTATATACTCTACAGATAATATACAGATAATAGCTGTCAGTTTATATATAATGATTAAAAGCAAAAACCAAAATAATGTCGCAATCAAAATTTGTTATTCTTAATTTTTCATGGTAATCATCTTCTGTGGCGGAAAAATTGATCCAATCACTGCTTCAAAACATTCAGCTCAATCTATGTTTGCTTATAATTAAGCAAGACTGCTCGAATCAGGGCAAAGCCCTGAATGTTTCGGCTGCCTTTTAATTGGTCTCAAATAATTTAAGATTAAGCTGAAAATGTAAAAATTTAATTGTTCAATTTGAGTTGTGTATCAAATTTATGAAGCCAATTAGCTGCCTCAATTCAAGTTGGAAGAATTTGGCAGTGCGTAATAAATCACAGCGAGAAAAATATAGTGGTGTACTGGGCACATTCAGATTATGAGCTCGAGCCACCGAGGGATCAAAGTTCTGTACAATTGGTCTGAAATAAAAAAACACCACGAGCTATATATTCCTCTTTTCTTCGAAAGTTGGAATAAATAAATTAGAAAAGAAAATTTTCAGGAGTTCAAAAAAGTTTATCTAAGATTGAAAGATTAGTTTCTCGGTTTTTTTTTGCAGTGCTTCTGATTTGTTCCTTTAGATATCGGAAATTTAATACGAATGAATTGAATATTATCTTGATTTTTTATATTTGTTCAGGCTTTTGAAGAAAATTTGGAATATTTGCCCTGTGTGGCTATTTATTTTTTGTCTTTTGTCGAAAAAAATTACCGGCGAACATTTTTTTGAATATGGAGAATTCATTAGTTGCCACTTTGACTTTTGTCTTAGATATTTTTAGCATGCATTTTCTATTTTTTTAATGCACTGCGTACACATTAGAAAATTCCATCTCAGATACGTTTTAACTTCAATTTAGGCAAAAAATTAGATGTAATAAAAATTAAATGTAATAAAAAGAAGAACACTCGTATCAGGGCGAAGCCCCTGAATGTTCGACTGCCTTTTAAGGTCTACTGAGCAGTAGTAACATGAAACAAAATAAATATAATAAAATAAATTATTTCAAAATTTTTTAAAAGATTTTTATGAAAATCATCACCCCACACGCCCTATAAAGTACAAAAGAATAGATTTCGTTCCTTATAACAAATCAATTATGGCAAATAAGCTTCTTTCAACCAATTTGGAACAATTTCTATGACGGATTAAATCTCCGCTGACGCGCGTTAATTGTCCCAATTTGGCCAAAATGGCAATCTTTAAATCCCCATAATTTTACGAAAAATGATCACAGGTGAAATATTGTTTCAAATTTAAGCTCAGGACAACAAAACCTTTTGCATGGTATAAAAAACTCCGTCAAAAATGGCTAGTTAACAATTCAAAATTTGTCTGAAGAAAAAAAAACCACCCGAGCACATATTGCGTTACTTTCGTATCGAAAGTCGGAACAATAAAATAAATTGCTTTAAATTTCAGTTTTTTTTGTGAAATCAACCCCCACACGCCATATAAAGTAAAGTGATGAATTTCGCTGCTAGTAACAAATCACTTATGGCAAATAAGCTTCCTTCTACCAATTTGGATTGGTTTCTAGGACGGATTAAATTTCCGCTCACGCGTTAATAGCGCGAAATATATCGCGCGTTATTTGTCCCAAATTGGCCAAAATGACAACCGTCAAACCCTCATAACTTTACGGAAAATTATCACAGGTGAAAATCTTTTCAAGTTTACAGGGCAACAATATCTTTTGAGCGATAAAAAATTTCCGTCAAAAATGGTTAATTAAAAAGTCGGAATTTGCCTGAAGAAAAACAACCACCCCGAGCACAAATATTCCGTTACTTTCGTATCGACAGTCGGAACAATAACAATATGGTAGATTGGTATGACTTCTTGCAAAAGACGGAACAATCCAAACTTTCGCGTGTTGAGGAAACAAAAACACCATTAAAATGCCAACGAAATTTACGTTGCGTGCAAATGACCATGGAATCTACAATGATTTTAGTAGGCGGATTAATGGATTCTATTTGACTTGTTTAAAGGCTTGTCTCAGGATTGCAGTCTTAATTTGCATGCACAGTTTTGGGCTTCTAAAGTTTCCAGTTTTGCCTAGTAATGTTTATTTGTTTGAATAAAATTGTTTATATTTCGAGGTGTTTGTCTGATCAGTGATTCACACTGACAGTCTAATTGATTATCGATCGAATTAAGAAACTTTTTGCTGATCAAATTCAAAAGTTTTACAGGATACAGGAAAAGAAATTCTAAGGTAGCATTGCTGCTTGAAAAGCTCTAGACCCATTTTGCCTCAAAATTCAAAAAACTCAAATTTTGTTTCAAGCAATAATGTAACTGCGTATGGCTAAATATTGACGCATATGATGCATATAGTACAAAATCTGGCGCAACACCTTTAGAAATTGTCAAAAACGGGCTGTAGCTTTTAAGTTTCTTTGTATGGATAAAAAATTAAATAACCAAAATTATCCACTTCAAGGCACAATAAAAATTATGAAACTTGAACCGCCCTTTCCGAATTATGAAATTTGAATCGTCCGCTTTGAATTTGACTTGCAGGGCTTTAAATTGAAAAAAAAAAAAATTAAGTGATCGCAGTTTTCCTTATCTCAATCTTATGAATTTTTCGCTATTTCCAACGTCAATTTAAAGACCTGTCCCTGTGATGTCAATCTTAAGCTGATAACTTGCACCTTTTAAAAAACCCTCCTGTTAAAATTTTAACTCTTATCGCACCTTTTGTGCAGGTTTTATCTTTTACTTTTCCCAGCCCTGTGGTTGGAAAATTGATTTGGGTGGAAAATTTATGCCTCGCTCTTTTGTGCACTACGAAAGAGCGCGGAAGGAAAGGGAATCGAGTAAAAGTAAATACTGCATAAATTAAACAAACAAATTGGTTCGGAAAGCTCAAAATCTTCCAAAAGGCGATTTGTAAAAATTAAATTTCCCTTAATTTATTTCTGACAGGCTAATTCAGTCTAAATTTGAAAAGAAAACCTAATTCAATTAGTGTTTTTTTTACTCGTGACGCAGGCTGTGCCATATGTTAATGGGTACACTATCTATAAAAAACCTAGATAGTAAATCCTTCATTCTTCTAGTAAAAAGAAAAATTTTAGTTCAGAAAAATAGTATAAAACTTATTTTTGGTTGCTGTTTTTTCTGGCTTTCCATTAATTTAGTTGTTGTGGTAATGCGAAAGAACCATTCATCATCAAGTGGAGAAATTTTAGATTAATTCAGGCACGTATGCTGACAGCGCCGAATACTAAAATCTTGGCTATGACAACTTGAAGCTATTTACTTTTGAACAAAAAAAATTGTTGCTGCACGTAATGACAAAAATGGTTTGTCATCAATTTTGTTGAGATAACGTAGAGCTATCCTGAAATGTATCGATTTGAAGTCGATTTCAAATAGATGAAAACTAGTAGTTCATATCACCTAAAAACAAATCAAACATGTTTTAAATCAAAACGAATCTATTTTGTAATATGTTTGCACGGGGGTGAAGAAATAAGACAACAAGCAAATTAGACGATCAGAAAGTTACTGATATTAGAAGATAACATGCGTCCTGTACCAAGAAAATTCCTTATTTCTGACCTGGAATACTTTGTATCTAATCTAATTTTTGGTCAGAAATTCTTTGTGAAATTTTTAAATAAAGCATGGATTTTCTTTAAATTCTTTATTTCTCATCCTAATTCTGATCAGAAACCAGCTGAATCTAGGCTATTTCTAGCTAGAAAAAATGTACTGGTGGGACCCGAACCCCTTCCCTTCTGATTTTTTAGCCATTTTCTCTATCAACTAGGCTACAGTCCTTGATATTTAGCCGTTGTTTTAGCAGTATAACACTTGTTATCACAAGTGTAAATTTGCATTGTATATCTACTGTTATTGTGTGTAATAGAAGCATGTTTATCTCGTTGCGGTTGAGAAGTGAACTGATTTCTGGTTATTTCTTTCCAGTAATTGTTTATTTCTAAACTAGAAAATAAATAGACAACTTCTGCACGGAAAATACGAGAAAACTAGGCTAGATAATCTACATAAAAATTCGATCTAAAAAAACAGCTTCCGTTAGGTACGGGTTACAAATTGCGTGAAGATTTTTACATGCATAAAATTATCAGTTTTGAGCAAACACTGGTTGTTTAACCGAAAGTTAGGTTATTATTGTCGCAGTTTTATAATAATGCACATCAAAAGTTCAAAAGTATACTATTCTTTTTTTATTTATTATTTGATAATATTTTTATAATAATATTTTTGATCGATTCTGTGAAATACTCTTTTTTTGTGTAATTTCTTTCTTAGCAAAAAACGTCAGCAAGTTATCCTCTGTTTTACGATCGCCAAACTTAGTTGTCGATTAAGTTCCGAGGCCATGTTTGATACATGTTGGTTGAAGAAAAAAATCAGTTTTAACCGATTTAGAATCCATCAAAATCTAATTAAATAGAAAGAAATCGGCTTACGTCATTTGATGTGTAGTAGTGTTTTGTGCAAGCTTACAAAATATAGTGATTCAATATATTTTCAACATGACTAATATAATTACTCTCGAAACTTTTTTTTGGCTTTATTTTTCTTTGGTCGTTTTTTTTCAGAAAAAATTGTAAAAATTTGAGAAGAATTATTTTCAAAACTTTACAATTAGGTTTTTCATCAATTTTATTTTGGGTTCAAAAATTTGATTTGACTTGACCAAACTTTTCACTTTATTACAAACTTTTCATCTCGTTAACTTTATAAGCATAGCGTAGTTTTGTCTATATAGAAAGTTTTTGTGCGCAAAATTTGATGTGTTTTCACCATTTTTACTTTTTTAACCAATGCAAAGCTACAAAAATAATTCTCACCGAAATATTTTTGAGCAGCTTTATGTTTTAGCTGGAGAAGAGCCATCTTTTGTTCCCAAAAGTTTAATGAATCTGAATGTTCAATAATTTGGAGCATTTTTACTTGGAACGCGTTAGTTTAAAAAATTACGGAAAAACAAGCAAGCGTCGTAAAAATCGACAATCCAGTGGAAAATTTGGAAAGAATACTACAGGCTAACAATATGATTTTTTTATCACCAAAAAATTGACAAAATATAAATTTAGCGAGTTTTAGAGCCTTTTCGGGTTTTGGGTATCTCGCAAAATCTTATTAAAATCAATTTTGCGAAAAGAAACGTATATGTCCAGTGTGATTTAATTCACTCGAACGCCAGCACAAAATTTTGAATGTTTGGATCCTGAAATAGGGCATCGAAAGCACTTTTTTAAAATTTTATTATTTAATTAAAATGAAAATACTTCATTGGTCTGCTAAATCTAAAATATACAAGCAATTTTGAAAAATGCTAAATTTCACATGTAATAAAAAAATTTTGAATTAAATAGTTTGCTTCAACCATTGTGGAAAGATTTTACCGACAAAAATTTTTGCCACCTGCCCAATGTTTCAACGGAATTAGGGCAAGCAATAAACAAGGAAGTTGTCGATTTTGCTCACACCTTATTTAAAAAAACTTGTTGCTGGTAAAACAGGGGCTCAAAGTCTCAACAATTTTGCAGATAGTACTTTCAGATAGTCAAAAATATCATAACTTGTCTTGAGAAAAAACAGTCCGATCACAAACATTCCGATCACAACTCTTTTGAAAACCGGAGTTAGGGCTTGTGTACTGATGAATGTCTTTTGACAATACTACAAGGTTTCAAAATTTTTTTGAGCAATTTTATGATGTTTGGATGAAAATTTTTTGCTTTTTGTATTATAATTGACAACAAATTTAAAAAATGCCAACAGAATGTCTTACAGCATCTAACTAAAACTTTTTGCTACCAATAAATGAAGCCAAATGCTTGGGAACAATTTTCAAATATCCGTTTTTCAGTACTATGATTAATATAATACGTTTAAACTTACCATTGCAAATATGGTACAAGTTTAATGATTTTCCTTAGTATGCAAAATATTCAAAATGTGTAGCGAAAAAAAAAACTTCAAAGTTCCCAAATTTTGCGCATGATATCAAACAAGTATATAAAAAGTATATGAAAAAAAAACTGTTTCTGAGGAGATGACATCTAACTAAAACTTTTTGCTACCGATAAATCATGCCAAGTGCTTGGGAAAAGTTTTCAAAAAACAACTTTTCAGTTCTATGATTAATATAATACGTTTAAACTTACCATTGCGAATATGGTACAAGTTTAATGCTTCTCATTAGTATGCAAAATATTCAAAATGTGTAGCGAAAAAAAAAACTTCAAAGTTCCCAAATTTTGCGCATGATATCAAACAAGTATTTAAAAAGTATATGAAAAAAACCTGTTTCTGAGGAGTTGACATCACAACGAATAAAAAACTTGAATTTTCAAAAATAAGGGAAAAAGTTTCAACATAAAAAAGTTAAAGTTCCTTGCGAACTGTTTTTTTAACGACTGAGACCTAAACATGAATTACTGTTCACATGTTTACTTGGATGAACTAAAAAAAACACGTCAACTAATATACATTCATTTTTTTCTACAAATTACTCTGGCCACAACAGGCAACTTTTGTTTAAATTTTGACATTTATAAACATTTTTACTTTTAGGCACTACAAGCTTATAAAGTACGCTAGTGGTTTCACAAAAACCTTAAGCAGAATCAAAAAAATTAGGTTATTAGTTTTTTTCTAATCAAAAACAGAGGCTGAAAAAAATCAAGTTGGCTTGCGCCTGCCAGTTGAGAAAAATGTTGTCATTTTTTTTCTATCGGGTTTAGTTCGCCTGTGAGCCGATCGCGACCAACCGAAAGTCGTTTTCCCTCCGCTTTGTGCCGCTCGCAGATAAGTGTTATTCGTTCGTAAAATGTGTGATGCATCTGTTTGGCCTGCAAAAGCTGGAATAACTGTATTTTTTAAAATGGCGACAATTTTTAAATTGGCCAGTTTTTGTGGTAATAGACTAGAATTAATGAAATTCAGTCGTGTTACAACTCAATTTTGGCTGTAAGTTTTTTTGCTTTTTGAAACAAAATTGGCAACAAACAAAAAAAAAGTGTTAACAAAATGTTTCTAGCATCTAACTAAAAATTTTGCTACCAATTATTCATGCCGAATGCTTGGGAACAATTTTCAAAGAACAGTTTTTTAGTACTATGATTAATATACTACTTTTAAGTTTACCATTGCGAATATGGTACAAGTTTAATGGTTTTCATGAGTGTGCACAATATTCAAAACTTGTAGCGAAAAAAATTACTTCAAAGTTCCCAAACTATGCGCATGTTATCAAACAAGTATATGAAAAGTATATGACAGAAAAACCTGTTTCTGAGGAGTTGACATCACAACGAGTAAAAGCTTTGAATTTTCAAAAAAGAGAAAAAGTCTCAACATAAAAAAGTTACAGTTCCTTGCGAACTGTTTTTTTTATCTACTGAAACCTAAACGTGAATTACTGTTTACATGTTTTTTTGGATGAACTAAAAAAGAAACCTGTCAGCTAATATACATTCAATTTTTCCTACAAATTACTCTGGCAAGAACAGGTAACTTTTGTTTAAATTTTGAACTTTGTTTCAAAAAATCTCCTTTTATTCAGGTTGCGATTGTCTGGACATTCATAAACAGATTTACTTTTAGGCACTATAAGCTTATAAAGAACGCTAGTGGTTTCACTAAAACGTTAAGCAAAATCAATAAAAACAAGTCATTAGTTTTTTCTAATCAAAACCAGAGGCTGAAAAAAAATCAAGTTGGCTTGTGCCTGCCAGTTGAGAAAAAGGTTGTCTTTTTTTTCTGTCGGTTTAGTTTGCCTTTAAGCCGATTGCGACCAGCCGAGAGCCGTTTTCCCTCCGCTTTGCGCCGCTCGCGGATAAATATTATTCGTTCGTAAAAGTTGTGATGCATCTCTTTGGCCTGCAAAGGCTGGATTTACTGTACTTTCTTTAAAATGGCGACAGTCTTTAAAAAGGCCAATTTTTGTTGTCATAGACTAAAATTAATGAAATTCAGTCGTGTTACAATACACTTTTGGCTTTGAAAATTAGTTTTGAGACTATTATGAATATTCTATGAAATTCAAAATTAGAAATATCTGGGACGAACTTGAACTGATTGAAGTTCTCGAGGAAATACTAATAGCGATAATTAATTGGCGCCCGTCAATCAACTTTAACGAAAATTTTTTGAATATTCACTCATTTACAGGGTGTTACTGTGCATGAGGGTTTTTGAAAAATCTCTTTCTCTAAAGTTATTGAAGATATAAACTTGAAAACTTCTGTGAGCAGAATAAAGTGACAAATTACACAAAAAGTTCATTAAAGCTTCGAAAGTGTGATAAGAAAAGTTGAGGTTTTTGTGAAAAAGTTTGCATTCTAAGCGTAAAATTTTTTGAAAAAGTAAAACGAAAGCATTGACACCAGAAGCTAACATTATAGCAAACACTGGCAGGAAAACACAAAAACAGAGCCTCCAGAAATTAATACAATTATACAAAAATTGGAAAAAAAGACATTACCACATCAAAAAAGGCCCTCCAAAAACTCTGCAACTCCCTTTCAATCTAATTCTTGTGTATTTCAGTGAGCACCCAAAAAAAAATCTATCTGAAATGCGTCACATGCGTTGGGCTAGTCAGCCTCTGCTATCGGACTAATTTGTCTCAAAGTTCATAGATTTAAGACATACAAACCCGTGTTGGTCCATCAAATCAAGCAAAACACTCTGTCAGACAAAGACATATTTTGCATGTGATTCCATGCGAAATGTCTGTTTTTCCAGCGCAAATTGTAAGTCTTCATCAAAATGGCTCGTGCAAGTGACAAAGAGAACGAAAAATTAGGTCACGTGTTGGAGTTTTGAATGGTGACGTTATTGGGATTTCTGGTTCAAAATTCAACAAGGGTGACTAGTGTCTTTTGTTTAGCATGATTACTTGAAAATGCTTCAAAACACTGTTTTAACAATACAGCAAAAACATCGCGACTCTCGCCACATTTGATTTCAACAGGATAGAGCAACGTCGCACACCTCGGAATTGGTTTTGAGTTCGCCGTCTCGCTATTTTGGAAAAAGAGTGCTCAGTAGGCGTTCCATTGTGCCACGGTTGTTACAAAAAAACACTCAGCCCTCTGGACTAGGTGCTCTGGGGATTTGTGTCAGTTGAGGTTTTCCGAGGCACTCCACAGTCTTTGTAAAACCCCATGGCTTGTGTGGAGTGACTTTTCTCAGGCATCCAACAACAGAGAACGGAAAAATCCAAATTTAGATTTTTCAAATTTTGTTCAATTCAAGCGATGACAAAAATGCTAGTCATACTATTCTCATTTATGAGAAAAATGTTTATCAAACAATTCCATATTATTCATTAGAAGAAAAAAAATTGTACGAAAATACCATAAATAGCATTTTTTCCACTAATAGAATTGTATGACTGAAGTTTTTTGTAATTTTTGAAGTTGATTGACTAACATTTTCTCCAAAAGTGGAATTGTATGAGAAGAATTGTTTCCATTGATTGAAAAAAACTTTACGTCTTGCGTTAAAATTTCTATAACACAAGAATCAAAGTTTTCTCAGATGAGAAGACCAATACGTTAAACGGCAGCCTACGGATTTAGATATGCCAACTTAGTTGATCTAATGAAGACCACACATAATTAAAACAAAAAATAATCGCAATGATGAGGCCTCTATATTGATAAATTCAAAAGTTGAAAAAGTTACCCAATTTTTGGTATATTTATGTTTACATGTTATTATCTTACAACGAAAAAATCAAACTTTACAAAAAACTTTCTTTGTGATTTTTGATTCTTCTGTGTAAAAACTACGTTATATGCGCAAACTTAAAATTTTCGCATGAGCTTTTTTTCCGGAATATGTTTGTATGTTCATAAGACTGGTTTATCCACTAAAATGAGAAATTGGTACCCTCTAAAAGCTTTCCCTGAAGTCTGGAATTTTTGTGTCGGAAAATCTTTATCATACCGTTCTCATAAATGAAAACTGTTTAATAAGTTTTTTCCCATACCTTAAAAAATTAGTAATTTGACAGTCAAAAGTTCTCCCATTTTGGCAAAAAACCGCTATAAGTTTTTCAAAACTGCTTGAAAACAAACATGCAAAATTTCACACTTTTTGTTCTCATGAAAAAAAAAATGCTTATCAAACATGTTTGACAAGCATGATTTTTCTAAAATCTCAATTTATGAATTTGTTAAATTAGCATTTTTTGTATGGAATTCATCCTGGGTTGTTCGACCAGCTCAGCATCATAAATTGATATTTTGTTTGCGTTTTTTGATAAATGAAAACTTAGAACGCCAATTTTTTGGCCAACCAAGAAATTTAAGAAGGCCATGTTTTTTAGAATGCGATTCATTTTTTGGGGTTCCGTGACAGTCCCTCCGACTTCAGTTGTGTTCAGTTAAATTAAATTATGTTATTTTTTTAAATAAAAAAGAAACTATTTGGAATTTGTGTCTGTTGTTCCAATTCTTGATTTAGTTCCCTATACGGCTCAAGTTATAACACATTACTTGTTTTGATTGTTCAAAGTTTAAGTTTATCAAAGCTTTTCCTAGCAAAAACAATTTTATACCACTAAAAGGACAGCCGGATGCTTCAAGAGTATATGATTTTATCCTTCTCCTCTATTCAAATTGCGAATAAAAAATGACAATGTTTATCTTTTATTACAGTTGAGTGTACAAAAGAATCGGGTAAATTAATGCAGCTTTCTATCAATCACTATTTCTGCAAAAAAGATTCCCCTAAAACGAGATCTGACACCTAGGATAAAATTAATTAAGAAAATGTTTCCGCTGGATTGTTTTTGAGCTCTAGAGTTATGCAGGATATCTAGATTAAAAAAGACAGGAGTACGATATAGCACAGCATTAGGTGAAAGGTCATCATCCAATTATGCAGATAAGGATTATCATTTAATCTTCTTCTTGATTTTAGACACAGATAAATGAAATTACCTTTGTGAAGGGTACTCGAAGATTGATGATAATAAAGTGACAGCGTAAAAAAACTTCTAAAGTAATTCTTATTTCTGATAATTTATGTTATCTTATTTCTGGTTGTTATTGTAAAGTGTTTTGCTCAATTAGTGCATTTGATGAAATATCAGATTTACGAGGTGTGTTATTTAGTAACTTTAGGGAAGGACTGCATAAATAGAAGCAGCTCAAAGTCCCAAAAAAAGCATTTTTGTTGACCCAAACTGGTTGGAAGAACTTTTTTTCCGGCGCAATAATTTGTTTTAGGAGAGCTCAAAAAATCGTTTTATGTTGTTTTATAGAAAAATTGATCCCGTCTCTCGGCAAAATTTTTAGCTGAGCCCAGGGGCGGATCTAGGATTTTCTCGAGGGGGGGGGGGCGATTTTCGAAATTTTGTTGACCTTTTTTTTAGGCCGAACAAATTGATTTTCCGAGCTCTCACATAGCACTAAAAAGTTCCTGTTTTGGACAAAATTTTAAAAAAGCCAAGCAAAAATTAGAAACGAAACTTTGTTTTACAAAAAGGTAAACTAATAGCCTACAGCGGAACCTCTCGATTTGATAACCATAATAAATTGAGTGCATATACTTTTTTAATTTTTTCACAAATTGAAAAATGTTAAATTCTTGACATTTTTGATGTTTTTTTTCTGAGTTCTGCTTCTTGAGATTTATATTACGCATTCGCCTTTTCATGAGAGCACACACAATTTCTATGATTTTCAGATCTGGTCTATATAGAAGCCATTCTATGGTTTCAGCCAGTAGCGGGTTTAGGGAAGGGTAATTTGATTGATACTCACTGAGAGAAATCATGCTTTATTGTATGTTTTCAAATGTTTTTTCAGGGGATTGTTTTTTTAGGTAGAAACCAAAAGTATTGGTATCGTTGACTGAAGAATAAGAGAAAACCAAAGCAAGATTTGAATATTGAGTTCATATATCTACGGTGGTAAAACTTTCAACATCATAGATCTATGAACTGAGTATTCCGATCTTGCTCTGGTTTTTGCTTATTTTTCAGTCAATGAAACCAACAATTTTGGTTTCTACGTCAGAAAATGAAAAAAAAAAGAAAAACCCAATAAAACAAGATTTCTCTCAGTGAGTAAAAATTTAGATTTTTGAAACACCCCCAAAAAGTCAGAGTCTTTTCAGTCACTCTCTTTCTTATTGCAGTTATAGTATTTTACTATTACTAGTAAAATAATTTTGCCGTTCTGCTGAAAATGGCATCGTTAATTATCTATCCAGCTAAAATTGCCATTGAGCATTCATTGAACGAAAATCCGATAAACTTTTTTGATTTATTTTTCAGTGTGAACAAAGTAGCAGAAAATGAGCAGAGTAAATGATAAGTGGTAGAAAAGCAATTGTCCTAGTAAAGAATTGATCTATAGTCTTATTTTGAAAAACCGTCATATTATGTCTTAAGTCATTTTTGATAATCAGACCAATTATTTCAAAATTTTAATCAGAACGATTAAATTAATTGGAAAAAAAGCAGTTCTGTTGGCTAGTTTATTAAGCTGCTAGTTTATTATAAAGGTGTATAGCGTCTAATTTTATGTTCATAGAAAAATAGTTATCTGAAAAAAAATTGAAACAGTTGACTTTTTACTATATTTGAAAAAAACCGTGTTTACAGAAGTAAAAACAGAAAGTTTGAACAAAGTCAAATTTTCAATACTTGATTGGGTTTCTTTATAGCGTTTAACTATTCGAGTCTTATGCACTAAACGGCCCTAAATCAATTTTTCTACATCGTAAGCTGGAAAATATGGGATAAAATTTGATTGGGTAATTTTAGCCAATCAAATTCAAGTTACACGGTCAGGCTTTCCGATCAATTTTTTTAGCAGATAAAAATATTAGCCGAAATTGCCAAAAAGGTGGAACTTTGAGTCAAATTATCAAATTAATTTTAAGTCACTTGTGAAACTTTTCCCAGGCAAGCAAAAATCAGTAAAATGGCTTGACAAAACAAAATTCAATTTTCTTCATCATTTCGGCTAATAATTTTATCGGCTTGGAATTTCAATTGAAATGGCAGAAAATATCGATGGAACTTGATTGGTTAATTAGCCAATCAAATTCATCCACGATAATTTCAGTGCAAGAGATGTAGATTTAATGAATTTGGACCGTTTAGTGCATAAGACCCAACTATTCGGCTAACAGTAGCTCTGGAGACCCCAAGGTGCTTCGAAATAACTGATATGGAGTAACCGCGGCGTGACTTGGATGCGATCAAAATTCGCAAATTTAATGGGGTGTAGTGTACATGACCCCCTGAAAATCGTTGTATGTATAACTTAGCGATGTTTCCTTAAGTTGCTAGCAGAATAGGTGACACTCGACTAAAAAAACGCGTTTTGGCATTTCAATTCTTTAAATAGCAGTCAACACCGTCCTTTCATGATCGCTGTTCATTTTGTCAGCTGTCTCAATCTTTATAATGTCCCACGTTTCGCCCCACACACATTTCGCCCCTCTTAATTCTAATGGCACATTTCGCCCCTCATAAATTACTGGCACATTTCGCCCCTAAAATGTACATTAAGAAGCGGCGTTAATTAACTGTGTAATAAGTAAGGGGCGAAACGTGCGAGGACGAAATGTGTGAAATCATTACGCGAGAAATATGTGAGGGGCGAAATGTGCCCCTAGATTTAAGAGGGGCAAAACGTGTGAGGGGCGAAATGTGTGAATGCCCAATCTTTATTTACATGACTGTAGTCTTCAGCATTTGTGAAAGTTAGAACTTATCTTTCCAATCGCGTTTGACTGCCAGTTTTTGCTTAAACTAGGAATGCGGCAATAGGAATCCAAAGTTGCACAGAATTTCAATTTTCATGATTTTTCAAGCAAACATATTCTAGAACGTTATTGTTGAAAAAAACTATTTATAGTGGAAGGTTATGAAATGTCATGCGCCTTCCAGCCAAATAAGATTGACCTGAGTTTTTGCAAGTTTTGATGGCTAATTAAGAACTTGAAGAAACAATAAAACTCTCAGCATGAGCTTGAAATAACAAGGTCATTTTGGGGGCACGCCAACTTCATTTTGACGCTTCATTGAAAACGGTTCGAATTTACTTGAAAGTGAAAGCGAAAACAATTACGAGTGAAATCAAATGTCAAAAAACATTTGCTTAAGACCCAAACATGTCGTTTGACTATTGAAGTTTCAGCGGAACAGGCTTTTGGTTTTTGAACAACGAGAACTGGAAAACTACAACGTTTTCCCTTTGAAGTCGGCTATAATGGTAGTGAAGGGCTTGTTAATGAGATCATTTCAAAACACAGGTGTGATATGTAGCAATAAATCAGGAATTGATTTATAGGCTTGTCTCAGTCAAAACAAAAACACAGGCTCAAAACATTTGCAGACAGCTTTTATGCACAAAGCCACTAGGTGCTGAAATTGCAGGATCAACCGTCGGTTCAATTTTAATAATATCTATCTTGAGTCATAGTCTAAAGAGCACTTCAATGCCAAAAACTTTCATAATGATAATTTTGTGGGCGCGCATTTCTATGAATTGCAAATTCTTTTTACTTCAAAAATAAAACATTCTTAGGGGGGAGGGGGAAGGGGGCTCCTTGGAAGGGGTCATTGGTGCAAAAGATAACACTGTCGGTCCAAACTGCATTCTTCCAGACTAAGAAAACTTGAAAGAGTTTATAATTCAATAGCGGTTCTCATTTTTTAAATCTAAAACTGCTGAATTTAGGTTCAAAGGGCGGTAGTAAAATGTAGGATGTTGCCTTGTTGGACCTTTAATTGGGGTAAGGATGGATTAGTTTATCCCGCACTGAAGTTCCATGGGTGATATTCAAGAAAACTGAGTTTTATTATCTTGTTTCACAGAAACCTTTAAATGATTGTAGCGCATGGATTAATACTCGATTATAGTTTTAACAAACCAAAAACTTTAAAAAATGAATATAATGGAATTGTTTATGAATATATTATCCGTTATTATCAATTTGTTTTCGTGAATCTCCAGTGAAGGATTAACTCGATAAGAATTACATGAAAAAATTTTCAAGAAAATGACAAAAAATCTAAAATACTACTTTTTTCAGATTTAGAAATTTTGCTGCTTCTTTTAGTAATTTTTTAGCAGTAAACTATATATCCATAGAGAACTTTTTCAAGCTGGTTGATTTGAATAATAGGAAATTGTTGCTATAAAAATGCTGAAACAGTTTTTTGATCTTAAGCACAACCAGCACTCGATTATATTGTCATTCTATTTATAGTCAGTATCTAAAAAATTACGAAAATAATTGATTATAATCCATCAAAAATGGATTATAATGCACTATTTTTTTTATCAATATAATCCATTATAATCGATTATAATCCTTTAAAAATGGATTTTATTTCTTATATTTTTTATGCCAATATAATCCCTTATAATCGGTTATAATCAAAAACAATGGACTTTTTCGAGAGGTGAGTCATGAAATCTGCAAATTTTTCTCAAAGTTATCGCATTTCCTGTTTAGTGCAGTTGCTACGTATTAGGTTTCATAAAATTTTAAATTTCACTTTTCAATTTTTATAATAATTTTTGTCTTATATACCCCGTTTACCCCCTCCCCTGTTACCCCTCCCCCCTCCCCTCCCCCCAATTTAACCCTCCCCAATTTACCCCCCCATCTTAGTTTAAACCCCCCCCCCCCCATTTACTGAACGTCGGGTCGGGAGGGGGAGGGGTAAAAATGTGGGGGGAGGGTGACCTGAACAACTGAGTATACTCCCTCCCCCGTCCTCGTTCAAAATGGTAAACAAACTAGGGGTGGGGGGGGGGGGGTAATGGGTAAACTTTAAACTTGAGGAGATAAACTTTAGTAAACATGGGGGTGGGCGTAGGAATAAACGTAGGGGAGTGGGGGGAGGGGTTTGGCCAAATGCGGATGGGGGGCAAAGTGTGTGTGTGTGTGTGTGTGTGTGTGTTTGTGTGTGTGTGTGTGGGGGGGGGGGGGGGTTAATTCGAGTAGGTTTAGATTGCGAGTAGACCGTGAGTAACGCAGAAATGTTGCAAGTTTTGCAAATGATTTTGCAAAAAAATGTATAGATTATAATCCGTTATAATCTTTTATAATGGATTTTAAATGGTTTATAAACCATTATAAAGGATTTTAAATAGAGTATAATCCATTATAATGGATTTTAATGGATTGTTTTTTACAAAAATAATCGATTAAAAAGACAATATAATCGATTTCGTGGTCTAAATTTGCAACAATAATGAATTATAATCACAAGATTTTAGACAACAATTTTCCATAATAATCGATTGTTATCCATGGAACTCCGGTGCGGGAAAACTCTAACTCCAATTGTCCTAAGTGATTTGCATCAAATTGATTTCACTTGTCATTTGACATTTAAAAACGCCAGTGTTTTGCTTGTTGTCTGTTCAGCTCAAATACAGTTGCGACCGTAACCCCCTAGCTTCCTCATGGATTTGGCCCTTGCAACACTGAAAAGGTCTCTTTAGCACTATTTCAAGACATTTTTTGGTCAGCAAACCAAAAAATATCTGAAAGCAGCACTAACGCTTAAACACGATAAACATTCAGGGAAAACGTAGGCTTAGAAAATCAAAATAAATCCTCACCAAACGAAAGATTGAGTCAGTTTTTGCTTAATTTGTTGAAAAGTGTGCCTTTAAAAGTTTTAGCAAAACTGGGCATTCAGAGTGCATTGGGTAAGCTAGAAAAAAAAACTTTTCTGACTTAGTTTGGCCAGCCTAATGCAAAGGCCGACAAAATTATAGGAATCGGTCAATTTTGTAATAAAATTCTAAAAAGACAATTCGAAATCATAATTTTTTTGCTTATCATCTTATAGCATCTGTTCTTTTTATGTGCATTTTAAATTTTTCCAGTTAAAAAGACATGGCTATAATTACAAAATTGATTGCAAAGGTAAAGGTATTCAGCAGTAGAAGTCAGAAAAAAGTGAAGTTATTCTATATTTTGGTTGTAAATTGATTGGAGTTGATATAATTACTCCTAATTTTTAATGCAGATTGACAGGAAATGTTATAAGATAAGTTTAGAAAGTATATCTGAACAGAAACGGTAAGATGAAGTTGACATTCACAAATTGGTAACCCAAGTTATATCTAGGTTAACATCCGCGTCGAGTTGATATGGTCTTGGTACAATTAACATTTATTTTTAATGGGCATGAAAAACAAATAGTATAATTCATCCATGTGCCTGATAACTTCTCGGAAATAGTTAGAACAATAGCGTTCAAGCGTTCTTTTAATTAGCGTTCTGAAACAGCTAAAGAACTCTTTCATATTGAACTAATTGATAGTGCTAGCATTTGACAAAAACCTTGTCCAGCGGCCTTGATATGTCTCAAGCGCGTCCAGACAATTCAGCCGATTTGAAATTCAGAAAATTCAGCCGAAATTATGCAGACAATTCAGCCAAAGACAATTCAGCCAATAATAGTGACCACCGCAGTCGCGCCAACGTGCGAGCTTGCCAACAGAGGGTAGAACTCTTACGAAATTTAGAGCCGGTGACCTTAAACTGAGAAATAACTCCAATTACCATTTTTTTCCCTAATCTAGCGTTTTGTAAAACTGGCTGAATTGTCTCAGGCTTAATTGTCTTCAGATTTCTGGCTGAATTGTCTGAATTTCAAATTGGCTGAATTGTCTTTGGCCGAATTGTCTGTGCGCCGTCTCAAGCGTGCACTATCAATTCAGTGCAACTTAAATGAGTGCTCTAACTATTACTTGGGCTACTTTTTTGTTTTTCGCTGTTTTCATTGAGCACGTTTCTTGACAAGAGGCCGGGATAAGTGCGCCAAAATCTTAAAATAAAATATAAAATAAAATAGTGTGATCTAACATGTGACAGTTTTTATTCCGACCTTTTTAAAAACGTGGAGAAACTCTGTATTCGGGTGTTTTATTTTTTAAATTTTTTGCCACTCAAAATCAAGTTCTAAAAACAATATCATGAAATTGGATTAAATTATACATCATATTAAAATTTTCCAGTTGTGATTGGAACAGCATAAAAATTTTTGAAACTTTTTTCTTAGTGTCCAGGAAAAACCGGTTGGAAATTTTCGAGTTTGGTATAATTTTGAGCAATTAAAGCCAACAAGCAGGCGTATAATAGAAGAATAAACCATGAAAATTTAGTAAGTTTTTTTCAATTTTTTTTCTACCGCCATTTTTTAAATCAAAAAAACTTAACAGCAAACAATAACCGCAAAAAAAAATTTCTATTTATTTTTAAGCAAATTCGTCAGTCGCTTTTTTTACAACATAAGAGCCAAAATGTTTTGCTTGATTTTCTGAATCAAATGTACAATTCGCGTTTAAATTATGATTTCAAAACTCACAAATTGGGTGACAGACATTTGGTAATGATGTTGAATAATTATACTCTGATAGTCACCTAACCTAACGTTTTAATCACTTTTTGGAAAGTTAAACTATAGTTTGAAATAAATTTTGCGGCAAGTTTTCACGAAGTAAATTTTTACAGCTAGTTTTAACCCACAACTGAAACTGTTTGAATGAGTGGAAATCGTACTCAACTAATATTTTCAGCCGTTGAAAGCATACTCCGATAGAAAATTTTGGATTTTTTGGGTTGAAAGTTGTGGGTTGAAATTTGACAACAGTGCATTTTGATATAACATTCTTGACAACAGTGCATTCTTATGTAATAGTTTACATAATCTACACACTCTTAGTTCAAACCAACCGCAAAATAAGCTGTTTGAGCTATCGCGCAGTAATCATGTGGTCAACCGACAACCAATCAATTCAAAATCATTTGTCAAACCTCAGCTGAAAAGGCAAACTCAAAAGCACTGAATCAAGAGTAGATCACTAAGATAAGGCCCAATCAACGAGTTGGATTTTTTCATCTTCCTTATTTTTGAACAAGATCAGAAGACAAAGCTTGATATGGTACAATGTACTATCGTTAGTTGTGCGTGAAAGGGCATTTCGTCGTCTACGTCTCGCTATCGATTCAAAAAGGGTCAATTTAAAACTCAAACCCTTATAACGAGCTGTTTTATGGCGTGGTCAAGACATGGCGTGAAACGGTAGCATTTTTCCTCCTTTGGCAGATCAGGGAGGGATCTAAGATTTTCTCGAGAAAGAAGGCCATCCAAATTGTTTTTTCAAGCTCTGCCAAATCACCTTAAAGAAATTTTTGGTCAAGTTTTCTGCGCCGCTGGAAAATTTTTGAAAAACAGGCCAAAAGAACGTTTTCAGGCACTTTTTTGAAAATGTTGGCCCAAAAAATCGCGTTGTTTCCGCGCTCCTCATTGATTTCAGAAAAATTTGGCGCCTTAGGTGCCTTTTATAAAATTTAGGGTCAGTTAGCCAAGTTTTTTGGATACCTCAAAAGAGAACAAAGGGGTTACCCTTTAGGTCGGCCGGGTGTCGAATCCCTGAGGGAGGAGGCACCCCGCTCCCCGCCAAATCATCCGCCCCTGGTTGGCAGTACGATATCAATGGGCATGATTTATATCACAGTGTGTCACATTTTCAAACAACCTTCATTGTCCTTTTTTTGATCGAAGATTAAAGGGGTCGGCTCGACTATGGGCAGTCACTTATAACCAAAATAACCACTCTTGATGCAAGCTACCAAAGAATCAGTTGTTTCAGCTATCGCGAAGTAATCACATATAAAGTTCACTGAAACACTACTTTTGTTTGCAGTAATTGGATGTCGGCAATTGATGTGAAAAAAAAACAACCACAATCAATAGTGCCTCCTTGGAATCGGTGCTTATGTCAATAACAAAAAGGATCTGAAATTTTTGTTTCTTACTACTTTCTTTTCGCTTCTTTTTTTTGGAGTGAACTGTCTTTCTCTTAGCACATTTAAGAAATGATTCATAAAACTTCCCTATTTAATCTCGATTTCTAATGAAAAAAGTTTTTGTTAATTAGTTTTAAAAAGATTGAGCGTTTAAAAGGTCTTACATGTTGAATTGTTGGGTGGTGATGTCTGAGTAGCAGAAGTTATGGTAGCAGGTACCTTCCTGGGAGGGCACTGAAATCACAAAACTCTTCAGGAAGTCGAACACTCCGAACCCACAGCACACCATCCAAGTCAACCCCATCAACCCCAGTGCGTACGAGCGGGGAATTTTAGCCCGAAAGGGTCTCAAAACCCCCACAAGTCTGTCAACCGCTATCACCACATTGGTGTAACTGGCCACAGCTGGCACTATTTTGTTCAGCGATTTGGCCAGTTGACAGGGCAAATCGGGTAAGAAATCAAAAGACAGGATCCATTTTTTATCGAAAATCAAAACTGAAGCCATAGGTGGCATTCCTACAGTAGCTTGCACTATGTCGCAAAGTGCTAAATTAATGATAAAAATGTTGCAGTAAACTTTGCGCATTTCTCGGTCGGTTAAAATGGTTTTTATAACTACGAAATTGCCGACCACGGAAACTAAAACAATTAATAGAAAACCTAGAAATTGGCAGAATTTAAAAAAACCTAGAATTTCTGATATAAAGTCGGTACACATTGACAAAGAGTCGTTCCCAAATAAAAACTCCGTCATTTTCAAAATTTTTAATGAAATTAACAAAGTGAGCTAAACAAAAATTTCGGTATATTGCATTACATATAATTTCAGTTATATGAATTTTTCCTAGCAATAAATATTATTAATTTGATCGAAAATAGCGTAAAGAAATTTAGATAACGGCTTTTTTCGAAGCCTAAATGAAGTATGCTATAGTAAACTGAGTTCTTTAAAGTATCAAACTAAGGAAACATTCAACACCAAAATAACGAAATTTTATACTGTAATGATGTTCAACTACGGAACAAATCATCTCGCCAAGAAGTGTTTTTTTTTAAATTTTCTAGCTAGTATGTGTACTATTAAGGTTCACGCAGACTTTTTCCGTTGACTTCTGTTTTATTTTCTCTTATTTGCAATTGTTACCATTTAAACTGAATATTTCGTAGCAACCAATCAGAATCAAGCAATCTAGAGTAAATGAAATAAGGAGAGAAGAGTTTTAGAGACAGTCAAGGTATGGAGGTATGAAGTAAATGGTATATTTTGGGGAAAGAGTCTTGGTGCGGGCACTTTTCCAATTACTGGGACCATTTATTAAATGCTGACTTAGTCTCTCATTTAATAACACTTATCCCAACTATCAATCGCTAAAATCAAGTCAGTTTTAATCAGAAAATTGTCCCAGCGGAAAAATGCAATTTCTTTACAGACAAAAATAGCAGTCAGAAATCAGATTGTCTCATAGGCTGGTTATTCAATTCTTCTTAGTTTTTCAATTTTTTGTAAAAATAATTTCTCAAAGTGAACCTGTTAAGGTCAAATGTGGACTGAACTGATTGTTTCGGTTTTGCTGCCCATTCTACAAAAATTTTATTCCAACCTAAACCAACCGAGCAAGGATTGGATTTTTTGTTTTTACCTTTTTTGTTCTCCCGCTTTTTTCATTTTTTGATTTTAACGGAATTTTTGAAGCACATTTTGCAATACCACAAAATTAAATTTTCGTCTTTTCATGTCGCGCTCTCCTCCCTTCCCCCCCCCCCCCTTGAAATTAGTTTATATTGGCACTAAAAGCTCCTGAAATAAATTCAGAGTCGATCAGCCGACAATGAATGCCCTGAAATAGCACCAAAAGAGGGACCCTCTGAGTAGTCAGAATGGCCACTTTCCTAATGGGGACCCCTCCCAAAACCCACTGACCCAGGGTAAAACAAAGTTTGAGGAAGTCTATCCGTGCTAAAGCTTGAAAAAGCGGCATTTTCGGCGTAAATAAGCCTGATCGGTGAATGCGCTTTGAATGATCCGTAAAAAAGAGCCAAATTTTTGCGAATCTCATCTTTTTGAGGTTTCTTCCACGGATCAAATACTTCAATTCTGGCCATGTACAGAAACAAGTCTGAAAACCCACTTGTTTTGTACATCTTTCTCTTAAAAGAACCCGTAAATACAGAAAACGCACCATTCATTCGAAACAAGGGAAAATTGACAAAATATCTACATCGTACTAAGAGCCAATGAAGGATTTTCTCGCGGTGGGAGATTTAGAAAAAAGCTTTTGTCAATTTTTGTAGGTCGACCGATTTGATTTTCTGAACTCTACCAAATTACTAAAATTACTATAAAGACTCTATTTCGACTAAATTTTCTGCATCATAAGCAAATCTTCTGCAGCGCGTTTTTCGGCATTACCCCCCCCCCTCTCCTAATTCAAAATTAGTACATATTGGCTTACATATTCTATATCAGCTAGTTCAAGTTTAGTGTCCAGCATAGATTCCGCTGGAGCCACAAATTAATGCATGAGCAAAAAAACCATTGATTTTGCGAAATGATTTTTAAAAAAGAACATTTGCACCCCCGTTTTTTCGCTTGAGAAAAATGTATGGAGGTTTTTTTTAAAATTCATTTCAAAAACTATTCATATTTGGTGAATAAATTTACTTGCTTCTATCGTTAAGTCAAAAAGTTTTAGTCAAAGAAAGGAATTCGAATAGAAACAACATAAGAATAGGATGTTGAGCTATCACGCAGTAATCATGTGGTCAACCGACAACGAATCATTTCAAAATCATTTGTCAAATCTCAGCTGAAAAGGCAAACTCAAAAGCACTGAATCAAGAGTAGATCACTAAGATAAGGCCCAATCAACGAGTTGGATTTTTTCATCTTCCTTATTTTTGAACAAGATCAGAAGACAAAGCTTGATATGGTACAATGTACTATCGTTAGTTGTGCGTGAAAGGGCATTTCGTCGTCTACGTCTCGCTATCGATTCAAAAAGGGTCAATTTAAAACTCAAACCCTTACAACGAGCTGTTTTATGGCGTGGTCAAGACATGGCGTGAAACGGTAGCATTTTTCCTCCTTTGGCAGATCAGGGAGGGATCTAAGATTTTCTCGAGGGGGGTGGGGATTTTCAAAGAAAACCCAAAAGTTTTGTCAACTAAATTGATTTTCCAAGCTCTCTAAAACCCCCATAAAGATTTTTTCGTCCAAATTTTCTACGCCACTGTCAAATTTTTGAAAAACAGGCCAAAAAGGGCGTTTTTAGCACTTTTTTGAAAACTATGACAGAAAAATTGCGCGCGCTCTTCAACTTATATTATATTGGCAACTTAGGTGCCTTTAGGAAAATTTTAGGGTCAGTCAAACAAAATTGAATATCCTAAATTATCACAAAGGTTGACCTTTTGGTTCAGGAGAGGGTCAAATATCCTAACAAAGTGGCGTCCGCCTCCATCCGCCCAACCCCCCAAATCCGCTATTGATTGTACTAAATCCAAAAATTAGTATATTTCATTGGACTTATTTATCTCTCACTTGAGGAAGTCATCAGATATTGCATGAAAACTGTATTTTTTCCTTCATTTTTGTCATAGTCCTAGCATGTTGATTTGCTTATCTTAGAGTTGTCGTTCTATTTTTAAATCTTCTGCTGTTTTTTAATAAATTATTCGTTTTGCCTCGTCGTTCTTTTTGTCTCTTGATTTTTGAATAAACACGCTCTGTTTTATAGAGTTTGATTAACCATTCATTCAAATAAAGTTAGCCCATCAGTCAGCCATCCTGATGATTTTTGTTGTACCTGATTTTGCGTGGAAAACAAAAATTAAAAGTGAAAAAAGGAAACTCACCCAAATACAAAAATCCTCCACATTTTTCAATTGTTCGGAACAACAAACTGATTCTGTTAGCGTCTAGCAAGGTAAAAATTAGTTTTTGAGCCAAAACAAATCACTTTTAATTGATAATAGCACAATAACTATCACATATTGTTTATTCCATATTTGAGGAAAACTTTTTTCATAAATTTCAAAAATTTTAAGCAATTTCAATATGCTATAAGAAAACTCGGTCAGAAATGACTACCTAAAAGCTGAAATGTAACCCAAGTTTAGCTTGCTTTCTTTTCGGATATCAAAAAAAATAGATGATGCTTCATGCTTCCTTATTCGAATTGGATTCAGTCAACTAATGTATTGTTTTATTATCATAGTTCAGAAATATTCATGTCAAAAGTATTCTCAAAAATTTTCAAGTAATTCCATGATTCCATGAAGTTTTTTAGTAAAGTTTATGATGATTACAAATAATTATACCAAGTATTAACTCAGTATTTTTGGTTACTCAGTCAAAAAAGTTTTACGGGAGGGGGGAGGCTGACGCTCTCCCCCCTCCAAAGGGTCAATCTTTGGTAATATGTTCTGAAAAATTTGTCTTCGCTGATCACCTTAGAGTTTTCATTTGGAACATTTGGCACTAATATACTTTAATTTTGAAAGGGAGCGCGCGACAAAAAAGAGGGATTTTTTTGGGCCAAACTCCTGCAAGAAAACCTTAAAGTTGTCATTTTTGCCTTATTTTTCTAAAGCTTTGCCTGTGGGGCAAAATTTTTGGCAAAAAGCGATTTTCATGGTGATTTGGGAGAGCTTGAAAATTTCACTAGGATGACCTATAAAAAGGTCGACGGAATGTTCTTTTCTTTGAAAAACCGATCTCCCATCTCGAGAAAATTCTAGATCCACTCTTGATTACAAATGATTTCTTTGTGCTATTTCCAAGAAAAAAAATTTCAATATGTAAGAGCTTATGCCATCAATTGTTCTTCTTCCTTAATTTACAAAAAAAAATTGTTTAGAGCTTTTTAGTTCAAGTTTAGAGCTTCAAGTTCCTGGCATAGCTAAATATTTATGGGTACCATTTTAATAGTTCATTTTTATTTCACATGCATTTTGCTGTAATGCCAAAATTATATTTTAAAAAATCAATACTGAAGCAATTTCTATCCTAAAAACTTTAAAAGAAATCTTAAGGAGAACGAAAGTTTTTTGTGTCATATTAATTCATAGTGCTTTTTTGGCTTTTCGAACCAATTTGAACTTTTTGTTTCAAAATTCAACATAAAATGATCTGTCATTCATGCAGTTAGGCAAATGATCGTTTTCAATTTAGCAATTGTTCTTCCAAAAAAATATAGATTCTAAAGATATAGAAAGATACAGAAAAAAGATATAGATTTAAAGATATAGATTCAAAGATGTTTTAGTATTTATTGCAAAAAATATTTTTCAGTTTCTGTTTTTTTTTTAAATTAATGTTGCACATATAAATGAATTGACAAAGTTTTTTCACGAATTATAAGATTATTTCATATCACACCATTTCGAACCTATTGAAATGTTAGTGACATCTTTTAAACAAACCGTATTTTCAATTGAACGTCAAGAAATAAATCATGCTCCAATGTGTGTTCATAAATTCATTTGAAATTGTGAAATTCCATTTGAATCACGCTCAAAATGGCCAAATATAAAACAAACAATTTTTTAAACGAATCGCATGCGCGTGGAGAAGATTATATTGCTTTGACCGACTGTTTAGGAAGAAATTGGAACACTACGTATACAATTGATCGACTTGGGAGATATAAAAATTTGCGAAAAGGTGGATCATACAATCGAAAAATTGACAAAGAAGTTATTTTGGGCGCTATTGACATTCTGGAGGGCAATCCACTGATGACATTGCAGCTAGTGAATTTTGCGTTAAGAGCGCACTTATCCCAAAAACCCCATTTTACCCAACAAGATTCTGAGGAGGCTCCCAAAGTACAGCGTATTACTACTTTTGGTTGAAGCTGCAATTTTGTGCTGGAAAGCAGCTATGAAGCGAAAATTGCAAGAAGAGAAGGACTCGTTCATCAGAGCTGATGCCTTGACGGAGCAACATTTCAGGATTACCGTTTCCGTCATGTCAAATCTCTTGTGGAACGAACAAGTTGTGAGATATCCCCACAGAAATGTGTTGGTTTGTACATTCCTACGATGACATATATCCCGGGTTGTTTGGCCAGAATTAAAATAGATGGATGATCAATGGATGTTGCATAAAAACCGTTGATTCTGTATATCATATTCTGTTCTTAATCATTTGAAATAACTTGTTTTCATTTGCAGTCATTTGTGAGCACTCCATCGTTTTTCTATTTTTCTAGAACTTACGAAATAAATGTTTTTTCAACATAAGTTACCTATAATTCTTTTCAAAATACCGATTGTTCAATAGGCTTTGAAAAGGTGTAGTTGAAACTGGTGAAATTTTTCACTGCTTTTTAACCTAAGTTAACGTCTATGAAAAGCATAAATTAACCATAACGTACATGGTAGTTCAAAATCAAAATGAGATTATAATTCAGATAATTTTATTTTGATAATTCTAATAATTTTGATGATAATTATATCGAAAAAAAAGGTGAAGTAATTATCGATTATTTTTAATGAAATTTTTTTTGTTAAAAATAAGTTGCTGAGAAAAGGGGTCGATTTTTATTTAATTTGATTTGATTGTAAAGTTTTTTTCTCAGTTTTGGAAAATTTGGTACAAAATGCTTAAAAAAATCGATTATAGAGGATTGAAATTGGATGCAAGGGCGCTGATGTTTTATATTTTATACTTTACAAAGAGGGTCTTTTTGTTTTAAAAAAGGACAAATTGAGATTGTGTTCTTATCTATTTTTTTTTCAATTTATTGCTTACAAAAAAACAGCAAAAACTTCCATAAAATTGGCAAAGTGTATGGTATAATATAGAATATTACTATGAACCATTAGCAGTTCATTAAGTTAAATCATTGATTTGATTTTTTAAAATGGATACAAGAAACAGTTTTTATCAGATTTTTTTTAAAAAAACAATTTCATGAGATATGCCAAATACCAACCGAAACTTTACTGAGCAGGTCAGCAAATTATTTAAAGGTAAATTAAATTTTATTTCATTTCAAATTTGGAGGAAGTTTCAAATCGTTATAAAGTATAAACTTTGTTTATGACTAAGTGTTTACTTCTATCTTAATGGCGTGGGAAACTCCTTACATTATACCCGATTGGGGGTACATCGTTAAAAAAAATCCCCTGTTGAAAAATAGAAGACAGTAGCATAACAAGGATTAATAAATTGCGACGATTTTCCAGTTTTCCTAATAAAATTACGGATGTCAAAATGCAAAGCAACATAATTTATTCAACTTGTGACTCGGTTGATGTGCAAGTCGGTTATTTTGAAAACTAGAACTTGGGCAAAACAGGCAAATCGAACAACAAACTGAAGAAAAATAACAAGAAAAACGAAAAAAAAAAACGTTTAAAACGTCAGAAAATTTCAATTCTTTTTGCAGAAAGTTTTCGGGCGCTAAAGTTTATTAATTTGGCGTCAAAATTTCAACAACTAAATCAACGTGAGTAAAAATAAGTTTTCACGGCTTAAATTTAGCTTAATTAAGCCATTAGAAGCCTTCAAACCTTATTTTGATCAATCGTATTGGCTCAAAAATAGACCAAAAAGAGACCAAACACTCAAAAGTTTTCAAGGATGATTTTGATTCTCAAAATGGCGTTACAATAAGCTTTTGTAAACGGCTGAATTTAAGCATAAATCAGCAAGCTCGCTTGCTCTACTCGCTCAAAATAAGACGAAAAACCAAAAATTTCAAACCGGTTCTTTTCGACACTAAAAAAATATTTGCAAAAATTTTTAATGTCGTCCATAATCTTGACTGAAAAAGTTTAAATATGTTATATCACTCAGACTATCTTGATGATTTTTACTGCACCTGATTTTGCGAGGAAAACAAAAAAAGAAAGTGACAAAGTGAAACTCACCCAAACACAAAATCCTCCACATTTTTCAATTAATCGGAACAACAAACTGATTCTGTTAGCGTCTAGCAATGTAACAATTATTTTTTGAGCAAATATAAAACAACATTGATTGATAATAGCACAACAACTATCACATGTTGTTTATTCCAAATTGGCTGATTGACAATGTTCGAACCCCAATGACTTTGCAAAAAATATTTGAGGAAAAGTTTTTTTCATAAATTTTAAAATTTTATGCAATTTTCAGGTAAGCCAAGTAATTTCATGGTTGAAGCTTTGGAAATTTTAATTTTTTAGTAAAGTTTTTTAAATTATTTTTTTTATAATGTTTTTTGATGATTTGAAATTTTTTTATTGATGATTACAAATCATTAAACCAAGTATAAACTCAATATTTTTGGTTGCTCAAGCAAAAACATTTAAGGGAGGGGGGAGGTTGACGCCCCCCCCCCCCCTCAAAAGGGTCCATCTTTGGTAATATGTTCTGAGTTCTAAAAAATTTGTCTTTTGGGCCAAACTTGTGCAAGAAAACCCTAAAAATGTCATTTTTGCATTCTGTTTCTAAAGTTTGCCTGTGGGGTAAAAACTTTGGCAAAAAGCGATTTTTATGGTGAATTGGGAGAGCTTGGAGGTTTCACTAGGATGACCTATAAAAGGTCCCCAAATAGTCTTTTTTCGTTGAAAATCTGATATCCCCTCTCGAGAAAATTCTAGATCCACTCTTGATTTCAACTGAATTGTTTGTGCTATTTTCAAGAAAAAAAGTTTTTCAAAATGTAAGAGCTTATGCAATCAATTGTTTTTGATCCTTAATTTACAAAAAAAAATTTAAAACTTTCAAATTAATTTTCCTGGCATAGCTGAAAATTTATGAGTACTATTTTTATAGTTCATTTTTATTTCACCTGCACTTTGTTGTAATGCCAAAAATAAGTTCTAAAAAATCAATACTGAAGGAATTTTTTAACATAATTAACTTGAATTGAAACCTCAATGAGAATGAAAGTTTTTTGGGTCAGATTAATTTAAAGCGCTTTTTTGGCATTTCAAACCAAATTTGAACTTTTTGTTTTAAAATTCAAGATGAAATGGTCTCTCATTCATGAAGCTTAGCAAATGTTCGTTTTCAATTTAGCAAATGTTCTTCCAAAAAAGATATGGATTTTAAAGATTTAGAAAGAGACAGAAAAAAGATAAAGGTTTAAAAATATAGATTCATAGATATAGAAAAAAATTAACAAATACAAAGGTACTATAGATAATTGGACGCTTCTCTGTAGTTGCAAAAATCAAAGAGCTTACAACTTCTCTGCAGTTGTTAACTCAGTATAAATCAAACGCGCATGACTTTGTTTTCAAAAAAGTACTTTAGATTTTATTATTGGAGTTGGAGCATGAACATAAAAATCCTGTATGAGTTGAAATGAATGGTGAAAAAAAATTATAAAAACGAGGGCATAACTCACGGGGATTACTCACAAAACCCACATCCTATCATCACGGAGTTTTGAAAACCAAAAAAAAAAAAAGCTTAAGGACAAAAAGGTCATCTCAAAAATTGATACCCAAAAATTATTTGATAAAGAGGTTTGTTGTATATCTATGCGAAAACCATTTCTCTGGAGACCCTTTTTTGGTAGTTGATAAAAAAATGGCGACATTCGGTGACAGAAAGTACTTGAGAAGAGGTTGCAATAAACGGGTGTTTGTACTTGTTCTGCCCAAATACCTTTAATTTGCGATTTTATAAAGTTGTTAGTATGAATGAAGAGAAAAAAACACTGATCGCACTGATTAATTTGGTTATTACAAAAATGGGTTCATTTTTTTCTTAAGCCAAATACCAAAAAGGCCGAGTTTTGAGCAGATATGAGGGTGGTGATTTTTAGAGCTATTTTATTGATGAAAGTCTTTTCTTCGATAAAAGTCTGCAGCTAATTTTAAATAAATTTGAATTAAAATTAATATTTTGTTTAAAAAATGCTTGTTTTTTAATCGCCTTAAAGTTTTTTAAAAAGTTTTGAAATAGTGCTGATGTCTGATCGGCTAATTTTAGCCACTTAAATTGAATTAAAATAGTTCCAATTCAAGACGTTGAAGTAGTGCTGATTTAAATTATCAGTAACAAAATGAACAAAAATTGAAACTTAAAACTGTTTTTCACAAATTCGGTTGATTTTAGACAAAAAATGATAGGACTAATCTTGTTGAAAATTTTAACAATATTTATATGTTCCATTTGTCTTGGAAAACGCAGGCCCAAAAATTGACCCAAAAACAATCGTTTTTTTTTTTAGCTTTGTTTAGTCAATCAAAAACTGCTCCAAACCTATTTGTTTTTTACTGACAAAACAATATCACTGTTAGCCTCTTTTTTAGCTCAGCAAAAGTGAAAAACGTATAATTTTCTCAATTTTGTCTCAATATTTTTATTTTTGATTGCTGTCGTTTATTTTATAAAAAACACCAAGTTTTTGGAATTAAAATTTTTCTTTAACCTATCGCGACCACGTTTGAAAGTTACACTCTTTTTTAAGTTTAATGGGCTACTGAGGATTTGCAAGAAAGAGTTTTGTTTTCTTAGTAAATGAACAAATAGTATTAGAGTTATCTTTTATGGGTTAAACGAAGCCAAAAGTGATCGTTTTTGGGAAAATTTTGGGCCAACATTTTTCGCAAAAGTGCTTTATATTATATCTGTTAACACTTTAAGCAGGATTGGTCTTCATCATTTTTTGTCCAAAATCAACCCAATTTGATTTTGCATTTTAAATTTCAATTTTTATTCATGTTGTCCGGATAACTCAAATCAGCACTTTAATAACTTTTATGCGGAATAAGTAAGAAGGCCTCGATAAATCACCAACCCGCTCTTTTTTTGTTCCCTCGCCACTTCACTCAAGCATCACAAATAACTGTATGAAATATAACTGTTATGAAAATTAAAAGCTGCTAAGAAACCTTCTGAAAAGCCAACAACTACCTAAATTAAACGCCCACTCTAAATCAGGAACAAACTCTTTTCAATGCCAGTATCCATAACAAATAAGCTAAAAAGGGTCGAACCATTTGAAAGTTTTTTAGCTAGCGCCAATTTAATGAAAGAAATCACCTAAAACAAAAGACTTTTTAATAATTGTTTTTTTTTCGGTGCTTAATTTGAAAAAAAAATTTCCCGTACAAAACACTGAAAATTTTAAAAAAATTATTTTGTGTTTTTTTCTTTTTAAACAACTTCTCCATTTCTTCATATGTAGTAAAATTAACTTTTTTCTCAAATTGTCAATTTTGTTTATAAACTTGTACTTAGATGAGTTTTAATTAGACATGTCTTTTTTGTAAAGATAGTACTAAATACAATCATTGAAGAATTAAATTTAAATTGCCGCAGTATTTAAGATTACAATATTTTTCGATAACTCATAAAATTCAATTTTCTTTTAACTATTTACGAAATAAAAACCAATTATTTTTTGAAGCATTTGTGTTTTGTTTTTTGAAATTTTTATCCATTTATTCTTACTTAATTTGATGATTTTTTCTCAAATTGTCAATATTTTTTACAAATTTTTACATAAATGAGTTTATACTAGATATATCTTTTTTTATAATCTTGATTTAATAGGGATATTACAGAGACTTTCATTTAAAAATCAAATTTAAACCGCCACAGTAATTAAGCTTACAAAATGTTTTGATAACTCATAAAATAATACTTTCTTTTACCTATTTACGAGATAGAAACCAATGGTTTTTTCGAAGCGTTATCAACCGGCTTCAAACAGATTTTATAGCAAATATCTCAACGTCAAAATTTGAAATATCACCTACAACGACTCTGTAAGTTGCATATTAAGAGTTTGTTTCCTATCAAAACAGTGGCAAACTATATACCTCAAAGACAGGGGTTGATGTAGGAGGGGAGGGGGGTGGGGCATACTCTTTTTTTCCTCCCTTTGCACTACTTTGAGATCCCTTTTTGAATGACTGAACCTAAAATTTTTCTAAAGAGGCCTTTGGCGCCAAAACATACTAATTTTGAGGGGCGAGCGCGAGCCAAAAAAAAGCGATTTTTTGGTCAAAGCTTTCCAAAAAGTGCCGAAAACGCATTTTTGGCATGTTTTTTTTCAAGGTTTTGCCTCCGGCGCAGAAAATTTGGCGCCAAAAAAAGAGTTTTTCAGTTTTTTAGTGCTTTGGGTGAGCTCGAAAAAACACTGCTTGACCAAAAAAAAGGTCGACAACATTTTTTGGTTGAAAATCCGCCCCCCCCCCCCCCTTTCCTCCCTCGAAAATTCCTAGATCCACTCTTGCTCAAGGATACAGTAAATAAACTTAATCAGCAGTTTTTTTATTTCATTAGCAGTGTGAGGCAGAGAGGTTATTAAAATGAAAGAAGCAAAAACTATAACGAGCGTTAATAATACCAGCTTTAAACGCTTGTTGTTGACAAGACAAATAGAGGATATATCTTAAAAAAAACTTGGATCTAAAAATTAATATCTGTAGTTGTTTTTGATTTTAAAAACTTTTTGGCAAATTTTTTTGTTTTGTGCTAATTAGTCGGCTTTATTTTAAAAAAAACTAATTTTTTTGAGTTGAAATCAATCAAATACTAAAAAGACTAAAAATTTCTGAAGAGCAAGGGAAAGATTGTTGTTGACTTTCTCCAAGAATTAATAAATATTCAAAATGATGCTCTTAAAAAAGTCAAATTCGGTACCACTTTGAAGTTTTCAGACCAAACATGAATATAAGCCTGGTTTTGCTGACAAGTTGTTGACGGAAAAACGATTCTTACTGCTATTCGACTCAACATTGTATTTAGCCTTTTTTGATTTACGATCAACCTTTTTGCAATAAAATCGTTCGCATTCCCTATAACTTTTTCTGATATTGTTTCCCAATTTTGACCTAAATACTGTTGCTGAATTGGGTTTTCATGTTTTTAATGTTTTTTTGTGCTATAGCAAGCCCTCTAAGTATTTAAAATCTTAGTGTTTGTTGTTGTAGAAACCTCAGATTCATATAATAGTATTAATGATAATGCAGAATTTAGAAATAAGATTCAAGTGAGTTAGGTCCTTTAGGTTAACTCATAGAGTAATTTCGGATAGGGTACACCGTCTGCTCGTCACGCTATCTTATTTTCGGCCGGATAGATTCGTGCAACTTCTTAGTCTAATACCGATCCTAATCTTACTCTTATATCTACTAGTCTCAGGGTGTTTAACTAGTCTCTGCTAGGCTCAATAGATCTAGAATATACTGGCTTATTGCGACTGCTGAAGTTCTCTTGGAGAGGTAACTAATTTCTAAGTTAAATTCAAATCTCTCTGGTGCTGAAATTACAAGTAATTTCAGCACTTACAAACAAGTGGGTTGTTAGTTAGATGGAATATGATTGGTTAATATTAAATATTTTACAAGTGGTAAAATATCTAATTTATCCAATAATAAAATGTAGTTTAGATCAGGTTCCACAAGGGCTATATCAAATTCCCAGTTTTAACATTTTTATTTTAAATTGTCAGAAAGAATCTTGCTAAATATTTCCACCTGATTCGGTTTTCAGAAATTGAATTTTGGTTGCCACATTTTCAATAGCTTAAAACAATTTTTAGAAAACACATTTAAATGAAACTTTGTATGAAGGTATTATGTAAACAGTGAGTATTACAAACACAAAGGAATGCAAAAATGAAAACTCAATAAGCTTTTGACAATTTTGAGATGCTTTTTTTACACAAAAATGGTTGTCAAAAAAAATCATGCGTAGTGGGATAGTTATCAAGGTATACAAAAGGGAGGAAAAGCCATCAAGGTCCACCAAAGGCTGGGAATAGTTAACAAGATAATTAACAAAATAGTTAACAAGATTTCTCCGTCAGAGAAAAATCAACTTATAAGTTATTATTATGAGTTTATGTTTGGGATGGCTCACTCATAGAGTAGTTTCAGATAAAGTAAAACGTCTGTTCGTCATGCGGTCATACTTTTGGCCGGATAGATTTGTGCAACTTCTTAGTCTAATTCCAATCTTAATCTTACTCTTGTATTTCCTGGTCTCATTAGATCTAATATATAATGGTGCTGTTGCGTTGAGGTTAGAATCGAGGAAGAGTAACTGTTTGCTAAGTTAAATTTACTCTTCTCTGTCTAAAACTATAAATAGTTTCAGCCTTACAAATCAAACTGGAGTTTGATTTTTATTTTGGTTTGTTTTATATTTCTAGAGAAACGATTGGTGAAACCTAAAACGAAAAAGTGAAACACAGAAATGGTGAAAGTTTTGTTTATTTTTAATTGATAAAATTACAAATTCATACTTACGAAGGGTGGGGTTCCGAAAATGATCATCACGCCTGTAATAATCATTGAAGATTTTCTTCAAGGTTTCTATGTTTGCAAATGAAAATCTAAATTCTATGCTAGTAAAATCCTGAATACAAAAGTTTGGTCTGGCTTTTGCCGTGTGATCATGAAATTTAATGGTAAATTTCTTCGTAGTCGTAGATCGTCTTTTGTCCGAGGCCTTCTTCCAATGCCTGGTAGTTCTAGTGTTGTGCGGAATAGCGGTTCTGATCTATTGAGTCGTAGAGCCATTTCAATTAGGTTATTGTCATGTAACATTTTTGATCTGTTTTTGTCTAATTCTAATCTATATGTTAGTTCTAAGCTAATTTGTTTTTTAAGGTCTTGATCGAGACTTATGGTCGCACCAGATGAGTTATGTTCGAGGTATAACTCATAGAGTGTTTAACTAGTCTCTGCTAGGCTCAATAGATCTAGAGTATACTGGCTTATTGCGATTGCTAAAGTTCTCTTGGAGAGGTAACTAATTTCTAAGTTAAATTCAAATCTCTCTAGTGCTGAAATTACAAGTGAAACACGAAAATGGTGAAAGTTTTATTTATTTTTAATTGATAATTTTACAAATTCATACTTACGAAGGGTGGAATTCCGAAACAAAATCCACGGGGAATCTAGTTTTGATGGGGTCTGAGTTAATTTAAAGCTTAGATAGCATTCGGATTACGACGTTTTTAGTGCGTAAGAGTGGCCAAAGTAGTTCAAGCGCGCGGATGATATTAACTTCTTCAGTGACTGCGGAAAAATCTTGGTTAGAGTTTTGAATGAGTTTTTATAATTTATGGTTGAACTTAAAATTATGAACATTTTCTAACAGGTTAGTGTCAACGAGTTGGATATAATCATGCAGGAAAAAAATGAGGTTGGAGTCTTCAAGCGTGAAGTTGTTGGTGAGAGGGCAAAATATGTATATTTGTCGTACGGGATCATAACTACGGAGGATGCCGTGAAAACTTGTTGATTTTAGGCAATATGTGAAATTAACAAAATGAGATTATTTATATTTAGAGGTAATAGGTGCGAAGCGGTGTTGGGGAGTGCGGGGTGGTGAACTGTGAAGAAAATGTCGTTGAATAAATTTTAAAAAAAGTATAAGTGCGTGCGAATTTAGTCTTTAACATAACTTCATGAGAACAATTAGCATCTCGATCTTTCGGTGGTAGAAAATTGAATGTGCAAAGTGATCCAACTTAACTTACTGAAAAGAGGTTCGTAAGCTTTTATTATGATTAGCGCATTGTCGATGATGTGATCGATTTTCTTATATGTGCTATCGAGGTGAAAGATGTATCAGACTTAATGAAAAACTTTACGGTTGATTGTGTATTAACATGAGGGTCAGTATCATACGGTGAGTTTCCATATATTGACGACTGTGTGATCACACTGATTGATGGAACATCGGTTAGCTTTTGGTGCAATGAATCAGTTAAGTTTTTGGTTTGAGTCTATGTTCGTGAATTGATTTAGGTGGAGCGCGTAAGCTTTTTGGTTAATGATTGAATCGGAAAGCTCATCCGTATTTTTTTATGAGAGATACTTTCAGTGCGTTAGTGAAATTATATTATGATTTCCATTAGAGGGTTGGTAGTAGGGAATGTTCGTAAACATATTGGGCTCGGTGGGCTCGTCAACATTTTGAACCGTTGTAGTAGGGGTACTGGAGGAAGAAGGTAAAATTTTAAACTAAGAATGAGGGTGGACTGGTATGGCGTGGATGATAGTATGGGAGTCGAGATGATAATGGGCGATTAATGAGAAATTGTCGTACTTTATTTAAATGTTTGCGTTTCATAAAAGTTCTGTGTTTGTGCACGTGTTGGGGCAATATGGACAGATGGGATGGATGATTCAGAGGTTGAAGCGGACCGAGTGAGTTGGTGAATAATTAATGAGTTAGCGGTGTGATGAATTTGTTGCTGGTGAGTAGTAAAATCATAAAAATTATGCTCAAGCTGGTCATCTAGGATGGGACTAGGTACATCGGGTGCAATACTGGAAAAAGGAGAATGGATAGAGTTGAAGTCAGTGTGGTTGGAAGTGGTATCGTCACTGAGGAGTGTCAGGGGTAGCGTCAGTGGGGTAGCGTCAGTGGGGTAGCGTCAGTTATAGATTGGAAAGGTAATTGGGAAAAATTAGTGGGATTGAGCTCGGAATCAAGGAATTACTCGGGTGGAGTTATTGAAATTAGAATTAGTTTTAAAAACACTTTGCATCGAGTCGTCAGAGTCCGTGTATGGTGAGTTAGAAGAAAAACTGGGTAGGGGGAACAGGTGTGTCTTGTGGGTGGTATTATTGTCCATGTAGATAAAAATAATCTTTGATATCTTTAAATTATCCATTGTAGTCTTGTCTATAGAAAACTGAAAACGCTGCTGTTTCAGCGAAATTGCGGAGGTTTTGATCAATTGATTGTCTTTGGATTGTATCCATTGTAGTGAGGAGTTCTTGAAATTGACTTGTTTGAATGTGATGTGTCTGAGTTTTTCTATATACCTATAGATTGTAAATCTATCTCAGGATTTTGAGCTATTGCGCGGATGCTTTTGAGTAAAAACTCCTTTAAAGGTGGCATTTAAGTAGGGTATGATGTGAGAAGATAATGCTTATCATAGTTTGGGTTAGACTGCAGTACTTTGTTCTGTTTTTAGTTTTTGTAGTCGAATTCTATAGAGGTTTTCTGGGAAAAATATCCTTCAATTTTTCCATTGGCTTTGTAAATTATTAACGGAATGTAAGATTTATCGTCATCTCTGTTTTGATTTGTGTCGGCTATGTCAATTATTAATTTGCCTGTTTTCAAATCCAAATCTTTTTCGTATTGAATAAATATTTCTGAAAAATGGTTTCGAAAAAGTGTTTTTGAATTTTTGCATGCTAATTCAATTTCAGGGTAAATTTGAAAACGTGTTAATTTGTTTTCTATACTGTGTATATTCTTAAATTGAAATAAATTTGATTTTTTTTTTCAATCAGGATATAATTTATCAAATGGTGTAAATTCTTTGAATTTTGTTTGGTGAGATTTATTCCTTCTTGCGTGAATTTTAGCGATTTGAAATGTGGTACATGTGTCTTCAGGGATCAAACACTGGTTGCCCGTGTTCGTGTAGTGGAACCGCAATATTCTTGTTTCTTTTTACAAGGCAAGCGAATTACTTGATAAATTATAGTGTGATCTTTTGAATCTCGTGTTAGTTGTACTTTTTCTGGGTGGATTTTCCAATCGTAAAATTTTATATTTGGGAATCATGATTTTTTTGTGTCTGCTTTACAGTTTGATGAATTTTTTATTTCAAAAATGAGGCATCCAGTTGTTTATCAAGTTTGTCATAGGTTAACCGTCCGTGCGCATCATGATAGGGAAAATTATTGTCTATCTGGATATGACTTTGGTGTTTTTTAAGTTGTGCTTGATGTGCGGAGTCTTGGAATAAGGAGATCATGTGATCCTGTGTTTAGAAAGAAGAATTTTTTGATTTTTTGGTTCAAATTGTACAAAAAAAAGAAAAAAAATTGATTCATAAAATGATTAAAAGATACTGGTGTGCAAGAGTCCTGAAAACGGGTTTTTAAAAGTTATAAACCTATGGTCTTTTTTGTCTATCTATCGTAAGTAAATATATGTTCTGTTGTTAAAAAAGGAAGGGTTAAGGCTTGAGCGGTGATGTTGGTGGTGACAGTGGTAATAAGTGACGTACTAAACTGTTTAATTTACTGTGGTTTCAAGTTTAAAAGTTTAATTCAGCTGTGAAAGTATTTGAAGATTATGATCTTGAATGTCTTTGCGAATATCGTGTCTATACTGTAGTCTATTCAAGGCCCAATTATGGTGGCGATTACTATCGAGGTGATATCAGAAAAGTAGAGGGGGTGTTACAAATGAATTCCAGTCATTGTATTTTGCGATATCTCTCGTTTATTTGACTTGAAAAATTGTGGGGAATGTAGATGATGGTGCTAGACCTGTGACTGAAGATGTTAGTGGAAAGGATGGTGTTTTCGGTTGTGTCAAAATTGTATCCGGAGAAAATTCTATCGGTTCATTTACAAGGTTGAGTTCGCCTTGAGAAAACGTTTGGGTCATCCAATGTGGGAGTCTCTGTGATGTGCGGGGGGAGGGTTTGAAAGTGTTTTCACGAACTTGTTCGGATGTGAGTGTTGAACCTAAACAATGTGATGGAACAAATGGTGCGATTTGCTGAGAAGTGAAGCTGAATGGCGGGGGGGTACTTTGTATTGTACTATGAGAAAGATCTAGGGGGAGTTGTTTTGGAGATTGAAGCATATTAAAATAGAATCTCGGTGTTGTTAGGTTTCTATTGCGTCGGATTTAATAGTTTTTTTGTGAGTTTTAGTTGTTGGGATTTGGTTTTGACTTGAATGTCTTTTTCTGTTAATGACTTGTTGTAGTGAGGGATAAATACTATATCTTGGTTCGTAATATGGTTCGCTTAGGGGTGCGTACACATGTGCGGGTGTTAAGGTTTCTGATGATGATGCATACATTTCTTCAAAGGTGTAGGATTTTTCTATACATGATAGACAAGTATATCATATATAGGTTTTGATATGTTTAACGAGATATAGACGTTGGTTGGGGGTCTTGGACTGGGTTGGTAGGTTGGGAATCAATGATGGGTGTTGGATATGAATTTTGTTTTTTTTTTACTTTGTATTTAATTGCTGTATTATCTACTTTTTTGTACCTGATAATATTCTTCAGTTTCCTACTTAGTAAGTTTCGTATCACTTAGAACATTTGTTCAGTATTGTACCTGATTAGGTGGTCGATCGTTTTGGAAAGAGAAATGTTTGTCTGGAAGAAGGAACAGAAATTTTTAAATTGAGTACTAAAAATTAGAAACATGATAATTAAAAATTCTGAAAAAAAAAACAGTTATGAAAAAAAAAATACATAGTGTAAAACTAGAGAGAGACAAAGTAATACAAAGTGTAAAAAAAAGTATTTAGAAATAATAAGAGAGATTTGGAAATAATTGTTTTAAGATTCTGCTCAACTGAGTTTGAAGCAAGTAAATTCTAGTTAAGTTTAGGCTAATCTAGAATTTTACTTTTGATCATGTTCTTGGTATAAATGGAAACAATATTGATGATTTTCGTATTGATTGGTAGAAGAGGAATGTAACTTTAATACAATATTCGTTTAAAAAGTCAAACATGGGGTTTTGGAGTTGAAGTCATAGATCTAGTTCAAATTGGATTTATATCGGCTAATATCAGCGGTGATGTCTCAATAAAGAGTGAAGTCATATCAAATAAGTCGATTGGTCAAATTGTATTTAAATTTTTCTGAGAAAGAGACAATGTAACTATGTTTTGAAAGTTTTTTAATACTTTCTAGATGAATATAATAACGGTTTCTTTCGATAATTTTATTGATATTATGTTGGAATTCTATTTTCATTAATATTTTAGATTGCGGGAAAATAACTTTGTAATCTTTTCTTGGTTGAGTTCCGAGACGAGATATTTGAAATTGTTGTGAATTCTATTTGTTTGAGGTATTAGGTTTTTTCATGTTATTTTCGATTAATTCTTTGTTTTTTTTTATGATTTGTTTAGAAATTTTTTGGGACATTTTCTGTGGAGTATGTGTGGTGAGTGTGGTAATTGATTCAAGTATTCAAATCTTTTTGGATCAATTTCATCTTCTGTTTTTTCAACAATTTGTAATCCTGTAAAGGAATATAATTGTTTTAGTTCACGAAGAGCGTACTCTTTTGGATAGTATGGTGAAAGGTTGTTTGTATGTTGTATTTGATTTTTTTTGTAGTCAATTAGTTTAAATGTAACATCTGAAGGTTGTTCCGTTCTGTCATGGTCCTTTGCGAATAGGTTGTAGCTTTTTTGATATTCCTTTTTGTATTTTAAAACTTGGAATTAAAGCAAATGTCTTAAGGTCGGATGCTGATGTGAAGCGAGATTTTATTTGAGATGGTATATTTGCCTTTGAAAAAAATTTTGAGCAATTTTCTGATAAATTTCTTTGGGTTTTTTCTTTTTAATATCAATTCTGTTTGGCTTCCAGGAGCTAATTTTAAAATTTGTGGTTGGTGAAAATGGTCTTCATCGTGAGTGTGAAGTGACAGGTTGTAACAAATTCAATCTTTAGTTGGGTGACAATGTCCTTGTGCATTTTTAGGGAGTTGGCAGTGAACATTAAGGGTTTCGTGGTTTTTGGTTAAAAGCCATTTCAAAAAGTGATAGTCCAAATATTGTTGTGATCTGAAAAATTTTTGCCAATGGGAATAATTTTACATCAGTTCACCATTCTGTGTAATTTTCATATTTTCCATTTTTTACACGGCAAAAGTATTCTTGTAGTGAGCGGTTCATACTTTCAACTAGTTCAAATGTTCATGAAGCAAGCAAGGTTTATGTTAGATTTACAAAATAACAATTTCAATTTTTATGAACTCTGTTCCATTATCTGCAACAAGGATTTCGTTTAGTTAAATTTTTGCTATTGAGTGTTGATAGAGTGTTGTATATGCATAATAAGCGTTACAATTGGGTACAGGGTTGAGTGCTACATAAAGTGTAAATGTGTCTATAATTACCATTATGTATGAACTTCTTCCTGAGGAGGGTGATATAGGGCCTTTTGTATCAAACGAGATTCTATGGTGAAAATATAGACTTTGTTTTTTAAAGTCTCGTTTTTTTTTGCATTTGTTTTCGGTGTGGGAAAGGTTTGTTCAATCGACATGCGATAACGTCATTAAAAAGTACTTTTATCCAAATTGGTGCATTTGGGAAAAGAAATTTTTGGTTGAAGTTAGAGTATGTTTTTTTTCCTGATCCTGTATGTCTTTTTATAACCAAAGGGTGTGATGTGTGATTTGCTATCAAAACTAAACTTAATGGTAGACAGATGACTTTCATACATCGGTAATGTACTCCAAGATATCAGTATTTTTGTTTATTGTGGTTTTGTTAAATTTTCGGAACTATAGGAGTAAAATTTTACCTCCCAAAATTGTAATATCGAATTCAACGGGTTTTATTTTGTTTTTGTGTCAAGATTACTGTTCGCTGATTACAATGTTTTTGGAGTAATTGAGTTGGTAATTTTACTGTACAGGTTATAAAGATAATTAGAATTTTGTTATTTGATAGAGGTATTTTGCCAAAAGGGTCTTTTAATTCGAACAATTTATTGATAGTTTAGTTTTGAGTTGTTTTGAGGTGCCAAAACTAATGTATCAATTAGGTCTGCTTTTCTTAATGATGGGAATCATTTATTGCGTTGTGGCTTCTCATGATGCGCTTTTAACTGTGTTTTGTTTTTGATCCAAGATGTGCGTGCTATAGGTTTGAATGCATCTTTGCCTAGTAAATCGACTTAATAATGATTGTTTTGGCAAATTTACTATAGTATTTACCTGTTCAGTATCAGAGTCAATTTCGACTGCGTATATACCTTCTTATTGTGGTGATGTTTCTTTTTTTGAGAGAGAGAGAATTTTTTTATTCTGTGGTATTTATACAGTTGCTTTTCATGTAAGTAGTTCGGGTGGTGTATTCCGACTACGTGTATCAGGTAAAACCAAAGTATTTACCTGCTGTCCAAACGATATGTAAATTTGGGAATTTCGTTAATTTTAATTGAAATCTATATACTCTATGTTTTGTATAGATTTTTGTGTAAAGAGAAAAATCATGAGTGATTGGTGTTTAAATAAAATTTTTGGATGTTTTGATCAAAGAAACAAAAAATCATATTCTGATTATGTATATATGATGAAAGTAAATTCTATTATGAGTGAGGAGATTCCTAATTCTGCTTGTGTGAAAAGTCTTGAGTTTGCTGATATTAAATTCGTTTGTTGGTGCCTTGGTGTGATTGTAAAAGAGATTTGCCAATTCCAAAGATAGAGGCGTCGCATTCGAATCTGGAATTGTATTTTAAATCTGTTTAGTGGAAGAGTTTGGTTTCCATTGAAGCGTTTTTCATGTTCAAAGGTCCAATCAATTGTGTCTTGTTGTCTAACAATTTTACAAAGTATAATTGCATTTTTTAAACGTAATTACTTGGAAAGTTTAACGTTTCAAGGAATTCATGGATTTAATATTTTGAATGTTGGTTTTTTTTGAAGTTTTAAAATTGCCATCTTTTATGGGTTTTCAAGGTCGTTATTGTAGTTCCTTCTATAATTTGTTCAAGATTATTTACACGAGTGGGGAAAATGTGATTTATCTGGGACTGCTTTTATGTTTTCTGTTAACAATTTTTGGTGGTATTAATCTAAAAGTTTCTGATTGAACGAAAAGAGTTTCTAAATATGTGATATAATTTTTACGTAGAGTTGGTGGTCTAAAAGTTTTAATCATAAAGGCAGAAAAAGCTGCTGGTCCTATGGATACTTCAAAAAGAAGTCAATTGAGTTCGTATTATTGGTCACAATAACAAAATGGATCAAGCAGCGTGATTTTTCATCTTGTGGTGTTTTATTATATGCACTATTCATATCTGCTGTGGTATAGTATTGTCAGTTTATTTTTGTGAGTTTTACCTGTATTGGTTTTATGATCCAAGTGCATTTGATTGTATGCACTATTCATATTGGGGATGGTATAATAGTGCGGCTAAATTGTTATCGGAGTCTTGGATAATGCTTTTACGTGAAATTGTTGTTAATTACCTAGTTTTATCTGTTTACCTTGTAATTCTAAGCTTTCTGTTTCCTCTAGTTTCATGGGGATTTTAGCTTGTTCTAATTTGTCTACAAGATTGCTGAAATCTACATGGGGTTCTCGAACTAATGATGGATTAGATGCTCTCTTTTTTCTTGCTACTTTTCTTAATTTTGGCGTTAAGGTCATCATTAGAAACTCTGTAATTTTTTTTGTTTTCGTAGTTCTGTTTCTTGAGAAATTAAATTTTTTGTACTAGAGTTTCGGGTCTCACTGCAAATTGTTGTATAGTTTCATAAAGGAGTCAACGAATTTCGTTTTTAAAACTCTTTGATTTTGTCTGTTTCATTCAGAGTAAAATATTTTTGAAATTTCTTGAGTAATTTTTTTCCAATCGCATTTAATTTCTGTGGGTAAAATTGAAAACCCTTTTTGAGCTGCGCAATCGCTCGAGAGTGTAGTTTGTATCAGTGCTCTGCGCCTATATTCAGTTTTGGTGAAGTGGTGTATTGATAGGTTCCGGGCCTATAGTTAAAATTGTTTTTGCCTTGGCAGCATTTAAATAGTCTTTTTCTGAATATTCAGGGTTGGCTCCTGTAAATACCATGACTGGTTTATTAGATGATATAGATGAGCCACCCAGAACGTATGTATTCATCCTCATTTGAAGTCTTCTGCTGTATTTAGTTTTTGTATGAAACTTGTAAGATGATTTTTTGTTATTTCATGTGTTTGTGAATAGTAGGGTAATGGAGTTTCATTTTTCATGGATTCGGGTTGGTAACGTTGATTATTTGTATAGTATTGTGATTGCATGTTATGACTAGATTGTGTCAGTTTTTGTTTTTGAGAAGATTGTCTTGGTTGTTGGAGGTTCATATAAGGTTCAAAAACTTCGGGGTGAAAACTATTATCTGGTTGATCTATATCCATCCAGTGCTTCTTTCGTTGACGATTGTGATACTTTGAATGTTTTTGATGGAAGTAGGCTTCATCCTCAGATTAGTTTGGTTGGCTTCTTGTGACTTGTCTATTGATTGAGTTGTTTTTGTTTTGTTGAAAAAATGAATAATTTTTAGTGCGGTCTGTCTGAAATTTCTTTTTATCATCAAAATTTACATGTTGAGATAATGATTTTGGTATCTGTTGGGTATAAATATGTTCATGCAAAAAGATTTGTGATGTATAGAAAGGTCATGTTAATGGGTTACTAATGTTATTATTAGTGGAAGTTTTTCTATTTCCAGTTGAGTATTTTGTTTATTAGGTGGTCGTTCTTTAGTTATTGATCTTTTTGTTTGATTACCCCAATGTGAATGTTTTGGAACGACTGATGGTTTGGCTGTTAATTGTAATGTCCTCGGTGAAAAAATAGCATTGTGTTTTTGTTTGGTGTTGTCGGATGCATAGTTGTGATACTTTGTTATGTCGTTGTAGGTAGTATTTCGAACAATTTCTTCATTTACAAAATATGAAGGTGTTTCGATATCTTGTTGCGTTAGATTTCTAGTTCCGTTTAGGGTTTTTTGTGTGTTTAAAAACGTTGAATTTAAACTGTTGTTGCTTGTTCTGTCATTAAATATTGCGTTATAATTTAAAAGTGGTGATATCAGGTTGTGAGTGGAGTTACTCTTAAGTACTTACTCTCTGAGTACTAAAATGGTTGCAAGTGCTGCACTTGAGATATCATTTGGGATATTGAAAAACATTACAAGAGACCAAATAGGATCCCTGCAGAATCTGTTTCATTTGCTGGTATCGTTTCGTCGTTTGTTTGTGGTCTATAATTTTTTCTTGCTTGTGAAATTAAGTCTAAATTCTGTCGAAAATAATTTATAATGAACCATGCTACCATTCTATGTACATCAATTTTAATTATTTGTGATATATCACTGTCAGTGAGTGTTTCACAAATTGAGTCTTAAAATCGTGAAAAAAAGGTTAACTTCGCGACTTACTATTTCGTTTCGAGATGTTTGTGGTGGAGATGTATAAAATTTTTCATTTGTTTCTAATATGGAAGGATATTTATAAATGATGGCGAAAACATCACTCGTGAAAAATTAGTTTGCTCCTTGCAGGTTTTAATTCAAAAATTTTGATGTATTTTATGAAGGTTAATTTGATGAATGTGTTGGTATGATTTCAATAGTAATTATGCCGTGAGGTGATGTGATATTACTGATGCCTGGTAGAAAGTGATTGAGTAGTAGTCTTCTTTTTAATTAAAGAATTTCTTGTTTGCATGGGCTGTTTCCTTTCTGGAAAAAATTTACGATTACATTATGACAAAATTGCAATTGTTCCCTAGCGGGGTCGCTTTTTGGGTTAAAAACGAAGGGGAGGGTATAGTCATTGTCAAAATTATCGTCTTATTGAATCGTTTTTTGTGTGGGACTACAGTTAACGTGTAACTTTCATTATGTCGTATGGGTTGATTCCAACAGTAAAGTCTTACTGGTTTGCGAAAATATGAAATTTTATTCTGCGTTTGCCTTTTATGAATGATGCTGTTGTGGCTTCTGATTGGGAGAAAAAGTTTTTGATTGTCTACTGGTTTTTTTTGTCGTGGATTAAATCTTGAAGGCTTTGAAGTCCTTGTATCGTAGTTGAATCAGTTTATTTGTTTTTGCATCGTGATTATTACCTTCTTTTTCGCTTGCTTTTTTTTGGTCTGATGTGTCCTAAATTTTTTATGCGGTGTAATTACAAGATTGTGTTCGGCGCAAAATTCAGGTGTTAGAATTTTTTCCTAAGCCGACAGTTATTACGATGTTATCTTAATTATAGAGGATAGATTGTCGTGAACGGACAGGTTGGAGATACAGTATTTTGAATTGTTACAAAGAAATTATAATTTCTCGATTGGTTTAGTAACATTAAAAAAAAATAAATCCTACTTAGTGTTTGGATTTGTGGTCAAGGGTGGAGGAATATTAAACCAATTCACAAGTTTCAGGTAAAATTAGAACACAAGTAGATCGTTAGATACTATTTTAAATCTTACTAGTTTTAAGATAGGCTTTGGCTTGGGTCAATTAAGAGGAGGTGCTCAATTGAAGAATGAGTAAGTGAAGTTCTTCACTGTTTATCCTAATAAATATGGTTAGTTTTTGGTAAAAGTTCAATTGTTCCCGGGTTGTTTGAAAAGGTTGCGTACTGAATCGACGCCTGAGGTTGTTAGACACTAGTATTAAGAGGTAGAGACAACAAAATTGCTTAATTGATCCAAGGAAAGCCTTGTTGATTAAAAATTTCTTATGATTTGATATAGAAGTTAGGCTAAAAATTCAAAGATCCAAAAGTAGCCTTGATGATCTGGTTGAACAAAAAACAGTTAAATTGAATTGAAATAAGGGTTGGCCTTGATACATTTGTATCTAAGATTAAAAGTTTAAGAAAAGGTTAGAACTTAAAGTTTAAATGATATTAGTATCTTTAGTAATTTTGTGCTATGTTTTAGATGAAGAAACAAAAAACAGAGTTAAAGAAAACAGCAGCCCTTGAGAAGCAGAAGTTCTTTTGAAATAAATAAATGAAAAAGATTTAGTCAGTAATTTTTTGTATGTTTTATTGAGTAAGTTTCAAAAATTAAAAAGTTTTCAAAAATTGTATAATCGACTGATCGAAATCAGTTTGGTTCTTACATGATTTTTATCTATACATCAAGGAGAGATATATAGCTTGGGAATGAACATTACTACTCCAATTTTTTTAATTCTTTCTAGTGAATGAATTTTTACTGCATTGATAAATTTATAGAGAGAAAATTGGTGCAGTCTGTTTTTTCGTTTCACGATGTAGAAGCTCGGTCTGTTGTTCGGGTTGTGCCCTGGTGTAAGCTTGATTACTCGTTTGAAGCGATTAGACACTTATTGAGACATGAAGGTAAGCTAATTAAGTTTTTAATGCTTTTAAACGTTTTTGTGGTGTGTTTTTTGATCTTATTTCTATTTTGTACTTGCTAAATTCAATTTTGTAGAGGTATGTTCGAGAATCTTGGTCGCACCAGATGAGTTCAAGTCCGAAGTGGCTCACTCATAGAGTAATTTCAGATAAATTTCACCGTCTGTGAGTCACGCTATCTTGTTTTTGGTTGGATAAATTCGTGCAACTTCTTATTCTTATACCAATCCTAATAGTTTTCTCATATCTATTAGTCTTAAAAGATCTAGTTTGTACTGGCATTTGCGAGGTTTGATATCAAGAATTGTTCTTAGGAAGAGCGACTGTTAGCTAAGTTAAATTTATTCTGCTCTGGTTAAAACTATAAATAGTTTCAGCCTTAAAATTTTTATAAGTGTTAGTTATGGATCAGAATTGTTTAGTTCTAGGTATTTTACAGAGATAATTTATCAAGAATATAATAGGATACAATAAATACTTCTTTTGAACTGGTTTCAATGTGTCGAGATTAGGTTTAACTTTTTTTTCTTTTGCGGTACCCCTGAGAACTTCAAACTTTAGAAAGATTCCCATGAAATTTAAGGTTTGCGTAAATATCGCTCCTAGAGTGATAGTAACATGATGTATTCTTCTGATGAAAAGTCATAGCAGAACCTTCAATGAAATAGTTGAACAAAAATTCACTCGTCTTTGCGCAAAACCAATTAAGTATATGTCTGAACAAATAAAACAGAGCCAATTATTCATTAAGGTTTCAGTGCTGCCAATGAACTTGCTCTAATCAAGCGCTAAAATAAAAAAATCATATTGATCGGAATTAATGATGTGATTATAGGGAAATTTGTTGATTCAGCATTGTTTTTTCTTCAATTGCAACTCGGGAACATAACAAAAGAATTGATATCTACTATGCTTAGTTTTGGAGACTAATCACTATTGATAGAAATTTCAGCTCCCTATAAAATTGTTGGCGATTCTACTTCGATGAGTTAACCCATTTTCGTGCGTTATGATTAACAAAAACAAAAAGCAAATATGTCATGAAATATCATAAGTCATATTTTCGTTCAAATTAGTTTAAATTTTTGGTTGTTTGTTATTTGATTAATTATCAACTTGATGACTATTTTTAAGAAACAACTTGATTCAAATTCATATGGCAAATGGAAGCAAAACGGAGACTTCGGTGATACTCAATCCCAAAAAATGCAAAAAAAAAACAAAAACAATTATTTACCAACCCCAGGGAGAAAATCAGAGGGGAGTAAAATCATGGTTACCGGAAAAAACTTTAAGAAAATTGAGTTAAACTTTCATCGAACTAGTCCTAATAAAAACTTGTTCTAAATTTTACTACAAATTTTCTAAAAAAAGTGCGTCGTTCTCGCAATTTTTCTGTCCAAGTTATTAGGTTCACAGGCCTTAGATTCACAAACTTTCTGGGTAATTGATTAGGTTCATAGGCTTTACTAACGTGTTAAGACAAACCTCCTCTAAAAACGCGCAATTTTGTTTTACAAAACCAAATTATGAAAACGCAGAAAGACTTGTTCGCTTCGGGCGATTTCATAGTTAACATTAGGAACAAACAACTGTAAAAATGTCAAAAATGAAACCAAATTGAAACAAGGATAACTGGTTGCTGTGCAAGTAACACAGAACGTTCCAAACACATTCGTATGAAACTACAAAGAAAAACTCGTAGAAAAATAATGCGTTGGGCATAATTTACTACAATTGTGTTAAATAATAAATAACTCAAAAAACGAAAAAAAATCAAAAAAAAAGTTTTATATAAAATTATTCTGAATTTGTGTACTAAAATATTTAAATTTGTAAGAAACTTTTTATGGCCGAGAAGGCGCCTAAGGAAATCGCTCAAAGTAGGCGCTTCTCAACTCTGGGAAATTTTTTTTTTGCAAATTTCTAAAGTTCGTTCAAATCACGACTGGAAGGGCATCAAGATTTACATTACTCGACCAATTCGAATGATTAATTGTGGTACTTGATTTTGCGTGGAAAACAAAACGAAAAAAACTAAAACACACCCGAAGACAAACTTTCTCCTTTTTTTCAAATGATTGAAACAATGATTGAAATCGGAATTCGGAATATGACGTGTGAAAAAGATAAACACAATTTTTGAATAGTCTAGCGACAAGTTTTAAGAATACTAACGAAGAAGAAACCGACCTACAACTGATACAGACATGAAAAACGAAAACTTCATTTTCGGCGCAGGAGTCAAAAATGCAACTAGTTTTATGAGTCATCAATGAGATAAAACTTCATAACTGAAGAATATTTGGTTTTTGGTTTTAACACAAAATTAACCTAGACAAAAATTTTAATTTAAATGCAAGTTCTTTGCGATTGATAATATAAATGGAAAATGTAGAAAATTTCAGCTGTTTTTTTGAACAAATACTCAGCACAACTTTGTTTGACGTGTTTAAAATTTTCATTATCAAGAGCATAGACTTCGGTAGTATTTTTTTTCGGATGAGCTCAGAAGGGCAAAATTACACATTTTTTTCATACAAGATAACCAAAACAATTGTAGCAATTCATTGTCGGTTTCTTTTCAACATCAATTTTGAGTAATAAATAAAAAATTGGGAAACAAATTTTTATAAGCTTGGTAAAAAAAATCATGTTTAGTGCCAAAAAAAATTGACTGCAGAGGCAAAAACAAGCACAGAATTTGCCTAGTTTCATTATTGAGCGCATGAAAAATTTCGAAAGTTTTTTTGCAGGCTCTTAAAAACTCCATTTTGTTTGTTGAGCTCCAAAATCGATTATGCTATTAGATACTAGAATCGTGGGTTTTTGTTTGTTAACTGATGAAGCAAACTTTTTAATTAATCTGTGATAAATTTGATTATTTTTTAAAACTTTTTTGATCTATGGCAAACAATTCAAGATGACAGCACCCTGGTTTGGAGTCGTTCGCTTAAAGTGTTAGCTCCAAAAAAAAATTCAGCAAGAATCAGTAAAAACATATCAAGGAAAACCAATTTCGGTCTGCGTCAGACTGACATTGAGAGCAATGTTGGCAAAGAGCGACCAGTCGATCCATTCGACACAAGTCGAGCTTTGCGCGAGAATTGGTTTTGTTGCTTAATTTTTTTTCTAGTTTTTGATTTTGAAAATGGTGGAACACCAACACAGTTGAACACAATTGTTTTTGGCCGAGCCCGCCAAATTGCCAGTTAGTTCTAAACAATGTCAGTCTCATGTTTCATTCTGGTCGAGTTGGTCAAAACATAGCCCGCTTAGATCGAACGCAGCAGAACAAACTTTGCTTCGATTGAAATCGTCAAAACAAAGCACGCTTCTGTCAAACCTAGTCGATTACAGTTTTGCAGCGGTCAAGATGGTCGAAACAAAGCACGCTTCTGTCAAACCTAGTTGATTACAGTTTTGCAGCGGTCAAGATGGTCGAAACAAAGCACGCTTCTGTCAAACCTAGTCGATTACAGTTTTGCAGCGGTCAAGATGGTCGAAACAAAGCACGCTTCTGTCTAACCTAGTCGATTACAGTTTTGCAGCAGTCAAGATGGTCGAAACAAAGCACGCTTCTGTCAAACCTATGTGATTACAGTTTTGCAGCGGTCAAGATGGTCGAAACATAGCCAGTTTGGACTGAGATGGTCAAAAATTAGCGAGCTTGTGTCGAACACAGTCGAACACAATTTTGCTTCGGTCGAGATGCTCGAAACGAGTCGGTTGGATCGAGACGGTCGAAACAACAAGCTTAAGTCGATTAGGTCAATATATAATTCAAACACCTGATCTGGGTACTACAAGCTATGAAAATTTTTTAAAAAATTACTTTTCCATTAGTGGTGAAACATTTGACAGTGCTGACAGTGTTGCATTTGCAAAGTATTAAACAAAATTTTTAAATTACCTTGGCTGCAATAAAGTCAACTAATTAACCACAGTCAGTTCCTTGGATCCCATCTTTAGCGTGAATTGTTTGAAGCGGAAGTATGATAGCTAGCTCACACTTTACAGGGATACGTTTGACTTATTTATCGCTTAACGCCCACATCTTTCGAAACTTCAAAAATTTTATTTTTGTTTTTGAAGAAAGCTGAAGACATCACTCATGATGAGTATCGAAATGTTAAGGGTATTTAAAGACTGGAGCTATTAAACGAAAAAGGAAGAATGAGTTTTTAACATACGCACCAGTTTTTAACTACATAATGATCCAGTGGGAGCATAAAATCTATTTTGATTTCACAAATTACTTTTTTTTTGCATTACGGTTTTTCTTATATTTTTTATTTTTCTTGTATTTTTTTGAGAAAAAACGCATCCACCAATCTCTTGGCCGTACATTTTGAATTTAAGAAAATCATGACTTCAGAGGTAGTTTATCTGATTTCTCGAAGATTTGATTTTTATGAAGTAAGATACTTCTTGAAAAAGAAAGGTTAGACCTTGTAGATTTTTTTTACTGGAGTACACTGGATTTGTATTTGATTCCATATATTACTGAAATCCAAGTTTTGGTCTGGAACTCAATAAACACAAGTATTCATTCCTTCAAATATCTGAAGTAAATTTAAGCCGAACACCGGATCTAAATTAGAATCAGCAGGCCATTCTCCGCGGAGTAAAATCACATATCACAAAAATTTGAAAAACTCCCCGGGCCGAGGTCCAACAATGATTTTGCGGCCAAACCTGACATTTACGCGACGTAAATTTTATACTCCCACCCCAATGCTGAAGTCCTGCAATGTCGCAATTTTTGTCGCGCATAGTCAGCAAAGTCGGAATAAGATTCGCGCAAAATTGCACAAATTGTTTTCAGACATTATTTTTGATGCTGTAGTTCAAGAACTTAACTATAAGCTTTTTGTTCAAGAAAACTTCCCATTTGATCTAGGATTTTCTCGAGGGGGTGGTCTGATTTTCAAAAAATTTTCGAAATTTTGTCGACGTTTTTGTTTAGGTAAACCAAATTGATTTTCTGAGCTCTCCCAAAGCATTAAAAAGACCCGGTTTTGGTAAAAACTTTTTTGGCACTTTTTGGAAAAGCTTTTTTTTGGCAAAAAGCTTTGTTTGGCACTTTTTGCTTTTTTGGCACTTTTTGGAAAAAAGCTTTTTTTGGCACTTTTTGGAAAAAGTTGACCAAAAAATCATGCTTTTTCGGCGCGCGCTCCCCCCTCAAAATTAGTATATATTGACGTCGAAGGCGCCTTTAGAAAATTTTAGGGTTCATCACCAAATACGGATTTCGTAAAATAATACAATGGGGATCTTTGAGCAAAAGTAACTCAAAAAAAAAATTGGTTTAACTCAAACTCTATACATTTTTGAAATTTCTATGCAGTTTTGAAAATTAGAATTTCCAGTGGTATAGGATATTATCAACCAAAAAAATCCCCCCCCCCCAAACCGTACAAAATATCGATTTAGGGAGGAGAAAATAAAGAATTTTCTTTAATTTTTTTGAGTATAGCCTAAATTGATTCAAAATTAACCATTTTTATGAAAAAAATGAGTTAAAATATTAATCTAAGCAATTAACAATATACAAATGCAATTACGCGTACAAAAATTTAAGAACCAAACTCATTTGCTCGAAGGCATAAAACGCATGCTCTATACAAAAACAATTTTAAGGTTTAATACAATTTTCTTGGAGGGCGCATCTTACTGTAGGTCACTTAGGGGGGATTATACGGTTGATCCGTAGAATTCAATATAATTCATTCAATAAATTGCACGCAGCAATTTTTTGTGAAATCGTCTTGTTATTAACTTAGAAAAAAACGCAGGCAATAATTGTCTAGCTATGCATCTAGTTGACGGCCTAGGAAATTAGACGAAAAGCAAACTAGACGCGACCAACAAAAACTAATTTAGACGTCGAAGCTAATTTTAAAAAATAGGAAATTAGACGTCATTGTATTGTTCTTCTGTGAAAATTTGTTTACTGGCAATAATTAACTTTCGTTCGAGCTTTCTTAAATGCAAATCAACTTTCCATATGACGCAATTTTTACATTCCGCATTTCTCGCATGCAGCAATTGTATAATTTATGCATTTCTAAAATGTTTTTATAATATTGAGGTTAACGTTTTGTAAATCAATTATGATAAATATTTTGATATGCAATGGGATCATATACTATTTTTGTAAAATTGAAAACTTGTTTTAAGCAATAATGTGTTAACCCTTTGCTTTTCGTCTAAAATACTAGTTTTCCAAAAACAATTTAACAGTCTAAATTCGTTTTTGTCGGTCACGTCTAATTTGCTTATCGTCCAATTTCCTAACTCCCTTCTAGTTGTTTTAAAAATGAGTATTCATTACAGTATAAACAGATTTCGTGAAAAAGTATGCTACTGATCTGGTGAAGATTGTCACGCAATTTCAAGTGAAAAGAATGAATTATGATTTTAAATATTTTGGCATAAATTTCAACTTGAATTGTTTTGTGTATTTGGTTAAAAGTCGTGCAAAACACTTCGATTGTGTAAAGTTGCAGCATGCTCATTCTGAAACGTGGTGGACGCTACAAAATAAAATTTATAAAAATGCAAATAAGATCCCGCACCGAGCGCCCATGGATCATAATCGAATATTTTGTCATAATATGGTCAGTATCTACAAAAGTATCTATAATTTGTAACAGCGGAGAGTACGTGGACTGAGCTAGGCGCTCCCAAAAAATACAATCTACTTTTTGTCATACTCTCATATCAATTCAAATGTCAAAATTAAGAGACGAATCAATAGCATAAGAGGGTGAGCAGTAAATTTTAATTTCAGCAATGATTACAGAAAATTTACGTTTTTATAAGAAATAATTATTTGATTCATTTCTTTTTTCCGCGGAGACGTCCTTTTCTTTGACCAGGAGTCTGTTTTTTGTTGCACTGTTGCCCCGTTGCCGCATTGTTCCTTTCTCCCATAATTTTTTTGTATTGTTCAAGAATATCGATCGTCCAATCACATTCGATTTTGTGCATCGTTTTACTGTTTTCTAAGCAAGTATTCGAACAAAATACTGTGGTTTCGCATCGTTGGCACAAAATGTATCGCGATCTTCTGCATAAATCTTCCAACGAACAAAATCCGCAAGGAAGTTGGAATGGTTTCTCAACCCCGAGAACATCGCCTAGTTCAGTGCGTTTTCTCTGCAGTTCCTCGCGAACTTTTGCGCGCTTTTCTAAAATTAATGATGCGTGGCCTTTAGTTTCGCTTGGGGAATTAGTGGATTGTATGGTTGAGCCGCTCTCCTCCGAGTTGGTATTCATATCAATCGGAGCCTTCGACTCAGGAAGCTTGTGAAATTTAGCTTGGCAGCGCGTAACTTTATTATCTGACATTCTCAACAACCCTGTTCTCCCAATAACCATTCCAAAGGCACAGTGTTGGAAATCGCAGTTGCTAACGGAACAGTCACTCCCAACCAAAATAGCCCCAGTTTTACAGTTATTGATGGAGACTTTGTTGACAATACTTTTGCCGAACTCTGCCACAATTCCATATCCGCGTTGGTTACTTATAGTCGTGTTCAAGATAGTAGTATTACAGTAGTGCATTTGAATGGCGCCTTCAGCTGCAGTCTTGGTCAAACTGTTGGCCTCCAAATGACAGTCTCTTATAGTGACATCGCCTGTCATTCTACCAGTTATAGCTTGCTCAGAGCAGTTTTGAATCCTGCAGTTCTCAATCAGAGCCGAGGCGTTTGCTCGCAACTCGATGCCTATAACTTTTGTGTTGTGGATTAAGCTATCTGAAATATGTAGCTTACTTACGCCGTTCTCAACGTGACAGCACCTACTGCCATCATTTTCCCAGGATGATAATAATACAGCTCCGTAAGTGTCAACAAAACGGCATTTTTCCAGATAAATCTGGGAGTTTTTGTGTAGAGAAACGGCTGCCCCGCATTTGGACATGAAAGAACATTGTTTGGCATGCAAAACAGAATTATAGTTGCTGTAAACAGCGGTGGTTTGAACAGGCTGCCAATTTTTGACGGAAACTCTTGTTAGAGAAATGTGCCCCACCCATAAATTGAAAGTGTAATTTTGTCGTGAATCGGTTTGTATCACGTTTTGTATTACTGCAGGGGGGTCTTCGGTGATCCATTTTCTAGGAGAATTCACATCTCCAGGAGCAGGGTTCCAGTTTCCAACAATGTCCACTTCACAGGGAAGGCACCGAGGGAGGTGCTGCTGGATTCCTAACGCCACAGACCAGGGTTCCTCGTAAACTCCGGGATTCATCAATAATGACACTTTTCTGTTCGCAGCAAGATACGCGGCCAAAATTGCGCCAAACACCGAATGGTGGCAATACTTTTCAATTTTATCCAGTAGAAAACAAGCGGACTTGAACTTGATCAAATTATAGCATGGACTACTCTCGATTTTATCTCGAATCACAGCTTCCGCTATTTTCTTTTCCAGTGTTCCGACTTTCAAAAGATGTTTCGCTTCATTCTCTTGCTTTTCTACTTTTTTCCAGGCATTGGGACCTTTAGACAGGAGGTTCAAGCATTTTTTGTAATGCTCGAAATGCTCAATTGAACCCGGATTAAACTCTTGTGTTTTCGCAAAAAAATCTTCAGCAAGTCTAAGACTCTTTTTATCCGGACCATTTTGCTCGAGACTTATGTGGTAATAACAATAAGCTAGTTTTGCTGCTGTTTCGGCCAAATTTTTCCGAATTGCGCTTAGTTCTTCAATTTTTGAAACGTTTAGCTGACTTCTGTAATTTTGCGATAGCAAGTCAAAATGTTTGGTCAAATCGGCAATTTTTTCCTTCAACGGCATGTGGCTTAACAGTTCTGTCCTTTGAATTTCGTCGGATCTCAGCTGGTTTTTAACTCGGGTTGTATTTTTTTCATGTGATTGTTCTGAGCTTGGCTTTTTTGTCACTGACTTCTGCGATGTTTCTTGTATCTGGTTGTTCAAAATCTCAATTGATTGTCCTTTTTTTGCCAAAAACTCGCAGATTTTATGAATATCCATAGGTGAACGTTTTATATCGAACGTTGTGATCAAATAAATGGGAGAAAAACCGAGTTGTTTTTCGTGCATGAAATATAACAATCGATGTCTATCGATTTGCAACATGATTTTGAGGAACTCGGTTTCTGAGCAAATAACCAAGAGGAGCGCGCAAAACTCTTGCGGAGAAGTAGAAGAAATCAAATGATTCAAGATGCCTTGATTTTTCAATACCGCCAATGTATTTTCATTTGGTAATTTGAACCACTCTAGATGTTTTGCACTCAGTGTTGCATACGCATCCGGCTGGAAAGGGGGTTCAATGTGAGTCATTCCGTCAATTATGGGGTTAATGCCAGTCAAAATAATAGGAAGGGAAGACATGAAGAAGCGTGTCTGAAGAATGGAAGCTACTCTTTCGCCCAAATTGGACATATCTGTTTTGATCCAGGAGTAAGCGTTTTGAAAGGCAAATTTAGGAGCAACCATACGCCAAAGATTCGGCGCGTTTTCTTTTGAATGAACGTGAATATCTCTCCCAAGGACTGGAGATTCTGTGGAATTGTTCACAACAGTTACTAGTTTCGTCGTGGCTCTGGTGAAGGCAATGAAGAGACTTTCAAATAGAAAATTATGCCAGAAATGAGGGAGGGATCTCTCAAGCAAAACAACTACCGAGCCATATTCCATCCCATCCACGTGATTCCCAGTCACGAACGTCACGACCGGAAAATCATCAGGAGTGGATTGATTTAGCTCTAGGCTTTCTTCATCTTTGAAAAGTTGTCGAGATTTGCTTAGGAAGTCTTCGGGGTTTCTATACTCGTATTGGATGTTGCTATTCTCCATTTGTGACAAGATTCGACTCAAAGTAATAGGATGAACAAATGGAACTACTAGAATACTTTTCAAGCCACGTGATTCCAGAACAACTTGTTTGATCGAGTTGAACGCCTCATCGACGAATCTTGTCTGTTCAGGATCCTCTGTCGAATCTAATTTGAGTATCTTTACAACAGGCTCAGGGCCTCGATAATTGTGTCCGGCTCTCAGACACATAAGGCGATTTTCTGTGTCCATTTTGCGGAAGTCCTCCGCAAAATATGCCAGTTCTACTGAAGATCGCAACGAAGATGATAAATGCAAAATCTCGAAATTCGGCAGAACTGGCTTTTTGGAAGAGATGATTGATTTGTCCGACGTGAAAATTATGACATGCTGTGAATGCAAAAATTTGGAAATGTGATCAGATCCGAAGCTGTGAATATACTCGTCGACAAGAATTAAATCGAAATTTTTGAGCGCACTTTCCGAGCTTAATAAATTGGAATGTACATGAATATCTCGATTGCATGATTGTTTCTTCAATTTTTCAAAAAGTATCTGCGTTGAACCCAAACGTCCGTCACACACGACAATCTTGAGTTCCCTGCTATTCTTATTAGGCGCTAGAACTAGTTTGGATAACTCAGCTACATATAGAAGGAGCATCGTTTTACCCGACCCTTTGGGTCCAGCCACTAAAATGCGACATCCTTTTGCGGTTTCTTTATGCTGTTTCAGCTCTGCATGTATACGGCATATTACTTTTAGCTGCTCATTTGTCCACAAAATAACTGACTTTTTGTTAATTTGCTTGCAGTGTGAGGATTCGCTGGTTGTAAGAAGCTGCTGCATATGGGCTGAAACTTCATCAATGTCTACTACTTTTTGACCATCTGCAGTATCTGACACGGTTTGTCCGAACACCTTCATCGTTTCTGATGTTTTCAATTTGACTTCCTGAATAGTATTGGACTCAAATTTTTCATGAAGAAAGGATAAACTTCCCTCCATGGTGTTCAAAACCGCAAGTCTAGAAGCTAATTTGGATAAATTGATCGCTTGTTTTTGATCTACATTTGGAACTTTTTCCAGCATAATTTTCCATGAGGATTGAAAGTTTTTCACATCGTCTGGCTGGAAAACAAATCTTTGTTCGTGGGAATCAATCCGCTTCCAATATCCGTCTCGCCGCAGCTTGTGAACATCAACTTCAGACTTTAAGGAACATATTACTCCGTAAACTGGCGGAACGGTTGCATTGCACTGACCAAAGTCTCGAATCAAACGAATAAATTTCGTATGTTTTTCCATGTCTTTGACCAGGTTCATTTCCTTAATCTGCATTGAGTTTTTCACATTCAGAACAAAAACTCCTTTGCGATAATCAATTACGACAAAGTCTATTTCAACTTTGGCTTCCGATGAAGCGAAATGATTGCCATCGACATTGGGGAAAATTAGAGTTCCTCCGATCTGGTCGACGTTCTTGAGACTCATCAATTTTTTATAAATCAAAATTTCCCCCGATTCCCCAGTCTGCAATGAACTATAACGATGCTCAAAGTTTTTGGTCATTTCGGAATTTTGGAGAAATACGCGGGGGACTCTAGCAATGGGAATAGAAGCTACATGGCCAGCTGTTGACCAATCTGGATTCTGTGAGTAGAAAAACTTTGACACTGCGGCTTCATCTGCAACTGATAGTTCACCGCCTCCAGGTAAATGAACTTTGAAGTTGTTCAGCTCATCGTTGAAATTGTTCATTTTGTTGGCCAGCTAAAACTGACGGATACTGCTTTCTATAAACGAAAAGACCCTTTAACATTCAATCCTCGCATTCCCAATGGATTGATTACAAGGAGAAAAAAGAGAGATGATTATAAGGTTGTAAGGAGAAAAAAAAACTGTTTTTATGAATTATTTAAAATATAGGAACATATGTTAGAAGAAAATTATATAGTATAAAAGTTTTCAGTGTCTCAAATTTTTGCATAAAACAAGGTGCATTACCGGAAAAATCATAAGAGTAATTAAAATTTTTGCTATCAGAATCAGTGCATCTTGCACGCTAATTGTATCTAAATCACACTTTACTTATACCCCACCCCAAATTGAACCAACCAAAACTTATTAGTTCATTGGCTTAACTAATTTTCGATTTAACCCAGGTTAATTTTCAATCGCTAAACAGAAAACAAAATTAAAATGTTATTTCGATCTTCAAAAAAAAATTTTTTTTTGAATTTTCTTCTGTTTAGCAACTACAAATTTTATAATCACAATTTAATCATTTTTTGAATTAAAAGAACTGAACAATAAAAATATTCAAAAACAGATTCAAAAACACCATTGAAATACATATAAAGCTTGTTTGGGGTCCTTTTACATTTTTTCTAGTTTTAAATTTTTTTTGTGATAGTAAGTTCTATTTTCCTTGTTCTTTGCGAATTTAAGACTTGTAGAAATCAGAAGGTTTGATAAAAATAGATATTTAATTGAACCAAAATTGTTTTAAATTAATAATTATATGAAAATAAATAAAAAATGATTTTTTTTAAATTACGCTACATTCAAACTGTTTTTGGTCATTATAATTTTTTCCATTTTTTCAAATTCCCTTTTGTAAATTGTTCATTGCTTATTGTTTTTGTGGAAATAATTTTTGGGCGAGCTAAAGCTCTCAAAAAACTATTTTGCAGCTTTTTCTTGTAACTCTCTGACTTCGAAAACATGGATTAACTATTAACTACTTGTTTTGTAAATTTTGTATCAATGTAGCATAATAAAAAAAAACTTATTATAAATCGTCCAAGAAGGTCGAAATCAAAGAAAATTGTAGATACTCACCCCCCAAGTGCGTACTTTTTTTGTTCCAATTGTTATACGGTAAAAAGTGTTACCTTGTGTCTTGTTAAATAATTTTTTTAATTTTAAAATGTTTTAATAATTCACCAACTCGAAAAAGGTTATTTGATCAGAATTTGGTTAAATCAGAACAAGAGAACCGTTACCGTTTACCAGGCCAATAATTGTTGGTAAACATTTTGAAAAACCATAAACCATAACAAACATCAAGTGTAAAAACTTGAGAAGTATCAAACTAAAATTATGAATTAGCTTGCCTCAGTTCAATTTGGAACAAATTTGTAGTCAGGGATACGTTCACTCATAAATAAATCGCATTATGCATTAAAAAGCATAATTAAAATCGTCACAGCACGCACAAATTAAACCACACTATGATCAACTTTGCATTTTCCAGCCCCAGAACCTTCAACTATGTTTACGTTTCAATTTTCAATGCTTATTTTTTTTAAATGTTTTAAATTACGTTGAAACTTTTATTTGTCTTATGTTGAGTTTGAAATATAAATGAGATTATCGGAATCAAGTGAAATGCTATTAAGTAATGATGTATGATCTTGTTTTTTCTTTAAAACGGTAGCATTAGAAAAAAATTAATTTGGATCGAGGTGGTTTTAAATTTTACCTGAAACAAAAATGTGTTATTGAACGGAGTAAAAACAGAAAGAAATGGTGGAAATGAAAACGCCAGTTTGGTAGAAAACACACAATCGATGAACACACTGACGAAAAACCAACGAACATTTTTAAAATGGCAACCAGGAACACGAGTGGAAAAACGAGAAAAAAAAACTCAAAAAACTGATGAGTTAAGTGGAAGTTTAGAAGACATAGAACAAGAATTGTTAAGATCAATAATTTAAGATGAAAAAATTTTCAAAAATTGGATAGGCAAGTTTGAAGACATATTTTACATCCCAAATCTGAATCCTAGCAAACTATTTGATTAACAAAAAAAATCATTGTGGATAAATCGTTCGCAGTTACCAAAAATTTTACAGGCGCCAAAAAGTGTTATGAATGCATTAACAATTTTATTGAGTTAACATGTAGAAGGAGTAATAAAATGGCCCACTCAGAAATGCGCAAAGGAATGGTTGTCCCAAAAAAGTGACGAAAACGACAATGATTATCAAATAAGACGAAAAAGTGATTTAACAGGAAGGGTTAACACGGCAAACAACACAGAAATGAAAAAAGAAGTTATGGGTGGAACTACCAAGCATCGTATCGAAGCCAAAAAACACAAACTCCAAATCTGATATAAGCAAGATTATACGCCAGAACAGGTAATTCAAACAAAATTCACGAAAGAAAAAAACAAAGATAGAGAGACATCGCAACGCTATTAAATCGTAAGTCTAAATCTGAGACAAACATTAAAACGACAAAAAATGGGTTGGAAATTCTGGTTGATTCAGGCGTGCTAAAATCGTTAATATCCCTGTCGGATTTGAAAATTATTGAAAGTAATTTAACTCAGGAAGACTCTAAGGGGCTGGAAGAACTCTAAGGGGCGGGATAATTACAACTGGAAAATTCATTATTGGCCGTGGTGGTGTGATACATGCAAATTACATTGGCCTGCTACCAGCTAAAGAAGAAAAAAATTCTTTTTAAAAGTTCAATGAGATAGATGATGATCTTCCTGTACTGTTTTACATAGAAGCAGTTAAAAAAGTTTGCGTAACGAAGCAATCTGAAAATTTTGTACTGAACACACCAGCGGGAAATTTTGGCGCCGAGAGACCTAACACAGGCCATGGCTTATGGACAGCAGCAATTGGCTATCACAAACAAACAATCAAATTAAGTTTTAAAAAAGTAGGATTGGGAAGAGACCACTTGGATCGAAAAAATCAAAGTAAGTAAAATAAAAAGTAGAAAGACAAAAAATCAGCATTCGTGTGTTGGGCAAAAATGAACATTTATAGGCAAATCCAAATTCGCAAAAAAAGATATTAAGGAAAAAACTATTAAATCAGTGATAAAAATGTAAAAAATTATTCAGAAAAATTGAGCAAAATGGAAACATCAAAACGCTAAGGTCGACTAGATGTGTAGATTTTAAGAAGCCGTTTTAAAAAAAATATAGCAGCTTGGAGTAATTGAAACAAAAATACATCTTTTACCGGTTGATCGAAGATTTGTCAAGTTTTTCAACAGCAATATCAACAATAATCATTGATGACTAAAAACCGGTGAAAAAGTGAAGGGAAGAGATCTGGATTGTTTTTCAACTTTTGGAAATTCAAAAAGTGTTTCACATGACCTTGGTGGTGAGTTCAACATTGACTTGACTTATTTACCAACTTCAACAATTCAACGTTACATAAAACAACCGCAAATTATACAATTTTCTTGTTTGGGTTAATGAAAAACAGATTAGGGATCTTAAAAGTGACTTGAAAAAACCAGAAAAAAAGTAATTTAATTAAGTAAAATGCTCTGCTAGCTTGAGCTATTTTTGCTGAAAAATCATTTTTTTTGAGGCATGACGATGACATTAATCTAAATAAGGTATGAAACAAATCCCGAGGATTTTTAAAACAGAGATGAGCGCCCGGATTTCGCTAAGATTGATCAGACCAATGAGGTACTATCAAAAACAAAAAAGAATGAACACAGAAACTCTACGGAAAATTTTACTGAGGATCGGAGGAAATGTCACCAATCAGAAAGATTGAAGAGCGCAAAGCAGAAAAAGGACCTGAAGGAACTATTTTGAAGGAAGGAAAAGAAAACAATGAGAAAACCCAAAAAACTTAAATCACATCGAAAAAGATGAGCAGAGGCCAAACGGAGGATTAGAACTGGTTCAAGAAAAAGGAAAAGGTCAAAGGTGTTCTAAAGTGACATTAAAACACAGAAGTCGAGACGATTCGGGAAGTTAAAATATTTGATCGAAGGTTTCGGGGCAGACCCATTGAAAAAGAAACTCAGGGATTCTCAACGGAATTTGAGGCGAGCAAACTGTTTTTCATTCTAGTACAAGAATCAATAGAAACAAACATAATCATCGGCCTAAAATGCTAGGGAGTAACATTAGGGATATATCTACATTGCCGAACGAACAAGATTTTTGCTCAAGAAACAAAATGACAGGAAGATTAAAACATAACTATGAATAGAAGATGGGGATTGAAAGATTTTTTAATAGATGATGCAGCATTCGTAAGTGAAACGACGCCAATAGAACGATCACCAAATGTGATACCGAAAAGGCAATTCAGTATCTTATCGCGATACGAAATGGCGACTCCATCCTGACTACTTAAATTGAATAACAATACTGCAGTCGTTAACACACAAACTTCTATTCTTTTTGTGAAAAGCTCGCTTTTTGTGAGTGATGGAGCTGGTTAGCTGACAAGTTCGAATAAAAGTTTTAGGCGAAGACTACTTTAGAAAACATGATGTGTGGATGCTGGGAAGAAAATGTGATTGATCAAGAAATTTTTCCGAGATAAATTGCAATTTCGATTTTGTTTTATAGCAACTATGATGTGGGATATTCTTTACTGGTTAAATCAGTGGGTCACCTCGTTGGAAAAACCGGATTCAACTTAGAGGTTAGCTAGTGAAATAAGCCTACAAAAAATGAGACCTACTTCGGTATTGTTCGAGCTTTAAAGAGCGTGTTTTTCTTCAATAAGTGCGCGCCTAATTAGAAATTGGGGTTTTGCAAAATTGAATGAACACTGGAAATCAAACTCTACGGTAACACAGTCTGAAAATGAGATCAACAATGGGACGTATTGAGTTGATCCGAAAAAAGAATGAGTGAACGTATTTATCTTCTAGTGGGCCTCAAAGATGCTATGAGGACTAAATCTTAGCATATTTGAAGCAGAGGAACAACTGTACCAAATATTGGACAATATCAAACATCAAGTGTAAACAATTGAGTAGTATGAAATGATTGCGACCAATTAGCTTGCATCAATTTAACTTCGATTTTTTTCGCATCTCAGAACCACTAGCTACATTTTTTGTGGAATCCAGAACAACTAGCTATATTTGCTTGTTGCGGAATCCGCAACAAAACAAATGTGCCAACAAAATTTACGTTACAGGTATATATATGCGGAATCCACCGAAATTTTGTTTGTTGAATTCACTTACACTTTGGAACATATTTTAAGACTTGTCTCTGGAATCCAGGAACATACAGACACAAAATTGTGCTTCCATCCAGTGCACAGTTTGGCCTCGTAATGCTGGATATTTCTCGTTACGTTTTCAGCACATAGGTAAAATATGCTAAAAGCTCATAAATTAAACCGGAAGTCGACATCCTCAATGGAGTTTCAAAAAAATTCGGATGTAAAGTAATATTTCGATCGCCGAAATTTCAAAGAAAAAAAAAGCCATACAAGCATAAGAATTCCATACTTTCTTCGAAAGTCTGATTAAAATATTTAATAATCCTGCCTATCAGCGTGTGTGTCCAATAGAGTGCAGTTGGTTTGCTTGCTATTTGAATATTTGCTAACTGAAATTAGTTTATTCAAGCAGCGAGCATATCGCAGAATGTTGCACAAGAAAAAATGAATGTTTCATTCCCCCGAAAGAATCAAGTAGTTTTTAAAATTATCTGAAAACTAACCTAATTAAATCAATTGGCGAATATAATGGGCATAAAGGTTCATCATTACGCTCAAATTTTTTAGATCAGTTAGTTTTGCTCGGTCGATTTGTAAAGATATTTAAGCCAGACTATTTTGCCGAGCAAATTTTTCAAAGAATTTATCAAACCCACATGAAAAATGATGGCAGATAAGATATTGTTTCATTTTTCAGCTTATGGCTTTAAAACTGGTTAATCTTTATTCATTTATTCTGCCAAAAACTGCATATTAAAAGTGGAAATTTGTCGGAAGAAAAATACAACAACTGGCTCAATTATTCCTTCTTCTTCTTCGAAAATCGAAACAAAAATGTGGAGCATTGAAACGTGCAAGTGAATGCTTGATGGCTAAAAACTAAATACCGGCGCAACTGACATTTAGTATACTGAACCGACTAGATTGTTTATTTTTTTTTACAGGACATCAGTTTTTTGCATTTATTTTTCATTAGTTCCAAAATTTACTCATGTTAACAAACTCTATAGTATATTGTGATATTGGGCGATTATTTTTCACCCAGCGAATAACTGGCTATTTAAATGGTGTCTTTTCTTTAGTCGGTTCAAAATTAAAAATTAGTCGATTTTCTGACTTTATTGAAAATATAGGTTTTCTTTCGCTGGCTGTAATTTTAACAAATCAGATTCGAGCATTATGATCATATTTTTAATATATGAAAAAGATCACTTCTGTGCTCTCTATATTGGTCCGACAAACTTTTAATGAGATGTCATTCACAAAAATTTTAAACACCGTCCGAATCATGAGTGAAAAAAACTTATTTTCTAAAGGCCAGTCAGTTTTGATGCAACCTATTTTTGGAAGCTGTTTTCCGTTTGGTCTACTCGCAAACACCTTTTTAATAAGCACTCACAAAAAGAAAAACACATAAAAATTTGACAAAAAGTCAAAACTTGAAACTCACAAAGAAATGAAAACAAAAAACACTCGAAAAACTTACTGATTACTTTTTACCAACTGAAACTTTTTTGGAACATCAGAATAATTTACTCATGTTTACGACTTAGTCTACTCTGATTTTATTTTGTGACCATTAAGTCATAGTGTGGAAAAGGATATCAGCCCATTATAACCATCTCCCACCTTAAACGACCAAATGAACTATATCGTCCCCTCTAAAAATAATAAATGACAAGTTTAAGCCGTAAGGCCTGTACCCCGTAAAGGCCTTAAAGTTAAGCCGTGAGGCCCTAAATTTCAAATAACTTCGACAAGCACTTGGCTTAATAGAAGAGTTAAATATTCACTTTCGCCTTAATAAATATTTAGCTAGATGCCCGCTAATCAAATTTGCATATTTGTGTGACAAAAATGTGAAAATTAAACAAAACTTCAAATCTTATCCTTTCACATGGACATGCTAACGGGCCGTTCCCCGACTGGGATATCTGTCGCACATATCATTGCTACCGCCGCATATTTTGAAAATGATCTCAAGTTTAATTGCCGTTAAGATACATAAAGTAGGTTTTATGCATGATCGTGTTTAAATTTTGTTTTATGCATGATCGTGAAACGAAAAAGCCTTGGGCATGACATCAGGCAACAAACAATCCGGTTTGCAATGGACAAAGAATACAAAAGATAGTTTTGTATTTCAAATTCAGCTAACACAGCAGTTTGAGTGCTTAACATTCTCCAAATACATACCAAGACTGCTCGTATACCAGGGCAAAGCCCTGAATGTTCCGATTGTCCCTTAATTCGTATCAAATAGTTTTTGGGAAAAGAAACTGTTTTAAAACCTATAAATTTTGAACAATATCAAAGTGCGAAATAATGAGTCGTACAAAATTAAAACGACCAATCTGATTAGCTAGCCTCAATTCAATTTGGAACAATTTTGTTGTGCGGGATAGTTCACCACGCATAAATAACTCGTGTTACTTAGTCCAGAACATGGCCAATTTGGAAACTTTCAAACCCTCAAAACTTCGCAAAAAACAATGTGAACTCAGGAAGTAGTTTAAATTTGAACTCAGGAGTCGATATCTTCAATAGGGTATAAACAATTTTTGTCGAAAACTATTATTTCGATCGGCGAAAATTGACTGAATCAAAAAACCACACCGAGCATAAATATTCCGTTTTCTTCGAAAGTCTGCTCGCAAACTAGTCATAATTTTGCGTATAGTTACATGGGTTTAAAAATTGAGATTTTGGCTAATTTAGGTATGTACCGCGCGATATCTTTTGCGCTAATAAAGCGTAAGCTGAGAATAAACCTGTCCTAGTGTCATCTAAGAATAGTTGAAGCCGACTATTTGTCATAATTGTTACGTTACTGGGAGCAAAATCTATCATTTTGTAATCAATCTGACCTGTGTGGGGACAACTCTTAAAACAAAAAACAAGCCTAGCTCCATAGTTCTTAAACACAGTCGAAAGATGCAAGTCTTCGCCCTCATGCGAGCAATCTTGTTTTATAAGGCTTCAGGAGCAAACTTACAGCTTTGAAAGTTTAAAGAAATTACAGCTCAAATAGATGTTTTTCACTTGTTCAAATTCAAGTGTTAATCTCTTCATAGAATTTGCTTCACTATAATTCTTTCAAGTTCCACTTGTGCCCCAAGGTAACAAAGACTGCCAGTATCAGGGATTTTGCCTTGAATGTTCCGCCTGCGCCTTTAACTTCTAGCAGTAAATTTTGACTTTAAATTAACAGTGAAACTTTTCTCAGTCTTTTTTTTATTTTAACTAGAATACGAAGTGACGTAACTATCTTCAACTAATGTAACTATAAGAAAAAAAACGCCACGTTTGACAAATCATTGAGCCAGCCAGATTGACAAATTATTTGAAAAATTATTGAGCCAGCCAGATTACAACTCCTCTTACGCTTCAGTGCCAGGAAACCTATTGCGCGTTCATGATCTCAAAAAAACCATATTTGGGGCCCACTAACCGAACAAAAAACAATTAAAGGTGAAAGCATCTTTAAATTTGAGCTCAAAATTTTTCAGATGATTTTAAAAATCCTTTCGAAATACCTTGTAAGAGCTAAAAAATAACTAATTATTTTATTTACTAAAAAACATATCAAGCTTAATTAACACCAAACTTAAATTTCTGTTATTTCAACTCAATCACACGCCGTTTTTGTTTCAGCAGAAAAACTATGTAATTTTAAATCTCACACATTATGATTTTCGAGTTTTTGACATGAGACTCTTTAGTACTACTCTATTAAAAACAATTTTTTAGTCGGATTTTGATTTTTGTTTCCCATGGCCGTAACTATGCAAAAGGAAAAACCTTGATCATAAAACCAGACTAAAACTAATTCAAGATAACTTGCAGCAATTGGAAGCGCACTAAAAAACCTGGGTTTTTAAATTTCAATTCTCATTCTAGGATTAAGTCTGCTTCAGCAAATACTGAACAAAAAAGGCTCATGTTTATTAGCACAATTCTTCCAAATAGAGATTCGTTATCTGAAACTTTCAATAATAAGATTGGACGTTTTTTTGTTTTTGTTGCGACCATTGAACATGGGGAGGAACTTTCCACGCAAATCATCAGAATGAGTGGTATACCAGATCAGAACTTTTGTATTCCTGATTCAAGCGACATTTACAAACTCTCAAAAGTTAATCTAGTGTCGAGAAAAACTGGTTGAAATTTTTTGATTTTTAGTTCAATTTCGCTCGACTAAAGAGATCAATTCACAATCGTTATGCTAGAAAGAATTATAATTGGTCTTTGGATAAAGAACTTGATTTTAATAAGAAGAATACTAGTTTTGGATGTTTGATATAGCACTAATTTGGCATAAAATGATTTTTTTTCGAAGAAAAATTTAAAATATTGTGCTAAAAGTTAGCAATAAATTTTGACATTTTTAAAATTTTTGTTTTCATTTTTTATTCACTTTTTGCAGAAAACTGTTGTCGATCATTTTTAATTTTCTAAATTTCTACGCGATTATATAGTTCTCAAATCGAACCACCAATTAAAAACGAAACTAGGTTGAAGAAAAAAAAATCTTTTTTTTTTAAAAAAATGTTCGGAAATGGGCCGTACCAGATAAATAAAAAAATTTCAAAGTTCATGTTGTATATTCAAAAAAAAATGTTTGGCATGTCAAAAATTGAAAAAGAGTACTGCTTTGTATTGTAAACGCTCAATAAAGAAATGAAACAAAAAAATTTAAAATGGGAAAATTGAGATAAAATACTTAAAAAATAAAGCAGTTTCAAAAAATAAAAATAATACATGGTACAGTGGGTTTTGCAAGCTCAACTTGATACAGCTGCATGTTCGTCAATGAACACACTAAAGTTGGATGATCATACACGAAGCGGAAATAAGATAATCTGATATCACCCCCAACAGAAATTTCTTTTCTTCAACCAAAACTGATGAAATTTGATCAAAAGTGCAATGAGAAAAAAGTTGACAAATAATATATTGTAAATAGAAAAAAAAGAATACAATTAATATCAAAAAACGGAAGGTAATTAGAAACAATCGATTGTAATTTTGATCAAAATAGATTTTAAGACTCAGGTTTTTAATATGTTGAAATCAAAATTTTACACTTTCAGCTCGACCTCAAACTTTAATTATATTTGATTAATATCCGTGTGTGCTCGTTGCGGTTAATAGTTTCTTTCTTTTTAGGGCTAAAAAAAATCAAAGCACCCTGAGCTGGCACTGAATTCTGTTTCTTAGACCGATCTGTTTTATTGCTACGACTTTCCAAAAAAGTGCGGAATATTTAAGCCAGGGGTGAATTTTTTTATTCAGTCAACTTTTGATTTTTCAACGAATTATTTTTGACGGAATTTAAATTAAATATATAAATTTATGTTAGTTGCGCTTTTGAAAATTGCTCGAAATCCGCCCCTGAAAATCCGCTATCTTAGATCCGCTCCTATTACCGCTCCAGTTTATAATTTTTCAGTTTCAATTTTGGATCTTTTTTCTCCCTCCCCCCACCTGCAGAATTTTCTAATATATATATTTTTCATATTATCCGATTGTTATGAAAGCTGGCATACAGAATAATTATGCTATGGAAGCTTATTTGGTTTTCATAATCAACCTTGTAAATTAACCCTGTCAAGTTACAACACAAAGTTGATGCTCGGTGTGAGGTGGTTTGGGAGCAAAAAGAGCCGAGAGTGTATAAATAATATTTAAAGAAATCTGTTTGATTCATAATAAAAAGATACGCTACGTTTATTCTATTCTTGAGCCAGCCAGACTAAAATGCCTCTTATGTTTCAGTTCCAGGAGACCTATTGCGCATTCATTATCTCTAAAAAAATCAATTTTGAGTCCCCATAACTGTTCAAAAAAAATTGCAGGTGAAGTATTTTTTAAATTTGAGCTGAAAATTTTTCAGATTTTTTTTAATTTTCAAAATACCTAGTAAGAAACACGAATAACTAGTTAAAATAACTAAAAAATACATCAAGCATAATTAACACCAAAATACACGAAGTTTATCTCTGTTATTTCAACACAATCACCCGCCGTTTTTGTTTCAGTAGAAAACATATGTAATTCGAAATCTCAGATATTTTGTTTTTCAAGTTTTTGACATACGACTCTTTAGTACTACCCTATTAATTACATTGTTTTAGCATCTGAAAAATTTTGTGGTCTGCAGTTCAAGTGTAGAAAGATTTTCATTTTCTAACACTTGAACTCTAAAATATGTTGCTTTGAATTTGGGACTCCTCGGACGACTATAATTTATTTTGGGATAATCAACGTCCTCTGACGACTATAATTCATTTTGGGATAAACAACGCGCGATATAATTTGTTCTATAAAAGCGTTACTGCCAATGAAATCCTTCCAAATTAAACTGAGTCAAGAATTTTGGTCTTTTTAAACGTTGCCACACGCAAAATGTATCACTTGAAACTTTATATAACTTGGGAGGGGGGGGGGGGGTCCGGTAAGGCTTAAGAAAACTTAATTCTTTTATTTATGAAAAATGTTTTCACAATTTTTTCAATTTTGAGTTATGACCGAAGTGTATAACTCATAGAGTAATTTCGGATAGGGTACACCGTCTGCTCGTCACGCTATCTTATTTTCGGCCGGATAGATTCGTGCAACTTCTTAGTCTAATACCAATCCTAATCTTACTCTTATACTATCTAGTCTCAGGTTGTTTAACTAGTCTCTGCTAGGCTCAATAGATCTAGGGTATACTGGTTTATTGCGGTTGCTGAAGTCTTCTTGGAGAGTCAACTAATTTCTAAGTTAAATTCAAATCTCTCTGGTGCTGAAATTACAAGTAATTTCAGCACTTACAAATAAGTGGATTGTTAGTCAGATGGATCATGATTGGTTAATATTAAATACTTTACATTGGTAAAATATCTAATTTATCCAATCATAAAATGTAGTTTAGATCAGGTTCCACCCATCCGGGTTTTGCAGAGTTTTTTAGAATAGCCTTTCTGTAATTCAAAGGATGGATGATGGACGTTGGTGTTTGGCGAACATCATATTTCTTCTGGGTTCTTTTGTTAGAGAAGTTCCAGGTTCGATCGTTGTGTCATCTCATGACAACGACTGGGTTTTCGCAACAAACTCAAATCTGATTTCAGAATGGTTGGCTATGTCAGGTTTTCCTGTTTCATTGATGAGAACTTCTTTGTGTTTTGATCTTGTCTGGAAATGGCGTGGAGATTGTGCGTGGAGGGGATGCCTGGTTACTCGGATCTGTACGTATACTTGAACATCGAGGTGGTCATTGGTCTAGTTCAATGAAGTCCTTTTCTGCGAAGTCAAGTCGTACTCTAAATCCTTTGAGTTGTGATTGTAGGCGGCATATTGATCGTGGTTGGCCATTCTGTAGTGGGTTCATTTTGTCTTTGGATGTTCGTCTTTGGTGTTGTATGCTGATCTATATATTGCATAATATAATTTACATTTTATAAAACTTTTATTAGTTTAATGTTTTTTAATTATGATTTTGGTTAGTTGTTTTCACAAAAGCTTTTTGTTTTAGTTCAGTTATTTTGAAGAGTTACTCACCCTTGAGTAGCTCTTATTAAAAATAGGAGTGTGTGTCACAAAGCGTGGATGTAGCGCGGTGGGTTAGGCCGGCTATAGAGCATGCTCAGGACGTCCTTCCTGGTGGGTTAGGCCAGGAGTGGGAGTATGATTGCATGCGGTTTTTCTGAGAGGTCCTGTTATGTGACAACGTTTTATGTTGGGTTTGTTGTGGTTTTTCTTATGTCTTGTTGGTTGTGTCCTTTTTTCAAAAATCAAATTGTTTGTGGTATGGGTTGTCTTTCGACTTTTTTGTGTTTTATTATTTCTTTCTTAGACTTTATAATAGTCTTCAAAAGAATAAATTATCCAGTTTTAAACTGGGTTAATCCGGTTTGGGTACCGTTGGTTTCCTTTTCTTAGTCATGCTGTTATGCTATGATTTGTGGTGTTTAGTAAGCTGCGTTGGTTAGTGTTGTTTAGTGTATAATTCCTTTCCAACCGGGTTAAAGGAAAGTTTGAAACGTGTTATCTTGTGTTTGAGTTATTGAGTGTGAAAGCTTGAAACTGAAATTCATTATTTTAAACAATTCTTCGTGGGCGAGCTGTGCGAATGTGGATAGAATTTCTGTACGAATGAATGGAAATATCAAAAGGTTAGTACTGCATTTTCGTTTTATCAATTTATTACATAGAAATTCAAATTTTACTGCTATTTGTTGGGAAAAATTAAGTTACAAATTTTTTATCATTATTAGATTTACTGCTTGTGGGGGAAAAATTTATAAATTAAATTACTGCATTGGTATTATATTTATTTAATTGTTGGTGCAAAAATTTTATAGAGTTTTAAACAGTTTTTGAAGAAGTTTGCTATTTTTTATTTTTCTTTTGTGAATTTTTCAGATGATCGTTGGATGAAGGCTAAAATGCTAAATAAGACGTGGATAAAGAATGGTGAGTTTCTAATATTTTAATTAGTTAGTAATATGTATAATTCATACTTACCTGTTAGTCGTCGGGGAAGAAACCGTGGGGGAAAATGTCGTGGATGAGATCGAAGTTGTTAGTAGTTTAGCTAAGATGCGGATGATATTTTTAGTTTGAAGCAGTGGCCAGAGCAATTGAAGTGCTTTAATGGTGGTTAGTTCTTCAGTGCCAACTGCAAACTCATAAGGTGTGTTTTGGATTAGATTATATAATTTGTGATTGAATTTAGTGTTGTTGATGAATTCTAAAATGGGGATTTCTATAGGTTGTACAAATTCGTGTGGGATAAGGAAGGGTCGGGATTCTTCTGCGTTGAAGGTCTTGGTGATTGGACCAAAAATATACATTTGGGTTATGGGATCATAATTTCGAAGAATACCATGGAGGTTAGTATCTTTAATGCAATATTTGAAGTTAAGAAAGAATGGTGAGGTGTATTTGGAATTGATGAATTGAAAACGATGGTGTGGTTGTCTGGAGGGAGTGTGTAGATCAAAGTGATTTTGGATGAAACGATAATATGTATATGTGTGAGTTTGTTTAGTGCGCAACATAATATTGTGTGAGCAGTGCAAATCTCTTTCATGTGGTGCAAGGAAAAGAAAGGTTAGTGAAAATATTTGGAAGCGTTCTTTAAAACTTTCGTAGGCTTGCGTGTCTGTTAGTGCTTCTGAAATAATGTGGTCAAACTTGCGATCGAAGATATTTAGTGTAAATACATATGGTGTTTTAATGAAAAATTTCTCGGTGATTTGTGGGTTAGCGAAGCGATCGTCGTCTAAGAATTGATCTTGGTTAGTTCTGATGATGTTATGATCGTAATATTCTAGTGTATATTCATTAGCTCGGGGTGCAGTGTGTGTTTTTAGTGATTTTTTATATCCAATGTAAGTAAATTGTCTAGGTGTTAGTGGTGTAGTGAGTCGATATAGCATGTCCTTATTCCGTTCTATATCGATGTGAGTGTTGGATAAAGGTAAGCAAAGGGGATTAGTAAAATGATAATATGAGGTCCAAGAAAGAGTAGGCATTAAAACGTATTCGTCTACAAACCTGCGTGTTTCGTTAGTGTCGTGAGGGGTGTTTAAGGTGTATTGTGGAAATGAGGGTAAGGTGATAGCTAAAAATTCTTTTGTATTAGTGTGATTTGGGTGATTTATATATTCACGGGCTGTTCCTGGTTTTGCTGGGAAAGGATGGTTGGGGAACTTTCTTTTAAAAGTGCGGTAAGCTCTATTAGTGCTGAGTGAAGATTCAGTAGATGTGGATGATGGTGCTAATGATTCAGTATAAATTGAAGAGGGTGTAGGGGTAGGGGGGTTGGATGAATTTATTGTGGATGAAATTTGGTTTATGGTTGGGGTGTCAAGGTGGTAGGGTTGTTGTTGTAGGGTAATAAAATTATCTAGTTCTGGGGAGATTCGGGGGGTGTCTGGAGAATGAGATGATTGGTCTGAATGAAGTGAGGAGTAGGTTGGAGTGACTTGGGAAGCATAAGAGGGTGTAGAATTGATTGGGTCAGGGTTATTTGGTAGTATGGGTTGAAAAGGGGGTTGGGAAAAATTTGAAGAATTGGTGTGAAAATTATTGGATGGAGATGGTTCAGAGTCGGCAAATTCATCGGGGGTTTCAATATTCGGGTTATTGAGTTGTGAGGTGGAGTATAAAACTGAGATGTGTGAATTAGTATCGGAATTTATGCCTGATGTTACATTACTGGATGGGAAATCGGGTGGCGGGAAAGCAAAAAGTGGTATTATTGGGATTGGAGTGGTGAGGTTGGTTGGGTGGGAATTTGATCGGTGTAGGGATCCAAGTTGTCGGCTCATCGTGGGCTAAAAAAATTATTATTTTGAGACTGAAAAGCGGTGGTATGGGGTTGTTCAATAATTTGTTCATAAGTATTATCATCTTGTGATTGGTGTGTCATTATATGTTGGATGGGACTTTGTGATATGGTTGGTCGAAAATTTTGATTATGTGTTATGGCTAAATTTCGAAAATTACGTGGGACTAGGGATAATGGATGGTTATGTGGTAGGGGTGGTAACTGTGGTGCTGTTGGCGTTGTGTCTACATTGTTATGTTCTTCGTCGTATGTGTTCTGTCTGGTTGCTATTCTTGTGTTATATTCTTTTATTTGTGCATCTAAAAGAATTTTGTTTATTGATGTAGAAAAAATTCCAAAAAATCCTGCAAAGAGTATGCGTGCTACGCTTGCTTGTCTGTTTACTTGTGTGTGTATAGCACATGTGTTGTAGATTCCTTTTAAAAGTGAGAAAAGAAATCCAATAAAGTTAAACATTGCGTATAAAATAGTCAATTTTTCTAAGATGTAGTAGGGCCATCCTAGAAAATCAAGAATTTCATTTTTGAGTGTTACAAAGCTAAAAATATTGATGGGTGATATATCTTGGGGACGGTATTTTTCACCGTTTAGATATATATAATCTTTAATGTCTTTAAAATATCCGCTATAGTCTTGCGTATAGATGTCTGCAAATCCTGCGGTTTCTGCAAGTTTGCGTAAGTTTTGGTCAATTGATTGTCTTTGTATAGTGTCCATTTGTGTTAATAATTCTTGGAATTGTTGTGTTCGAATGTGATGTTGAATATCTGATTTTGAATATATTCCTATTGATTGTAAGTCTATATTTGGGTTTCGAGCAATAGCGCGAATGCTTTCTGGTGAAAATTTTTTGAGTGATTGCATTAATGTGGGATATGGGGTGAGAAGGTAATATTTAACTTCATCAGGGTTTAGTTGTACTACATTGTGGCTATTTTCTGATCCACATGGGACTGCGGTATCCCAGAAATAGGTTCTTCGCGAAAGTGTGTCAACGAAATGTACTTTATTCTTATAAAAGATAGGGATTCTTTTATAGCATCGTTTATCTTCAAAAACGTAGAGTGGTGATACTTTTTTAGTACAAGTATAAAACCATAAGATGTTTCCTTCATAGTCTAAAAAATTTGATCTATTTCCTGATAGTAAATATCCTGCGTAGGGTATTTTTAATACTGCTAGTGCAAGTGATTGTAATATTTGTGTTCTTTCTAATTCGCATAGTTGGTGTAGTGTTTCTAATTCGGAGAGTGACATTTCTTGAAAAATTCGGCTAATCGTATAGTCTAGTTTCATGTCTAAGTGAATATCATAGTGGATATTACCAAAATATGTACTATTCATTAGTGATAGGTCTTGTAAACGTGTGCTTTGAGCGTCTTGGGGTTTTAGATGTCCACCAGGTTGACCTGTATTCTTTTGAAAATTAACTGGTATATATGATGTTCCTTCATTTAGGGGATGACTTGTGGCGTGTGGGTCGACTTTTATTTTTCCAGTGGTCATGTCGAATCCATTTTCGTATTCAACTAATATTTCAGAGTATTGTGTTTTGTGAAGTGGGTTTTTATATTTACATGCGAGTTCTGTTTCTTGATATACTTGAAAACGTGTTAATTTATTTTCTATATTTTGAATGTTTCGAAAATCAGAACTTATTTTTCGTAATGGATTTACTTGTTCATATGGTATTGATTGTATAGAATATTTTTCGTGAAATTTTATCATACGAGCGTGTATTTTTGCTACTTGAAATGTTGTACATGTGTCTTCGGGGAACCAAACAATTGTTGCTTGCGTTCTTGTTGTAGGGTCACAATAGCCTTGGTCGTTTTTACAAGGTAATCTAATTCCTTGATAGATCATTGTGTTGTCTGATAAATCTCGTGTGAGTTGAATTTTTTCGAGTTGTATTTTCCAATCGAAGAACATTATTTCTTGGTATCCTTTAATTTTTGTGTCTGCTTTGCAGTTTGATGGGTTATTTATACCAATGTGTGGTATCCAGTGTTTATCGTGCATGTCATAGGTTAATCGTCCGTTTGCGCCGTTATATGGGTACTTTTCATCTAATTTTATATGTCCTTGATATCTTTCAAGTTCTGCTTGATGTACAGAATCTGAAAAAACTTGGAAATATACTAACTTTCTATCTGTGTTTTTATTTTTTGTGATGTTTAGTCGGAGTAACTCGTTTTTACAATCTTCGGGATTGAGATGTAAAAGTCGTTCTATATTACTCTGGTAGAATGATTCATGGTCAAGTCGGTTTTTATTTCCGTTTGAGACTTGTGAACAATGTACTTTCTTTTCAGAAAATGTTGCTGTGAATTTATATCCTGTAACTGTTGTTGCTCGGGCTTTTGAATAAAGTGTTGCTATTACATTTGTAGTTTCTATTGCTTGGGGTTCTGTTTCGCATTGTGATACTTGATTTATTGCATACTTGTGTAGTGTTTTTTGTTCGTTTTCTTCACAATCGTAATGTGTTACTAATAAATCTTGGGGTCCTGTGCGGGGAGAAGGGTTTATGTTTTGATTTGAGATTACTAGAAAAAGGAGTTGGAGAAAAATTAAAATTTTTAGAATATACATGTGTATGACAATCCTGAGTAAGGGTTATAAAATGTGATGTAACCAATTGTCTTTTTGGTATATCTGTCGTATTTGTATATTACTTCAGTGGTTATAAATGGTGGTGGTAGTGATTGAGCTGTTATGTTTGGTGGATTTAATGGGTAGGGATGTTGAGTAATGTTGTTTAATTTAACTGTGATTTCAAACTTTAATTGTAAACTGTTTTGTTGGAGTATTTGGATATTGTGATCACGGATATCGTCGTGAATGTCTTGTCGATATTGTAATCTATTAAGTGCCCAGTTGTGAAGGCGATTACTTTCTAGATGTTGTCCAAATAATGGTGGAGGTGCTGTAAATGTATTCCAGTCTAGTCTTAAAGGGATATTTGTTGATGATTGTTCTCGATATCTTGCGTCGAGATTATTTGGGAAATTTAAGTTAAAAGGTGGTGGTGAAATCTGGCTTATTGATGGTGTTGATGGTAGTGATAATGTTTCTGGTAGTGATGAGGATGTTGTTGTATCCGTAGAAATATCTATTGGATCATTGACTAAATTTAGTTCACCTTGTGTAAATGAATGTGTTGTCCAATATGGTAGTCGTGATGCCTGGTTTGGGGGGTTAAAGGGGTTTTCACGTATTTGTTCAGATGTTGGTGTTGAGCCTAAGTAATCTGAGGGTAAGCTTGAGGTGCTACGTTGTGAAAGAAGTGTTGGGGTTTCTGGTAAGATACCAGTGGGGTTTTCTGGAGTGTTTTGTGATGGGGATTGAGGTATTTCAAAATGAACTCGGGGAGTTTGAAAATTTCTATTTCTTCGAGGATGTATAATTTGTCTATTTATTTCTGTTGTGTTTTGGTTTTGACTAGGATTTCGTATTCTACTTAGTTCTGGTGGTAGTGTTGGGTATAGATTATATGTTGGTTCACTTAAAGGTGCTTGCCGTTGAACGGGTTCTAGTGGTTCAGATAAGCGTGCGTGTCGTTCTTCAAAAGTATATGGGTTATCTTGAAAGGAAATTCGTGTAGATGTTTGAGGATTTTGGGTAGTTGAAGGTGTTGTTGGGTTATCTTGGGATGATGTCGGTGAAGACTGACTTTGTGACTGTTGGGTAGCAATTTTTGATAGGTTTTTGATTTATTATTTTAGTGAAAAAGTTTATGTTTATTATAATATTCTTCTAAAAAAAAAATTAGAAGGATTGTTGCTAGGGCAAATGTGAGGATTGCTTTCTTTATACATTTGCATATGGTCAAAATGAGGGATGATAAAAATGTTATGAAAATTACAAACAGTAGAAAAATATCAGTACTACTGAAAATAGTTCGTATCATTTAGACAAGTTGTATGAATCGTACCTGTGGATATAATCAAGGGTTTTTGAAAGTTGGAGAAATAGTTCGAATATAGTGTAGAAAATTAAAAAATATATTACAAAAAATGATTAATATTATTAGAAAAGATTCAAGGATATCAAAAAGAAATATTATGAAAGTTTCAAGTATCGTAAAAAATTGTTTGAGGTTTGTGATAATTTTAGTGACTGTTTGATAGAAGAGCATTTAAGAAATGACTTCTTGATCGAATATTTTTTGTTGTTTGGGGCAATTTTCAAGTGTGGTCGGATTATTTATTAGTTTTTTGACAAGTGGGTTGAGTTTGGTAAAAAATTGTTGGGGGCAGTTTTTATGGTGATCGGGAGGTCGTCTTTTTCTTTATTTTTGTTTGTCAAATGATCCGGGGTATGGTGAGATTTTTATACTTTAGGCTAATTAAAATGGTCGTTCTTTTACTTTAGGCTAATTTAACATATTTGTTTGGGGGATATTTGAGGTCTGAGTTGGGGAAATATTGTTGATCTTTGGTTTATTAGATAAGGGAGGGTTATGATATTATGGTGATATTTATTTTAGTTGTCAAGTTGGAGTGGTTTGCTTATTTTTGACCTGGAGGTTGTAAAGTTATAGTTATAGATATGCCTGGAGTTTAATATTTTTCGTCTAGTTGGTTTGTGTTAGAGTTATAGAAGGTGACGGATTGGTTGAATCCTATTGGCTAATTTTGAACTAGAATCGCTGCGTGTTTGTCATCATGTTATTTTGAAAAATGAAAGTGTAAAAGGTTTCAGAGGTGCAAAGATTATTAAATGTAGAATTAAAGTTGTTTTTGAAATTCAACTTTCTTCAATATTTTAGATTGTGGGATGAATAATTTATAATTTTTACGTGGTTGATTTCTAAGTCGTGAAGACTCTCTATGTTCTGATTTGTCGATTTGTTCTTGGGGTATTATTTGTTCTGTCATTTTTCTATTTTTTCTTTCTTTTTGAGATGTATTTTGATCTAGATTTTTTGTATTGTTTTTTGTGGTGGTTGATTTTGTTATTTGGTTTTTGAGGTGAAAATCTTTTTGTTCCTTTGTTGTATTTTCCGTATGTGGGTCATTTTGAATAACTTGTAAACCTGTAAAAGAATATAATTGAGTTAGTTCGCGGAGTGCGTATTCTTTTGGATAATAAGGTAATAGGTTATTTCGGTGTTGAACGATTTCTTTTTTGTCTGAGTCGGTGATTTTATATGTGACATCAGTGGGTTTTGCAATTATTTGGTATGGTCCTTTACGAAGGGGTTGTAATTTTTTTGAAATTCCTTTTTGAGTATTTAAATTGGGTATTAAAACAAATGTTCCAATTTTTAAATCGGAGGCTGGTGTAAAGCGTGAATTTATTTGTTCATTAATGTTTTGCCTTTGTAACAACTTTTTTGTTACTTTTTGGTAAATTTCATTGTGTTTTTTATCTCTGTTTAAAATCCATTCCGTGTGTGTACCGGAGGCTAATTTAAGAATTTGTGGGTGATGAAAATGATCTTCATCGTGTGTATGTAAAGGTAGGTTATAACAGATTGAGTCTTTATTTGGTTGACAATAACCTTGTGCGTTTTTATGAGAGTTTGCTGTAAACATTATTGGTTTGCGTGGCTTTTGGTTAAAAACCATTTCATATGGTGACATTCCTAAAGTTGTCGTGATTTGTGAATTATATGCTAAGGGAAATAATTTTACATCTGCTGACCATTCGGTGTATCTTGTATCATATCCATTGATGATACATCTGAGATATTCTTGTAATGAACGGTTCATACCTTCGACTAAGCCGTTTGTCCAAGGTGCGTGAGATGTACGTGGTTTGTGTTTGATGTTATATAGATGACATAGTGTGATGATTTCATTATTTATGAATTCTGTACCGTTGTCTGTAACTAAAATTTCTGGTAGTCCGAATTTGGCTATCCAGTGTTCATAGAGTGTTGTGTAAGCGTAATAAGCGTTACAATGTGGTACTGGGTTAAGTGCTACATAATGTGTAAACGCGTCAACAATTACCATAATGTAGGAGTTTCCTTCGGATGAGGGTGAAATTGGTCCTTTAGTATCAAATGAGATACGGTGGTTAAAGTACAAACTTTGTCCTTTAAAGTCTTGTTTTTGTGCTATTTGTTTTTGATTTGGATAAGGTTTATTTAGTTGACATACTATACAATCATTGCATAGTACTTTTATCCAAATTGGTGCATTTGGGAAATAAAAGTTTTGTATGAAATTTGAATATGTTTTCTCTGATCCAGAGTGTCCTTTAATATTTTGTGTATGTGAAATATTAAAAACTATGAGAATCATACTTAGAGGGAGACAGGGAACTATAGATTCATTTAATTTGTATTCTAGAAGGTCTGTGTTTTTGTTAATTGTTGTATTATTGAATTTTCGAAAATATCGGAGGAGTGTTTTATTTCCTAAAATAGTTGTATCTGCCTTGACGGGTTTAGTTTTATATTTGTGCCATGATTTTAGTTGTCTAATTACTGGGTCAAGATTTTGGTATTGTTTCAATGTTGAAATTGTAATTGTTTTTGTTGGGGGGAGAAAAATGTTTTCTATTTCTAATTTTGATAAGGGTATTGTATCAAGTGGGTCATGGAGGTCAAAAACTTGATTTATTGTGTATTTTGAATCGTTTGTTTGTGGTCCTGATAAGTTTATTTTATCAGTTAAGTTTTCTTTTTCAATGAGTGGAAAAAGATCTTTTTTAGGTGAATGTTGTTTTATTCTTTTTTGTTGGGTGTTATTTTTTATCCATTGTGAATATGGGATTGGTTTAAAAGTTGATGTTCCAAGTAGATCAACTTCATAGTGATTATTTTGACAATCTAAATAAAGTGGAAAATGTTGTAAATTATTTATTTGTGATTGTTCAACGTCAGTTTTTACTGCATATTTGCATTCCAATCGGGGTGATGTTTCATTTTCTGCAAGGTAGAATTTTATATTTTTGGGTATTTAAACTGTGGTTTTACGTGTAAGTAATTCAGGTGGCGTATTTCGACTTAAAGTGTCTGTTAATGCAAGATTTTTTCCTGCGGTCCAAACTATATGTAAGTTTGGGAATTTCATTAAAATTAGTTGAAATCTATAAACTCGGTGATTTGGATTAGATTTTTGTGTAAAGAGAAAAATGATTGGTTTGTGATCTGTGAATAGAACTGTTGGATGTTTTGATCCAAGTATCAGAAATTCATATTCTGTTAGTGTATAGATTATGGCTGTACATTCTCTCATTAGGGTTGAGAGTCTTAGCTCTGCTTGAGTGAATAATCGAGAGTTTGCTGATATAAGGTTCAATTTGTTTGTACCATTATGTGATTGTAATAACGCTGCGCCGATGCCAAAGTTCGAAGCATCGCACATTGCGTAAAATGGTTGATCGGGATCTGGAATTGTGTTTGAAATTTGTTCAGTTAAGAGTTTCTTTATTTCTTCAAATCGTGCTTGATGTTCTGTATTCCATTCAAAATTATTTTGTTGTCTAAGTATATTATAGAATGGTCTTAGGTATAATTGCATTTTATAGACATATTTACTTAAAAAATTCAACATTCCAAGGAATTCTTGGATTTTCTTTTTGTTTGTTGGTGGTTGGAGTTTTTGAATAGCATCAATGCGTGATTTTAATGGGGTGATTGTTTTTCTTTCTATATTATGTCCTAAGAATTTTACTCTTGTCAAAAAGAAGTGTGATTTATCGGGGGCGGCCTTCAGATTTTCGTTCTGAAGTATTTGGTGATATTGTTCTAAAACATTGAACATTTCTTTTTTAGTCTGTGATTGCATAAAAACATCGTCTAAATAGGTGATTGCGTTTTTCTTGAGTATTAGTGGTCGAAAAATTTTGCTCATAAAAGCTGAAAATGCTGCTGGTCCTATGGATATTCCATAGAATAAGCGGTTGAATTCATAATGTTGGTTTCCAATAACAAATTGTGTTAAACGTCGTGATTGTTCATCTAATGGCATTTGATTGTATGCACTATTCATATTGGCGGTGGTAAAGTATTTTCCGTTTATTTTTGTTAAAATAACTTGTATTGGTTCAATGGGCCAATTACACTTTGATTCATCTATGAGTGAGTTGAGGTATCTAGCATCGAGAACGATTTTTAATGATTCTCCTTTAGCTAGAATGATAACAGGGTTAATAAATGTGTTGCCTTTTGGTTGTTCTTCTTTATTTACTGGTGATATAATGTTGTATTGTTCTAAAATGTCGAGTATTCTGTTCACTTTATCGTGTAAGTGAATTGGTACTTTACTTGCTCTTTGTTTTTTGAAAACTGCGTCTGGTTTTAATGGGAGATGTAGCGATGAGCTGATTTTACCAACATCAAATTTGGATGTTGCATAGACTGATGAATATTTAATTAGCTGTTTGGCTAGTTTTTCAAATTCGTCTTGTGTTATTTGTGAATGTTGGAAATCAAACATTGTTAAAAATTTCTGTTGATTCTCTGTGTAGTTACTTATGTTGAATGTAGGTTTGAAATATGGGGTTTTTGTGAAATAATCCGTATTTCTTTTTTCGTTACTTATTATATTATTTATGGATAATTCTTCATTAAGAATTGTGGATTGACAAATATCTAGTAATTGGAGTATATTATTTACACGATATGCTTTTTCGTGTATTGGTGATATTGTAGCGTTGGTTTCGCAATAGCCTAAAAGTCCTAAAGGTAGTGTTACTTGATAGGGTGTATTGTTGTATACATGTAGAGAAATAATATCTGAATTCGTGTTTTTCAAATATTTTATGGATGAAATTGTGATTTTGAAAAACTTATGGATAGGTTTGAATTCAAAATCTGACATATAAAATTTTTGTTTGTTTTGCTTTTTATCATATTGGTGAACTTGTTTTATTGAAAATTTATATATGTTTCCTGATAGTGGTTTCAGGTGTTTTCTTTGTTGGTTATATATTGGATAAAATTTTGAAAAGAATGGTGGTTGTTTGTTTAATCTTTGAAAAAATGTTAGGGATGTGTCTTTTGCTTTTGTGTATTTATCTTTGATTAGTATTTTACTGTTTAATATGTTGATTGTTGGTATATATTTAGAGATAAATGGTATTCCAATGATATTGTGTTTAATATCAGTGATATGGACTATTTGTTTAAATGGTTTAGTTAAAATTTTATTTTGCTCCATTGTTCTTGTGGGGAGAAGAAATAATTGAATTTTTCCATAGTTTACCAATGTTGATCCTTGCGCTGTTGCTAGTTTACTGGAGGTTTCAAGAGGTGTTAGCTTTGGGTGTAAGGTTTTTATTTCATTCCATGTGGGAATGTTTATTATATTTGATTCTGCTCCTGAATCAATTAGAAAATCAATTTCAAGATCTGGTGGTTGAAATTCTTTGCTTCTTGGACTTTCTAAAAGAAATGGTATTGTCCAAATTTTTTCTTTGGGTTGTTTTTTTTGTATGTTTTGATAGATATGATTTGTATTCAAGCATTTTGTTTTGTCATTCTCATTGGGTTGATTTGTAGTGTTAATTTCATTAGTTTTTTGCGTCGTCGGTGTGGAATGGATGGGTTCAATATAATAATTGTGAAGGAGTTCTGATTGATTTTCATATATGTGTGATGAAAATGGTTGTTCATATATAAAAGGTTCATAGTCATTTTCGACTGCTATCATATTGATGGAGATAGTGTTTTCTGTTTCACTTTCTGAGTCTGATGATTCACAGTTTATTTGATTGAGTTGTAACATATCATTTACTGTGTCGTCAATACCTGGAGGGTCTGATGTTGTTTCTGGATTTGATTGTACTTGATTTATATTCCTTTGATGTTTAGGTGTACTACTTCTATGGCGATCATTAGAATTATTATAATGGTTATTATTCCTGTGTGGTGATTGGGAATAATTTCTATAACGATTATTATAACTTGAATGTCGATTTTGTGAATTATTTCGTGATCTGTTTTGGTAATTATTGTTTGGTCTGTTATAGTTCGATCTATTATATGAGTTATTCCTTGATCGATTGTTCGGGTAATTCTGGTTTCGGTTGTTTGAATAACTTCTATTCCGATTATTGGAGTAGTTTCTATTCCTATTGTATGATGAATTTCGTGATTGATTGTTTGGATAGTAATTATTTCTTGATTGGGAATTAGATCTAGAAACAAATCGTGTTGTATTTGAATTTGATCTGGAGTAGTTATTTCGACTAATTGGTCTATTGTAGTGATTTTGTGACGAATTTTGTGTATTTCTTCGTTCTGGCGATCTTCCTCTATAACTTGAGTTATGTGGTGATTGGTTTCTTGTATAATTTGTATTGTTCGGGAGTGGTTTTCCTGAACTATTGTTGCTGTATACATTTTTGTTCGGTAGATTTTGATCTTTCTTCATATATTGATAGAATGACTTATTTGGTTCTTTGTATTTTTGAGGTTTATTTTGATTATCTTGCTGTTTTTGTCTACATTCAGAAATACTATGTCCGTATCGTCGGCAATAATTACACCATTTTTTGAAAGATGGTTTGCCTTTAAAGTTTGGGTGTTTTTCGTAAATATTGAGTATTTCAGTGATTTTTTCAACGAGGTCTGTATCTGATTCCTGTATATTGTTGATACTTGTGGTATTTGTTTCGATTCGGTTAACATATTGTAATTTCAGATTTTCTGTTTCTTCGAGTTTCATTGTGATTTCTGCTTGTTCTAGTTTGTCTACTAGTTTTCGAAAATCTAAATCGGGTTCTCGAATTGAAGAAGGATGGGATGCTCTCTTTTTTATTGCTATTTTTCTTAATTGCGGTGTTAAGGTCATCATTAAGATTTCTGTCATCTTTGTGTTTTTATAGTCGTGTGTATTTAATGAATATGCTTTTCGAACTAGTGTTTCGATGCGTACTGCTAATTGCTTGATGGTTTCATTTGGTAATCTGCGAATTTCATTACATAAAACTCTTTGTTGTTGTTTGTTTCTTTCGGAGTCAAACATTTTTGAAAATTCTTGTGTAAACCTTTTCCAATTTGATTTTATTTCTAGAGGCAATACTGAAAACCATTTTTGGGCTGCGCCATCTAAAGTTGTTTGTATCAACGCTGTGCGTCGATGTATCCAGTTTTGATGTAGTGGCGTATTAATTGGTTCAGGTCCTATATTTAATATCAAATTTGCTGTTACTGCATTTAAATAGTCTTCTACAGAATATTCAGGGTCTGTTCCTGTGAATATCATTAAAGGTTTATTTGATGTTATTGATGATCCACCCATAAGGTATGGATTCATTGTCATTTGTAATGATTCTGCTGCATTTGGCATTTGAGAAAAATTTGAAAGTTGATTTCTTGTTATTTCGTGTTGTTGAAGATAATATGGGAGTGGTATTTCATTTTGCATTTGTGTTGGTTGGTACGAGTGTGCAATCATTGGGTTTTGTTGCTGAATTGGTTGAAAAGATTGTGTATTAATTGGGTTTTGTTGCTGAATTGGTTGTTGATTTTGTGTATCTATTGGTTGTGGAGAAAAAATTCTATGGTATGTATGTGGTTTCTGTATTCCTTGTCCACGATATTCTTGATTATAGGGTGCAAATATATCTGGTTGTAAGAAATCATCATCTGAGGATAAGTAATCCATTTGATAAGATGTTTGTTTTTTATTTTTATTTTGCTGAAAAAATGGATAGTTTTCACTACGATCCTGTGAAGGATGTAAATTTGTTTGAAAGTTTACTGAATTAGTTTGTGCCATTGGGTTATCCCAGTTTCGAGATCTTGTATAATTATTAAAATTTTTTCGTGGGGGATAATTTGTTTTTGATGGATGTGTGTAATTATAATTATGTTCTGCAAAATTGTTTCTAGTGAACGTTTTACGTGTTTTTGACGGTATTGTCATGGGTCTGTATGTTTAATAATCCATGTGTGAATATTTTGGGGCAACCGAAGGTTTAACGGTTGATTGTAAGGTTACTTGTGTTTGTGAAGGGTTTGTATTTCTTGGTGTTGTTAAATTTGGACGTATTGGTGAAATACTTTGTTGTGTAGTTGTTGTGTGTACGATTTCTTCATTTATGAAGTGTGATGGTGTCTGGATATCTTGTTGAGTGAGATTTCTAGTTCCATTGAGGTTTTCATTGTGTATGACTGTGGAGTTTAAACTATTATTTGGCATATCAGGTAAAAATGTATTATAGTTTAATGGTGTTGCATCAATGGTTAATGGTATTACTCTTACATAATCTCTTACATAAGATATCGTACTTATTGCTTGACTTGAGATTGATTGTGGGAAGTTTATGAATGCGGGATGAGACCATTCGGGGTCCCAAACATAGTCTGATTGTTCTGTGATGGCAGTATCATCGTTTGAGTTTTGGGGTCTAAAATTTTTTCTTGCTTGTGAAATTAAATCAATATTATGTGTGAAATAATCTATTATGAACCATGCCAAAATTTTTTGTTAGTCGTGTTTTGTATGTTGTGAAACTTCATCTTTCGTGAAATTTTCTTTAATTATATTTAGAAAACTAGAGAGTAGTGTGATTTCATGTCGTACTCTTATATGTTTAGATGTTTCTGTCGGTGAAACATTTGTGATTGGGATTTCGTTTTCTAATATCGAGATATAACTATATAGTATTGCAAAAACTTCATTGGTGAATATGGAGTTTGCTCTTTGTGAGTTATGATATTGTATGCTTTTTATATATTCTGAGAATACTTTTGAGAATTCTAAATCAAGGTCGTCTGTTTGAATTACATGATTGCTGTGATTCTGGTTTGGTGAGTTGAATTCTATGGAGTAGATTCCGTATTGTTGTGTTAAGTTACATATATCTTTCAAATAGTGATCGATAATTTGTCTTTTGATTTTTACATCTGGGAACTCTGTTTTACATGGACTGATTCCGGGTTCAAACAAATTTAAGAGTAAATTTTTGCAAAATATATGCTGTCCTCTATCAGTGGTTGCATCTACGATAAAGGGGAAGATATCATCATCATCTGGACTTTCTTCACCTGGGGTGTGTGTTGAGCTCATTTTTTCGTTCGATGACTGTTAATATGTAATTATCAATGTGTCTAATTGGTTGATTCCAATTGTATAAATGTGCTGGTTTGTGTTTATACTGCTTTTTTATTCTTCTTTTTCCTCTTTTTGATGAATTTGAAGTTGTTTCTGAGTCAGAGAAATATAATTGATCGTGAATTGGGCAATTTTTATCTATTGATTGTTTTAGTTTATAAAGTTCGTCTAAACTGTTGGTTTCTGATTCTGAAAATGCGTTTCGATTTTTTGAAAATCTTTTTCGTGTTATTTGTCTTTGTTTAGTTATTATTTTTCTTTTTAGTGTTTGTCGTTTTGTTCTGATATATCCAACTGTTTGTGTATGAGGTGTGATTACAAGGTCGTATTTTTTGTTATCTATTTCACAATTGTGTAAAACGATTGTTTGTTTATTTCCTAGGTTTTTAAATGACATAAGGTTTAGGATGACGGGTGCAAAAGGTTGTTTAATGATTTCTATTTGCTTAAACTGTTAGTCCTTACGATTTTTTGGTTAGCTTAACCTGGGTCTATTTGTTCAGGGTTGGAGAGAAAAGTATATCATTCCGAAGAATAATTTTTTACTTTCTCGTGGCTAGTATAAGCTAAGCTGTTAACTTACTTAATCTTACTTAAGGGTAGTGATTGTGTTCAGGGTTGGAGAATAGTAAATCGATCCACAAGGTTCAGGTATAATTAGAACGCGAGTAGTTCGTTAGATACTATTTTAAACTTACTAAGTCTCAGATTTATCCTGGTTCTGGTAAGAGGGGGGATCAAGTGAAGGATGAATAACCGAAGTTCTTCACTGTTTATCCTAATTTGAATGATTAGTTTTGTTTAAAAATTTCTATTAGTCCTGGGTTTTTAGAAAGGGTTGGATAGTGAATCGACGTTTGAGGTCGTTAGACACTAGTTAAGTGGGTGGGGGAGAACAAAGTTGTTCTTTTTGATCCAAGGATAGGCCTTGATGATCAAGTTTGATATTCAATTAAATAGAAAATGATTTAAGATCCAAGGATAAGCCTTGATGATCTGATTTTAAATTTAAGTGAATTTAAGTTTAAAAAGATTTAAATTTGTGTAGAGAAAAGGTTTAGTGTTTTTATGATATTAGTGAGCTTATGAATGCTGTTATGTTTAGGTGATGAAGCTGGAACAAGAGGATGATTTATAATTACTAACCATTTATTGTCATGCTACTAATTTTTATTTTGATTTTTCAATAAATATTTTTCAAACATGTTTTGTATATTACTGCAGAATTTAGGAAAACGATCTGAGATCTCCTTATCAATCGTTATTGTATATTAATCATTTGGTTTAGCGCCTGAAATGATTTTGTAGATTGACTTCAAGATTTTATGTTTGCAAATGAAAATCTAAATTCATTGCTAGTAGTATTCTAAATACAAAAGTTTGTGTTGGCTTTTGCCGAACTATCATATAACTATATGGTAAGTTTCTACTTTGTCGTATGTCGTCTCTGGTTCGAGGTCTTCTTGCAATTCCGGGTAGTTCTCTTATCGTTCGGAATATTGGCTTTGATCTATTGAGTCGTAGAGACATTTCGATTAAATTATCGTCGTGTAACATTTTAAAAATGTTTTGTCTAAATTCTAATCTATTTTTGGTTAATTCTAAGCTATTAAGGTCTTGTTCGAGACTTATGGTCGCACCAGATGAGTTATGACCGAAGTGCATAACTCATAGAGTAATTTCGGATAGGGTACACCGTCTGCTCGTCACGCTATCTTATTTTCGGCCGGATAGATTCGTGCAACTTCTTAGTCTAATACCAATCCTAATCTTACTCTTATACTATCTAGTCTCAGGTTGTTTAACTAGTCTCTGCTAGGCTCAATAGATCTAGGGTATACTGGTTTATTGCGGTTGCTGAAGTCTTCTTGGAGAGTCAACTAATTTCTAAGTTAAATTCAAATCTCTCTGGTGCTGAAATTACAAGTAATTTCAGCACTTACAAATAAGTGGATTGTTAGTCAGATGGATCATGATTGGTTAATATTAAATACTTTACATTGGTAAAATATCTAATTTATCCAATCATAAAATGTAGTTTAGATCAGGTTCCAATTTTTTCAATACAGTTAATAAGTCGTTATACTAAAAAAATCAGTAATTGATGATACAAGGCAGTCGGAACATTCAGGGCTTCGCTGTAATATACGAGCAGTGATGTTCTATTTTCTATCAGAGTTGGTGCTATAAAAAAAGGAAAAATTATCTGCTTCTCTGAATTTGGTTTATGCAATTTTGGCAAATATGAATTCAACCGCTTGTGTTAAGGATAGTCGGCGACAGTGTAATTTACATATTTAATCTGTTGTCTCATTTTTCATCTGTTATAATTCTTACTTTGTACTGTTGTTAGAATTATGATTTTTATCTATGCGGAATTAGATGTTTTAATACTACTAATCAATCTATCTTCTTGTCTTATTTTAACATTAGTTATCAAGAATCAGCTCAATTATTTAGTCTGGGAACACCTTTAAAATCAATGGGTCAACTTATTATCTATCCAGCAAGATAAAAAAGTGTGATCTACTAACCCAGAGTTTAAAATGGATTATATTTGCTCAGCCATGCGTGAGAAAATTCTGATTGGCTGAAAGTTTAAATTAAAAGCACTGTTGACATTTTCCCACTTTACAGTGCTGGCGTAAATTATCCGGACGAAACGCATTAAACTAGAAATTTTAAACGCGTTTGCTCAAAAAGTTTTTTTAGGTATTAAATGATTAAGACAAAGTTTGCCTAAAATTAGAATTAAAACTGTGCAAAATTTTTTGCCCCAAAAATGGATCTTTTTTTTTGGTTAATATAAAATCATGTTTAAACTACTTGGTCACTGACATAATTTTATCAAAGCGAGTCTCTTACGTAGCTCGACAAATTTCAAAAAAGGTAAGTACTCCAGAAAACTGCGCATATTGTTTAAAAATTGTTTTTGATTTTATGAAAATTGGTGCTTTATATAGTGAAAATGACCTTTTCTGTCTTTCAAAAAAAATTAATTGGTTTATATAAGGTTTTGAAAAATATAGGTTTGTTGGGCCACGTAAGATTGTTGGGCCACGCAAAAAGCTCATTTTGATATAATTGCAGTGATCGACCAAGTAATTTTAGCGTAATTATTGATTAACTAAAAAAGTCAAAAATGATTCATTTTTGGATTAAATTTTTGAAACCGTATTTTGCCAAACAAATTGCACCAATATAATGCTACAAAAATTTTAAGCAAGTTTTGTCCTAATCTTTTATTACCTAAAAACCACGCAATTTGGTAAGAATGCGTTTTAAATTTTAGTTTAGTGCGTTTTGTCCCGATAAATTCAAATAGGCACTGTATTTAAGGGTTAGAGTTAATTGAACAATAATTGAATTTTATCTGTTAAATTTTGAGGAGTTTTTGTCCTAAATGGCACAACTTTATAAATAAAACATCTTGAACTGAAAAAATTACATGTTTAAATCTAGTGAGATAATTTTAGACAAAGGTTTAACAGGCTGAAACATTTCAAGCAACGTTTTTCGATCAAAATTTTATACGGGTAGAGATGATACAGATATGAAAAAAAAATTTAATCTGTCCTAAAAAAAAATAACGTTTTTCAAAAATATAAAATATTTTTTTTTCAAAATTTTAACGAGAGTTTTGTTCACATTGGTTGTTTTTCTTGTTATATTTGATTTCTTGGGTTTTTAGCTAATCACTCGAATTTTCGAATCAATTTATAAACTGAAGGTTGCAATAAGGTTTTGAATAGAAGGTGCAACTATACTTCGCACCAAGCACAGTTCCATAAAGGCCTGAAAAATTGCTGATGTAGTTTTATGTTGAATTAACACCTGCTCCATGAATGACGCAATTTTTGATAGCACATTTTTTTCGGTGTCACGAATTGTTTGTCTCATACAATTTCATATATGGCGACTATGGAAAAAACTGATCATACAATTTCATATATGGCGACTATGGAAAAATGCTTGTCATACAATTTTCATTGAAAATTTAAAAACTGTATTAAACGTTTTTAGAGAAATACTTTTGTTCTCTTCTCATCTTTTGAATCTCTCTGCTCAACAAAAGCATGATTTTAATTTCGGTCAAAAAATGCTCGTCATAAAATTTTGATATATGAAATTTGTATGATAAGCATTTTGCTCTAGAAAAAATAAAATCTTCAAAATTAATTTAACGATGTTTCTGGATGAGTTTACATGAGTTTAAAAAAATATTTATAACGTAGTCCAGGATGAGTTTTTCACCCAAAAAATCTAAAAATCACAAAAAAGTGTTTGTTTTTGTAAACACGATTAATATTTTTCTATTTCATTTCCTAAGATAAAAATAAATTTGTTATAAAAACAGGCCTTTTTTTTCTGAACAACCAAAATTTTCAAACCAAACATTATCTAGCCATATACAAAAAGTTACGTTGTGAAAGTTACATGTGAAAATGTAAACATTAACGTAGGTGGCATAATTCACCAAATGCAGTTTATCTTCGTGGTAACTGCCAGAAACACTCTGGGTTTTCTTATGACAAACAGTCCAGGGTTAGTGTTTCGGGTGAAAAACAAAGTTTCAAAACAATTTTTTTTGGTATTTTGATTTATGGAAAAAATGCTTATCATACAATTTCATAGTGTGGAAACAATGCCTGTCATAATATTTAATAGTATGGAAAAAATGCTTATCATGCTATTTTCGTAGTATTTTTTTGGTCTATGAAATAGTATGACAAGCATTTTTTTCATAATATGAAATAGTATGACAAGCATTTTTTGTCAACCCGGGGCATTAACTTATGGCGGTCAACCGGGAGATTTGCTCAGATTTAGCGTGATTTGGGAAACATCTGCCATATTCGATTTTTAACGCGACCCCTCTATCACAATCACAAATGCACCAAAATTTTGTCATAAAAAACTAAATTATTGTCATTTTAGCAACATTTAAGCTTTAGCTAGAAAGGTTTATAAATACTGACCTGAATAAATTCCTTCGGTTTGAAGTCTCGTCAGCTTGTTGTCCTTAGCCCATAGTATCTCAGCATAAAAATGAGAGTATAGAAGCAGGAACTTAAAAGTAATAAAAAACAGTCTGCTGTCTAGTCTACGCTGTAGAATTACTAGTCTCAGACCGGCGCATACAAAGAGCGGCGCAAATATGGGTGTAGCAAATCACGTGCTGTTTATTTCTAGGTAAAGATAAATTTATACATGCTCTTCTGTCTGGAAAAGATACCTCGGGATGTTTCTACATGTATTATTGTATTACGAAGTACATAGATAACCTATAAATCACGTGATGTAGTCATAGGTACATGTGCCGTGTGATAGAAGCGGTATGTTCTCAGATCATATCAACCGCAGCCCAGACTATCACTTCTGATTTGTTAAAGTAATAAAACTGCAACTTGCATTTAAACTTGACTTTTGTGGGTTAGATAAAATTTCTGTCTAGAATGAAAAAACGGGACTCAGCATAGCAAAAGGGAAAAATTTCAAGCATTGCGGGTGAAAAACATAGCCATGGTTTGGTTCGCGTTTGGTTCAAACACTGTTCAAGCAATGGTTTGTTCAAAAATACTTTGCTTTGCGTTTTTTTTTTGGTTCTAGCCCCCTCCCAGAAGATTGAAAAAGGAAAATGAAAAGTACTTAATTCAAAATATTACGAGGCCAAAATGTGCATTGGATAGCCGCACAATTTGTTGTCTGTATGTTCCTCTTTTTCAGAGACAGGTCTTTAACATGTTCCGAAATATAGGTGGATTCCACTTAAAATATTTCCGTGAATTCCGCCTACAAAATCCTGTAACGTAAAGTTTGTCGGCACATTAATTTTTTCGCGGATTCCGCAACGAGCGAGGGTAGCTAGTTGTTCCGGAATCAGCAAGTGTAAGCGGAGTCCCCAAAATTAACGCGGATTCCGCAAAAGTACGCGAATTCAACAAAGATACATGAATAGTAGAAAAACACAAAAGATAGCGCAAAAAGTAAAGGAACCCAATTTTTCCAGGAAAAACAAAAAACTCAGGACAGGAAAATCCTTATTTACGCTCCACACACGGTATGGGTACAAAAATTAGGAAAGAACTAAGACTACTAAGAAATAGCGGCTTTGCATTTGTTCCACATCCAAAAAACGTACGGGAACAGTAGACCTACCCAATTAAGCAATCGTGTGGCATACAAGTCAGCTCGACACAATAACAACTATTGGTTTATAAAATTAGAAAAACCAGATGCTCCAGTGCATGCAAAGTTCGTGAAACAAAGAGAGGGGCAATACGTCAAGGCAAAACCAAAAGCGGCAAAAGAAAATCAACGTACTCAAAGACTCAAAGATCCAGCAGTGCCTCGGCACGAAAGGACAAAGCGGAGGAAACAACAAAACAACAGAACCCATCGTCAAACGCAAACTAACCGGTACAAGGATCCAGCAAGAAAACAACAGTAAGCAGCAAGGTCGCAAAACAAAAAAAGTCTAGATAAAACGGCAAATGGACTCGCGGAGCACTCTGACGAAAAAACATAAGCTTCAAATTTTCGTAGACATCATTGTCGGAATCAGACATCATCATGTTTTTGTCAGCGGAGAAAGAACAACCAATGTGAAAAATAATACCTGGGAAAACACGAGATTCATTACCCTCTGAATGAACACAGGAACCCCAATCAATAATGGAGTTAATGGGGGAATGAATACACAACTTGAAGGAGAAGACGCGACACGAACCAAAACCTATCTGAAGTTCCTGGAAAACCTAAATTTTGGTTAAAACAAAATCACTAAGAGAGAAACGAAGGAGGTTACCGAATTTTTAACAAAGAGCGTGTCATGGGCAGCCAGGGAAAGCAGACTCCAGGGACATCAAATAGTCAGAAAAACCAAGAACAAGGCAAGTTGAGAAACTCTTAAAACAGATGCAACAAGAGGGGATCAGAAAGAGGAAAAAGACAGAGGATGAAAACAAACAAAAAAATACAAGGAAGACAGAAAACCGGAAGACAGTGAAACTCAAAGAGCGGAGAGGTGCGAGGGAAATGGGGAGTGCAACCCGATAGTAAACAATTTCAAGATAAAACTTGAACTCATTAAAAAATGGAGAACTACCGGGGATTTTTATCCTCTCGGTTTTATAGCCCTAGATATTTTTATAAAATAAATATTTCACTTTAAGTTATACATCCTATAATTTTGATGTAATTTCTGTGTTCGGTCTTGAAGGTCAATGTATTGAGGTAACCTTCACGGCACCAGCGATTGGTTCAAGAAATCTTTATAAGAAAGAGGCCTCTTGTCTACAATTTGATCCCATCAAAAAATTAGAATAGGTCTTTTTTGCTTCTTGTTTTATTTATTAAAGGCACCGAAGAGTAGATACGATTAAAGAACCCATCCAAATAAAATTGTAAGATAAGATTTTCTTTGACAAGAAAAAATATTGATAGAATATATTGGTCCACTGGTTCTTTTTGAATCTGCTCGGTTTGTCAAAACGAGACAATCGTCAGTCGTAAGAACGATCGCAAAAAATGATTACATAAAAAAAAACAATTTATAAGCTGCAGCATGAAGAAAGGGGTAATGAAAAATTTAATCGTAGAATTGTAACGTGAAACGTCAATGACGGGTAACGTCTATATTTGGCTTAATTCTGGTTTCAAGTAACAGATCATCTAAGTTGCGATTGTCTCTTAATACTCTAAGTTAAAAGCTGCAAAAACAATTTTCTTCCTTTCACGTCAGGTAGTTTTTAATAACTTTTGTAACAGTTTGAACAACGGTGGGTTCTTGTTTCTCTGTTTGAAAACAATATTTATTTTCGGTTGTGGATGATCAAATTTTCTTATAATTTGATCGAACAGTTTTTCAAAACAGCCTTAAGTTTGTGTTCATCGAACAATTTTTTATGATTTGAAAATAGTGATACGTATAAAGAAAAACTTATCAAGGTCTCATTAGAAACTATTTTTTTTGGCTTTGACCAGAACGAAATGTTTTGAAACTAGTATGAATTGACTGACAATTGCTCACGTGATGCATTTTTAGTTTTTTTTCTCCATACTTTTCTTATTTTAGTTTAGTTTGTTTTAAACGCTACATCTTTCTGAAACAAAATTTGCACTAAAATGATTTTTTTCAGGTTCTATTTTTTGTAATAATGATTAATTAAGTGACTTTTCAGCAAACAATCCCACTGTTGCTGTACTTCTGTTTTGTGAAATGATCATATGCTTCAAGAACAATTTTTAAAAATGTTTTTTGATTGAAACTGTTAATGTCAAAAAAAAAATATGGAATTTTTGATCGAAAAAAAGCAACCGTTCTTTCTAAGAGACGTCCAATCTTTGTAACTGTTTTTCATTTAAAATAGACATGAAGCACATGATTAAATCAATATGAATAATGCTATTCCACTATGAAAAATGCTAAAACTAAAAAAAATGTTAACAAATCTATCAAAAAACCGGTCACGTCAAAAATCAGTAACTTCCCATTTAGTACAATTAAGGTTAACAGGGGCGGCTCTAGGATTTTCTCGAGGGGGGGGGAGCGGACTTTCAAAAAATACTCGAAAACTTTGTCGACCTATTTTTTAGATGGACCATATTGATTTTTCGAGCTCTCCCAGAGCAGTAAAAAGATTCTGTTTTGGATAAATTTTCTGCGCCGCATGCAAAATTTTGAAAAAACAGGCCAAAGGTGTTTTAGCCACTTTTTGAAAAATGTTGACCAACAAAATCGCGTTTTTTCGGCGCGCGCTCCCTCCTCAAAATAAGTAAATATTGGCGCCAAAGGCGTCTTCAGAAAAATTTTGAGGTCTCTCACCAAAAATGGATATCTCAAAATAGTACAAAGGGGGTCGAATCCCTGAGAAAGGGAAGCTAACCCCCCCCCCCCCCCGCCCCCTAAATCCGTCCCTGAAGGTCAGTAAACTTTTTCAATTATGCGCAGACAATTTCTAAAAAGCATTCTGCAGCCGATTGGGTTAAGGTTCTAAACGAGGACAAGTATGTCTCAGAAGTCTGTTCCCGAGCGCGAGGGAAAAAAACTAAGCATTTACGTTTATTATTTAGTTAAATAAAGTTTTTAATATTCCTTTCGTTTTGATTTTTAGTTTTCTTTTTTTGTTTATCATCTCAACTTCAAATGAGGTCTGCATAGCTTTCGATTTGCGCCTCCAGTGTCGTTTTGTTCAGATCGTGTTGGCGCTTCAGCAACAGAAAAGGCGTGATCAGATCTTCGCCAATCATTTCGCACATGACTTGGTCTTGTTCAAGAGCATTCAGTGATGTATCCAGATTTCGCGGGATCTCTTTTTCTTCATTAAAACCAGGAGGGGGAGGCTACAAAAGTTCAAATTTAATCAAATTTCTAGATTCTTTCTAAAATCTTTGAGGCTAAGTAATCATTTTTGAAAATATCATGAAAAATGCGCTGCAATTAGTTGTATTGTATCAACTTTAAGTTTCCAAATTTGCATGAGATAGTTCGCGATTTGAATTGAACTAACCGTTAGCTTCTTGCGCAAACCATCAATCCCTGCAGCCAAAATAGCCGACAAGACAAGATATGGATTGGCAGCAGCTCCCCCTCCCCTGTATTCCAAGTATGTTCCCGAAGACTCAGATCTTTTCACTCTTACCAATGAGGATCTGTTCTCTTCAGCATAGCAAATATGGTACGGCGCAAAACCTCCCTCATAGAACCTGTTGTAACAGTTATTAGTGTGACATACTAAAGCAGTTATAGCTGGCGCATGTTCCAACACACCCGCAATCCAGTTTTTAGCCAGGTCAGATAAGCCATCAGAGTCTGAGTCATCGGTGAAGACGTTGGTTCCAGATTTGTTCCAGAGGGAGAAATTATAGTGACCCCCACTTTGGACCGCGAGCCATGGGTTACACATGAACGTCGCCCGGAATCCAAGGTCAATGGCAGTCTCTTTCACACATTGTTTGTACATCAAAGCATGATCGGCCGCTTTGATTCCCCAATAAGGCTTCATAGTTAGTTCAAGTTGTCCCTGTCCGTGTTCATGCATTATAGTTTCAAGAAGAACCCCCGCTTTTTCAAGCCGGTCCGAAACTTCGAAGCAAAAATCCTCAGTTGCTTTCAGACCTACGGGTGAGTATATATGCATCTTTGAAGTAACAGGCTTGCCATCCTTGGCCATAGCAAACTCGTACTCGAGTGCTGAGTACAGACTCAAACCGAATTCTTTTTCCAGAGATCCGAGGAGCTTTTTACAGACAACCCGCGGGTCGAACCCGCACGGTGTAGAATTTTTGTCTTTTTGGTGCATTTCTCCGAATACCTGGGCTATTTTACGACCCGATTTCGAGCCCGACCAAGGACATAAATGCCAGGTGTCGGCTTCTGGAATTATGAAGACATCTGGATACCCTGCGTCGCTGATTTTTGGGTAATCGGCCGGAATGCTTTCAGAAGACAAGATGCATGTCACGTTTGGAATGCTCAGTCCAGATTTCTTTATCTGAGGATAAGTGTCTCTGTGAACAACTTTGCTCCGAGATATTCCCATGGTATCGCAGGTTGTAACACGAATAAAGGCTGGTTCATCTTTTGTCGCGCTGGGTTTGAGTACCAGTATAATAGCTGGGTCCTTTATAAAAAGCAGCTATGAAATGAGATAGTCCGTGATATGTTCACGAAAAAGCTTCAAAAAGGCAATTGAGCAATGAAAAACCCGTATATCATTAGTTTGATGCGCACAAGTTTTCCCAGTAGCGGGCTTAAGGAGGGTGGGAAATAACTCTCTCAGCACCCAAAGGGCCCCCCTTTGATACTATTGTACGACACTCATATTTCAACTGACGAACCTTAAAACTTTTCTGAAAGGAGACTTTGGTGCCAAAATACTCTAATTGTGAAGGGAAACGCGTCAAAATAGGATCTAAAAAAGGTCGATTCACCCTCCCGCTCCCCCTCGTGAAAAACCTATATTCGTTCCTGGACTCATCAAGCTTTCGTTTATATTCAAGGGACCCAATTATCATATTTATACCTAGATTTGAACATAATTTCGTCCTCAAAATGAGTGAAAGTTAGGTTACTAATTAGATTTGTTGGTCAGTTTAACCAACAGATATAAAGAATGGGCTTGATATGATGCAACTAAGAGCAAAATCACCTCAATATACTCATATGAATGTCAATAATATATCGAATCTTTTGAATTATAACTGTCGATCAAATCTTCGGTCTAATCAGTCAATGTAAAGGTTTATTTGATAGCTAAAGGTAAAGAGCAGAGGCAAACAGCACTTTAATCAAATAATACACCAAATTGAATTAGACTTTAGACTTGCGATTGTTCTCTAAATCAGAATCCGCACTCCATTTAGCTCAAGTTTATGATATAGTTCATCTCTTTTTTTAGCTCTAAATGTGAAACAAAGCTAGAATGCCTGCTTGCATCAATTCAACACAAGTATCTTCCGACTGCCCATTAACTTCTCGCGGATATTTTTTAATAATTGAAAAACATGTTAAAGCTTTAAACTTAGATACTGGAACCAGATCTAAACTAGATTTTATTATTGGATATTATTCTGATATTTTATCTCTATAAAATATTGAATACTAACCAATCATACTCCATCAAACTAACAACCCCCTTATTTGTAAGTGCTGAAACTACTTGTAGTTTCAGCACCAGAGCAATTTGAATTACACTTACAATACAGTTGTTCTCATTCTGGAACTAACTCGCATAAACCGGTGTACACTAGATCTATTGAGACTAGGAGATATAAGAGTAAGATTAAGATTGGTATTAGACTAAAAAGTTGCACGAATCTATCCGGCCGAAAATAAGATAGCGTGACGAGCAGACGGTGTACCTTATCTGAAATTACTCTATGAGTTTAATCAATAGATCATAACTCATCTAGTGCGACCAAAAGTCTCGAACAGACCTTAACTAGTCTAGATTTAGAAAAAATAGATTAGAATTAGACATATACAACATTTTAAAAAAATGTTATATGACAAAATTTAGTAGAAATGTCTCTACGACTCAATAGATCAGAGCCAATTTTCCGATCAATACGAGAACCACCCATATTGGAAGAAGACCTCGGAAAAGAGACGACGTACGACTAGGAAGAAATCTACCAATTAATTTCATGATTGTACGACAAAAACGAGATCAAACTTTTATATTTAGAATACTTCCAGCAGTAAATTTAAATTTTCATTTACTGACATAAAATTTTGAAGAAACATCTTCAATAACCTTTCATGACGCTAAACCTAATAATTATACAATAACGACTGATAAAAACAACACTAGTCGTTCTCCTTGAAAAATCTGCAGTAAATTAAAAAAAAATCTTGAAAAAAATATTTATTGAATATAAATTACAAAAACTAGTTAGTATAAAGCATAAATTGTTAGACTATATAGATAATTCGTTCATCCCAGTTTCATCACCTAAATCATAACAGCAAATCTCAAAAACTAAGAAACATCAAAACTAAAATCTTAACCTTTTTAACTTAACCTTTTATCGAAAAACTATCGAGGCTTATCCTTGTTTTCACTTAAATTAATTTCCTTTAGAATAATAGATCATCAAGGTTTCCCTTGGATCTTTAAATTAATTTAAATTGAATCTAAATTTCTGATCATCAAGGCTTCCCTTGGATCTTTATATTAATTTAAACTAAATCTAAAAATCTGATCATCAAAAGCTTCCCTTGGACCTTTAAATTAATTTAAACTAAATCTAAATTTCTGATCATCAAGGCTTATCCTTGGATCAAATAGAACAGTTTTGTTCTCCCCCTCCCATATTAATAAGTGTCTAACGACCTCAAACGTCGATTCACTACCCAACTCTTATTAAAGTACCAGAATAAACAAAAAATTTTCAAATAGCTAACCATTCTAATTAGGATAAACAGTGAAGAACTTCGGTTACTCATCCTTCACTTGATCCCCTTCCTCTTAAATTTCCCAGGCTAAAACACTTAAACGTAGTCAATCATAAAACAGTATCTAACAAACTACTTGCGTTCTTGTTATACCTGAACCTTGTGGATCGATTTACTATTCTCCAACCCTTGATCACAAATCACTACCCCTAAGTAAGATTAGGTAAGTCTTAACTTAGAATTATTCACCAGAAAGTAAACATCATTCTCACGAATCGATATATGCTTTTCTCTCCAACCCGACAAATACGACCCAAGTTAAGCTAACCTCAAAAATTGTAAGAACTAACAGTTTAAGACACTAGAAATCACTAACCCCAAAATTGCATCCAACATCCTAAACCTTATGTCAAGAGACAATTTGGGAAACAAACAAACAATTATATTACACAACTGTATAATTAACGACGAAAAATACGTCCTCATAATCACACCACACAGACAAACAATGCTATACATAAAAACAAAAAACAAACACTGAGAAAGAAAATTATTAACAAACAAAAACAAATTATTAGGAAACGATTTTCAAAACGAAGAAACGCAAGTACCAAAAAGCTTAATTTAAAAAGTGACACAAGTTAACTTACAGACACCCCGACAATGGCTGTCCGTAAATTTTAGACACCATCTGAGCACAAAAAAAAGTTTAGGACACAAATTGCACGAAAAACCCTCGAAAAACCGCCAAAAAATGGAACAATTTTTAATGGAATTTGTAGACAAATTTTTCAACTTTTTGGGACAATCGTGTAAACTTATTTTGCGAGACGCAAGATCTAGCCTATAAAACCCAGATTAGTTAATAAAAGCAGCCCCAGAACATCAACATGAGAAAAATTCGCGTCCCAACCCAAACATCTGAAATCCACCGAAAAACAAGGAATTTGGGCTATTTTTCTAGTTTTTCAAAACTAGGGACAAAATTCAAAATTTGAAGAACGTTGGGCACTAGAAGTGACTATTGGCTATGACTAGGACAAAAATATAGATGAATTCATTTTTAATTGCGCTAGGGAGAAACTTTTCAAGATTTCAATATAATGAAAAACAAAGAAAGTTCAAAGTGAAAAAATTGCATACTACCAGAGTTTGACCGTAGCAGTACTTTGCGCCCCAATAAACACGCACTGCAGACTCCACCGAGTGTATGAACACCTATTTAATGTTATGCAATGATTGTATAACATGTCAGTTAAACAAACCATACCCAAAACAAAAACAAATTGAAGAAAAACAAGATTTTAAAGGACAAAGTCTATAGTTCAATCACAGAATTTCATTTGATAAACAAGGACCAATATCACCATCCTCAGAAGGAAACTCATATTTAATGGTCATAGTCGACGCATTTACACAATACGTAGTACTTAACCCAGTGCCCCATTGTAATGCTTATTATGCATTTACAACACTTTATGAACACTGGATAGCAAAATTCGGATTACCCGAAATCCTTGTTACAGACAATGGCACTGAATTTATAAACAACGAAATTATCACACTATGCCACTTATAAAATATTAAACCACGTACATCTCATACACCTTGGACTACTGGATTAGTCGAAGGCATGAACCGTTCATTACAAAAATATCTCAGATGTATCATTAAAGGAAATGACAAACGATATACTGAATGGTCAAAAGATGTAAAACTATTCCCCTTATCTTATAAATCACAAATCACAACAACTTTAGGACTGTCACCCTATGACATGGTTTTCAATCAAAAACCTGGAAACCGATAATGTTCACAGCAAACTCTTCAAAAAATACACAAGGTTATTGTCAACCGAATAAAGAATCAATTTGTTATAACTTACCTTTACATACACACGATGAAGATCATTTTCATCACCCACAAATTCTTAAATTAGCCTCCCGTACACACACCGAATGGATTTTAAACAGAGATAAAAAACACAATGAAACTTACCAAAAAGTAACAAAAAAGTTGTTACAAAGACAAAACATTAATGAACAAATAAATTCACGCTTTACACCAGCCTCCGATTTAAAAATTGGAACATTTGTTTTAATACCCAATTTTAACACTCAAAAAGGAATCTCTAAAAAATTACAACCCCTTCGAAAAGGACCATACCAAATAATTGCCAAACCCACTGATGTCACATATAAAATTACCGACTCAAACAAAAAAGAAATTGTTCAACACCGAAACAACCTATTACCTTATTACCCAAAAGAATACGCACTACGCGAACTAACTCAATTATATTCTTTCACAGGTTTAAAAGTTATTCAAAATACCCCACATATGGAGAATAAAACAAAGGAACAACATGACATTCATCTCGAAAACCAAAATAAAAAATCAACTATAACGAAAAACAATACAAAAAAGCTAGATCAAAATATACCTCAAAAAGAAAGAAAAAATAGAAAATTGACAGAAAAAATAATACCCCAAGAACAAATCGACAAATCAGAACATAGAGAGTCATCACGACTCAGAAATCAACCACGTAAAAACTATAAAACATTCATTCCACAGTCTAAAATATTAAAGAAAGTTGAATTACAGAAACCACTTTAAAATTGATTAACATTTTCACCTCCTGGAAGGTCTTATAAACACCCGTACTTTTTCTCAAAACTCATGCTGGAAAGCACTTCAAAAAACTAGTTCAATTTCAGCCAATAAGAACCTTTCCGAATCATCCCCTTATTTTTGACACGACTTCTTTAGCCGACAAACAATCACCTTCAAGCATATCTCTAACTATAACTAAAAGACCTACAGCCCGTTGATATTACTATCCTAGAATTCATCCATAACACCAGATATAACTATAAACTTTTTAACCACATCCAAAAAACACCTTATGAACTCTTACCTAGCAATGAGGAGCACAAAATCATTAAAGCACTCGAATTGCTTTGGCCACGTCTCCAAACTAAATACATCATTCGTTTGATAGCTAAATTACTAACATCATCAGAAATCATACACGACGTTTTTCCTCACGGATTCTTCATAGACGAATAAGCTAATATGAATTTAAAAAATTATACTAATAAGTTAGAACAAAAACTAACCATTCTTTACAAATGTTTTTTCTTTTGATCTCGTCTTCACAGGCACGTTCATCAATCATCTACAAAAAAGAAAAACAAAACAAAAAACAGAAAACTTTTTTCTTGAATCATAAATTTATTTTAACCAATTACAATAAATGAAGCAGTAAAATTTACCCCCAAAACAGCAATAAATTGATATATAAACTCATTTCCCATATGCAGTAAATATTCTTAAAATGAAAACAAATTGATAATTTCAACCTCACAAATGAAGCCGTAAAATTAATAATTTCATAGTACTAAGCTAATAAAAAATGCCTATAAAATTAAGGCAGTACTAACCTGTTCAAAGAGGCTTCTTTATTGTTTTAAATTTTCACTCGCCCACAACCCTATCCACAATCGCACAGCTCGCCCACGAAGAATTGTTTAAAATAATGAATAGAAGTTTTAACTTTGACTGATAACAACTCTAACCAGTTTTAACACATTTCAAATTTTACTTTAACTAGGTTGGAAAGGAATTATATAATAATCCAAACTAACCAACGCAGCTTACTAAACACCACAAGCCACAACATAACAGCATGACTAAAAAAAGAAAACCCACGGTACCAAAACCGGATTAAAACAAGCTTAGAACTGGATAAATTATTCTCTTAAGAATAATCGAACTAAACAAGAACGGTTTTGCGATAAAAATTAAAACAAGATCATAACTAAAAACAAAAGTAATAAAGATTTATATATGTAAATACTACAATGCAGTATATAGATAACATACAGCCCAAAAACGAGCAGCAAGGAACTTGACAACCCAATCACACTCCAACTACGGAATGGCAAAACACACCCGACATGCTGCCTACAGTCACTACACTCAACGGATTTAAAGTACGACTTGGCATCGCAACAAAAGAAACCCATTGAAACAGAACAATGGCCATCTCGATGTTCAAGTATACGTACGGATCCAATTCACCAGGAACTTCATCCAAAGCCAAACGACATGCCACATACGAACGTGATTGGAGCATTGCTATTCTCTAATCAACCAAATCAACACTCATCACAACCGATCAGATATCATCATACGATCTCCCGAAACGATCGTGATAACAATCCTTCTTCCTAATCGGAAAAAAGAATATGCTCGCAACTTCTAAAGAAAGACACATCATCCATCCTCCACTACAGTAGAACACTGAAGAACTAAAACTCTGTAAACCCCGGATGGGTGGAACCAGATCTAAGCTAGAATTTATTATTGGATATTATTCTGATATTTTATCTTTATAAAATATTGAATACTAATCAATCATACTCTATCAAACTAACAACTCCCTTATTTGTGAGTGCTGAAAATACTTGTAGTTTCAGCAACAGAGCAATTTGATTTAAATTTAGAATACAGTTGTTCTCATTCTGGAACTAAATCGCATAAACCAGTGCACACTAGATCTATTGAGACTAGGAGATATCAGAGTAAGATTAAGCTTGGTATTAGACTAAGAAGTTGCACGAATCTATCCGGCCGAAAATAAGATAGCGTGACGAGCAGACGGTGTACCTTATCTGAAATTACTCTATGAGTTTAACCAATAGATCATAACTCAATACTTTGAACGAGATTTTCTGCGTTAGTTATAACAGAACAGAATTAAGGGTAGGATTGTCATCACTGCCCGAGTTTCTGAGTAAAATTTCTTTTCAAAAAATCTGTTCTTTATGATACAAATATCTAAAAAAAAATGGGTATCAAAATTTTTGCCAAAACTCAAACAAATACTTTCAGTTCCATTTTTAAAAATTAGACATTAGATGAAAAATGACATTGTCACCCTTTGGGTGGCCAGGGCATCGAAATCTTGCTTCCAAGGTCAAAAAAAGACAGGCGTCAAAAAAAAGGCGTTGCACGATGCTGAGTGATATATCACAATCAGTTGATTTTATTCTGATATCAGAACAAGACTGCTCGTATCAGGGCGAAACCCTGAATGTTCCAACTACCTTTTAAGATTTATGGAGCAAAAATAACATAAAAAACCTAAATGTAATAAAACAAAATGAAAATTTTTTTTTTCCAAAGTTTGATATTTTTCATGAAAATCATCCCCCCACACGCCATTTAGAGTACAAAAGGATAGATTTCGTTCCTTGAAACAAACCAATCATGGTAAATAAGCTTCTTTCAACCAATTTAGAAGGATTTCTAAGACGGATTAAATATCCGCTTACGCCTTAATAGTCCCAAATTGGTCAAAATGGCAACCTTTAAACCCTGATAACTTTACGAAAAATGATCACAGGTGAAATAATTTTTCAAATTTAAGCCCAGGACAACAATACCTTTTGAATGATTAAAAAAAAATCCGACAAAATGGCTAGTTAAAAAGTCGAAACTTGTCTGAAGAAAAAAAAACCCACCCCGAGCACAAATATTCCATTACTTTCGTATCGAAAGTCGGAACAATAAAACACCGCAACAGAATGACAAAGTATGGTTTTAATTGATCTGACCATTTAAAATGGGGAGCAATTTTGTATTCGGGTGTTTTTGTTTTATTTTTCTATTTTCTTCGGCGCAAAATCAAGTATCAGAAATGACAAATAATCATCGGAATCATTTTAAAGACTTTCACTCATGATTCGAACGACAATAAAAACATTCAAATTTCAATCATCGCTTTCTTAGTTTTTTATTTTTTGTTCCGACTTTCGATACGAAAGTAACGGAATATTTGTGCTCGGGGTGGGTTTTTTTTTTCTTCAGACAAATTTCGACTTTTTAACTAGCCATTTTGTCGGATTTTTTTTTAATCATTCAAAAGGTATTGTTGTCCAAGAGCCAATTTTCCGATCAATACGAGAACCACCCATATTGGAAGAAGACCTCGGAAAAGAGACGACGTACGACTAGGAAGAAATCTACCAATTAATTTCATGATTGTACGACAAAAACGAGATCAAACTTTTATATTTAGAATACTTCCAGCAGTAAATTTAAATTTTCATTTACTGACATAAAATTTTGAAGAAACATCTTCAATAACCTTTCATGACGCTAAACCTAATAATTATACAATAACGACTGATAAAAACAACACTAGTCGTTCTCCTTGAAAAATCTGCAGTAAATTAAAAAAAAATCTTGAAAAAAATATTTATTGAATATAAATTACAAAAACTAGTTAGTATAAAGCATAAATTGTTAGACTATATAGATAATTCGTTCATCCCAGTTTCATCACCTAAATCATAACAGCAAATCTCAAAAACTAAGAAACATCAAAACTAAAATCTTAACCTTTTTAACTTAACCTTTTATCGAAAAACTATCGAGGCTTATCCTTGTTTTCACTTAAATTAATTTCCTTTAGAATAATAGATCATCAAGGTTTCCCTTGGATCTTTAAATTAATTTAAATTGAATCTAAATTTCTGATCATCAAGGCTTCCCTTGGATCTTTATATTAATTTAAACTAAATCTAAAAATCTGATCATCAAAAGCTTCCCTTGGACCTTTAAATTAATTTAAACTAAATCTAAATTTCTGATCATCAAGGCTTATCCTTGGATCAAATAGAACAGTTTTGTTCTCCCCCTCCCATATTAATAAGTGTCTAACGACCTCAAACGTCGATTCACTACCCAACTCTTATTAAAGTACCAGAATAAACAAAAAATTTTCAAATAGCTAACCATTCTAATTAGGATAAACAGTGAAGAACTTCGGTTACTCATCCTTCACTTGATCCCCTTCCTCTTAAATTTCCCAGGCTAAAACACTTAAACGTAGTCAATCATAAAACAGTATCTAACAAACTACTTGCGTTCTTGTTATACCTGAACCTTGTGGATCGATTTACTATTCTCCAACCCTTGATCACAAATCACTACCCCTAAGTAAGATTAGGTAAGTCTTAACTTAGAATTATTCACCAGAAAGTAAACATCATTCTCACGAATCGATATATGCTTTTCTCTCCAACCCGACAAATACGACCCAAGTTAAGCTAACCTCAAAAATTGTAAGAACTAACAGTTTAAGACACTAGAAATCACTAACCCCAAAATTGCATCCAACATCCTAAACCTTATGTCAAGAGACAATTTGGGAAACAAACAAACAATTATATTACACAACTGTATAATTAACGACGAAAAATACGTCCTCATAATCACACCACACAGACAAACAATGCTATACATAAAAACAAAAAACAAACACTGAGAAAGAAAATTATTAACAAACAAAAACAAATTATTAGGAAACGATTTTCAAAACGAAGAAACGCAAGTACCAAAAAGCTTAATTTAAAAAGTGACACAAGTTAACTTACAGACACCCCGACAATGGCTGTCCGTAAATTTTAGACACCATCTGAGCACAAAAAAAAGTTTAGGACACAAATTGCACGAAAAACCCTCGAAAAACCGCCAAAAAATGGAACAATTTTTAATGGAATTTGTAGACAAATTTTTCAACTTTTTGGGACAATCGTGTAAACTTATTTTGCGAGACGCAAGATCTAGCCTATAAAACCCAGATTAGTTAATAAAAGCAGCCCCAGAACATCAACATGAGAAAAATTCGCGTCCCAACCCAAACATCTGAAATCCACCGAAAAACAAGGAATTTGGGCTATTTTTCTAGTTTTTCAAAACTAGGGACAAAATTCAAAATTTGAAGAACGTTGGGCACTAGAAGTGACTATTGGCTATGACTAGGACAAAAATATAGATGAATTCATTTTTAATTGCGCTAGGGAGAAACTTTTCAAGATTTCAATATAATGAAAAACAAAGAAAGTTCAAAGTGAAAAAATTGCATACTACCAGAGTTTGACCGTAGCAGTACTTTGCGCCCCAATAAACACGCACTGCAGACTCCACCGAGTGTATGAACACCTATTTAATGTTATGCAATGATTGTATAACATGTCAGTTAAACAAACCATACCCAAAACAAAAACAAATTGAAGAAAAACAAGATTTTAAAGGACAAAGTCTATAGTTCAATCACAGAATTTCATTTGATAAACAAGGACCAATATCACCATCCTCAGAAGGAAACTCATATTTAATGGTCATAGTCGACGCATTTACACAATACGTAGTACTTAACCCAGTGCCCCATTGTAATGCTTATTATGCATTTACAACACTTTATGAACACTGGATAGCAAAATTCGGATTACCCGAAATCCTTGTTACAGACAATGGCACTGAATTTATAAACAACGAAATTATCACACTATGCCACTTATAAAATATTAAACCACGTACATCTCATACACCTTGGACTACTGGATTAGTCGAAGGCATGAACCGTTCATTACAAAAATATCTCAGATGTATCATTAAAGGAAATGACAAACGATATACTGAATGGTCAAAAGATGTAAAACTATTCCCCTTATCTTATAAATCACAAATCACAACAACTTTAGGACTGTCACCCTATGACATGGTTTTCAATCAAAAACCTGGAAACCGATAATGTTCACAGCAAACTCTTCAAAAAATACACAAGGTTATTGTCAACCGAATAAAGAATCAATTTGTTATAACTTACCTTTACATACACACGATGAAGATCATTTTCATCACCCACAAATTCTTAAATTAGCCTCCCGTACACACACCGAATGGATTTTAAACAGAGATAAAAAACACAATGAAACTTACCAAAAAGTAACAAAAAAGTTGTTACAAAGACAAAACATTAATGAACAAATAAATTCACGCTTTACACCAGCCTCCGATTTAAAAATTGGAACATTTGTTTTAATACCCAATTTTAACACTCAAAAAGGAATCTCTAAAAAATTACAACCCCTTCGAAAAGGACCATACCAAATAATTGCCAAACCCACTGATGTCACATATAAAATTACCGACTCAAACAAAAAAGAAATTGTTCAACACCGAAACAACCTATTACCTTATTACCCAAAAGAATACGCACTACGCGAACTAACTCAATTATATTCTTTCACAGGTTTAAAAGTTATTCAAAATACCCCACATATGGAGAATAAAACAAAGGAACAACATGACATTCATCTCGAAAACCAAAATAAAAAATCAACTATAACGAAAAACAATACAAAAAAGCTAGATCAAAATATACCTCAAAAAGAAAGAAAAAATAGAAAATTGACAGAAAAAATAATACCCCAAGAACAAATCGACAAATCAGAACATAGAGAGTCATCACGACTCAGAAATCAACCACGTAAAAACTATAAAACATTCATTCCACAGTCTAAAATATTAAAGAAAGTTGAATTACAGAAACCACTTTAAAATTGATTAACATTTTCACCTCCTGGAAGGTCTTATAAACACCCGTACTTTTTCTCAAAACTCATGCTGGAAAGCACTTCAAAAAACTAGTTCAATTTCAGCCAATAAGAACCTTTCCGAATCATCCCCTTATTTTTGACACGACTTCTTTAGCCGACAAACAATCACCTTCAAGCATATCTCTAACTATAACTAAAAGACCTACAGCCCGTTGATATTACTATCCTAGAATTCATCCATAACACCAGATATAACTATAAACTTTTTAACCACATCCAAAAAACACCTTATGAACTCTTACCTAGCAATGAGGAGCACAAAATCATTAAAGCACTCGAATTGCTTTGGCCACGTCTCCAAACTAAATACATCATTCGTTTGATAGCTAAATTACTAACATCATCAGAAATCATACACGACGTTTTTCCTCACGGATTCTTCATAGACGAATAAGCTAATATGAATTTAAAAAATTATACTAATAAGTTAGAACAAAAACTAACCATTCTTTACAAATGTTTTTTCTTTTGATCTCGTCTTCACAGGCACGTTCATCAATCATCTACAAAAAAGAAAAACGAAACAAAAAACAGAAAACTTTTTTCTTGAATCATAAATTTATTTTAACCAATTACAATAAATGAAGCAGTAAAATTTACCCCCAAAACAGCAATAAATTGATATATAAACTCATTTCCCATATGCAGTAAATATTCTTAAAATGAAAACAAATTGATAATTTCAACCTCACAAATGAAGCCGTAAAATTAATAATTTCATAGTACTAAGCTAATAAAAATTGCCTATAAAATTAAGGCAGTACTAACCTGTTCAAAGAGGCTTCTTTTTTGTTTTAAATTTTCACTCGCCCACAACCCTATCCACAATCGCACAGCTCGCCCACGAAGAATTGTTTAAAATAATGAATAGAAGTTTTAACTTTGACTGATAACAACTCTAACCAGTTTTAACACATTTCAAATTTTACTTTAACTAGGTTGGAAAGGAATTATATAATAATCCAAACTAACCAACGCAGCTTACTAAACACCACAAGCCACAACATAACAGCATGACTAAAAAAAGAAAACCCACGGTACCAAAACCGGATTAAAACAAGCTTAGAACTGGATAAATTATTCTCTTAAGAATAATCGAACTAAACAAGAACGGTTTTGCGATAAAAATTAAAACAAGATCATAACTAAAAACAAAAGTAATAAAGATTTATATATGTAAATACTACAATGCAGTATATAGATAACATACAGCCCAAAAACGAGCAGCAAGGAACTTGACAACCCAATCACACTCCAACTACGGAATGGCAAAACACACCCGACATGCTGCCTACAGTCACTACACTCAACGGATTTAAAGTACGACTTGGCATCGCAACAAAAGAAACCCATTGAAACAGAACAATGGCCATCTCGATGTTCAAGTATACGTACGGATCCAATTCACCAGGAACTTCATCCAAAGCCAAACGACATGCCACATACGAACGTGATTGGAGCATTGCTATTCTCTAATCAACCAAATCAACACTCATCACAACCGATCAGATATCATCATACGATCTCCCGAAACGATCGTGATAACAATCCTTCTTCCTAATCGGAAAAAAGAATATGCTCGCAACTTCTAAAGAAAGACACATCATCCATCCTCCACTACAGTAGAACACTGAAGAACTAAAACTCTGTAAACCCCGGATGGGTGGAACCAGATCTAAGCTAGAATTTATTATTGGATATTATTCTGATATTTTATCTTTATAAAATATTGAATACTAATCAATCATACTCTATCAAACTAACAACTCCCTTATTTGTGAGTGCTGAAAATACTTGTAGTTTCAGCAACAGAGCAATTTGATTTAAATTTAGAATACAGTTGTTCTCATTCTGGAACTAAATCGCATAAACCAGTGCACACTAGATCTATTGAGACTAGGAGATATCAGAGTAAGATTAAGCTTGGTATTAGACTAAGAAGTTGCACGAATCTATCCGGCCGAAAATAAGATAGCGTGACGAGCAGACGGTGTACCTTATCTGAAATTACTCTATGAGTTTAACCAATAGATCATAACTCAATACTTTGAACGAGATTTTCTGCGTTAGTTATAACAGAACAGAATTAAGGGTAGGATTGTCATCACTGCCCGAGTTTCTGAGTAAAATTTCTTTTCAAAAAATCTGTTCTTTATGATACAAATATCTAAAAAAAAATGGGTATCAAAATTTTTGCCAAAACTCAAACAAATACTTTCAGTTCCATTTTTAAAAATTAGACATTAGATGAAAAATGACATTGTCACCCTTTGGGTGGCCAGGGCATCGAAATCTTGCTTCCAAGGTCAAAAAAAGACAGGCGTCAAAAAAAAGGCGTTGCACGATGCTGAGTGATATATCACAATCAGTTGATTTTATTCTGATATCAGAACAAGACTGCTCGTATCAGGGCGAAACCCTGAATGTTCCAACTACCTTTTAAGATGTATGGAGCAAAAATAACATAAAAAACCTAAATGTAATAAAACAAAATGAAAATTTTTTTTTTCCAAAGTTTGATATTTTTCATGAAAATCATCCCCCCACACGCCATTTAAAGTACAAAAGGATAGATTTCGTTCCTTGAAACAAACCAATCATGGTAAATAACCTTCTTTCAACCAATTTAGAAGGATTTCTAAGACGGATTAAATATCCGCTTACGCCTTAATAGTCCCAAATTGGTCAAAATGGCAACCTTTAAACCCTGATAAATTTACGAAAAATGATCACAGGTGAAATAATTTTTCAAATTTAAGCCCAGGACAACAATACCTTTTGAATGATTAAAAAAAATCCGACAAAATGGCTAGTTAAAAAGTCGAAACTTGTCTGAAGAAAAAAAAACCCACCCCGAGCACAAATATTCCATTACTTTCGTATCGAAAGTCGGAACAATAAAACACCGCAACAGAATGACAAAGTAAGGTTTTAATTGATCTGACCATTTAAAATGGGGAGCAATTTTGTATTCGGGTGTTTTTGTTTTATTTTTCTATTTTCTTCGGCGCAAAATCAAGTATCAGAAATGACAAATAATCATCGGAATCATTTTAAAGACTTTCACTCATGATTCGAACGACAATAAAAACATTCAAATTTCAATCATCGCTTTCTTAGTTTTTTATTTTTTGTTCCGACTTTCGATACGAAAGTAACGGAATATTTGTGCTCGGGGTGGGTTTTTTTTTTCTTCAGACAAATTTCGACTTTTTAACTAGCCATTTTTGACGAATTTTTTAAAATATCATTCGAAAGCCATTGTTGTCTTGAGCTTAAATTTGAAAAGATATTTTACCTGTGATCTTTTTGCGTGAAGTTATGAGGGTTTAGAGATTGCCATTTTGGCCATTTTGACTAATTTGGGACAATTAACGCGCGATATAATTCGCGCTATTAACGCGTAAGCGGAGGTTTAATCCGTCTTATAAATCGTTCCAAATTGGTTGAACAAAGCTTATTTGCCATAATTGATTGGTTACAAGGAACGAAATCTATCTTTTTGTACTTTATATGGCGTGTGGGGGGATGAGTTTCATAAAAAATTTCAAATTTATAAAAAAAAAATTCATTTTGTTTTATTTCATTTAATTTTTTATGTTATTACGGCTGCTCCATAAACCTTAAAAGGCAGTCGGAACATTCAGGGCTTCGCTCTGATACGAACAGTCTTGTTTTGTTTGTCATTCAATTTTCAAAAACGAATGTTGTCGGATATTCCTAGTTCACTAATTCTCTACGCACTTGTAAAATTTTCTAATTAAAGGACGCACAAAAAAGACATTATTTCAATTCTTCTGGAATTTTGCACATCAAAAGACCCTCTGCGAGTCATGATTGACCCCTTTCTAACCCATGGTTTGATCCAGTTCCAGCCATGATTGGACCCCATTCCACTTATGATTCGAACCTACACGACCATGTTCCACCAATGATTTGGCACAGTTCGACTCTTTTGACCCAGTTTGACTGAGGATTCTTCCCGGCTCGACTCAAGATTCGACCCAGTTCAACCCCTGATTCGACGCTATTTCACCCATGCTTAGATTTTGTTTAAATCTATCTACCCTGTTGGAAAAAGGAATCGACCCTGGCTTACACATGTTTTGACTTAATTCGAATTCGTAGCTTTGCAATTGATAATGTAGCTTTGCAATTGTCAGAAAATAATAACGGGAGGGTCTGGTTTAGTAACTTCGAGCTGAAGAATGCATATAGTTAACTCAATTTATGTAAAAGGATCAGTGAACAAAGCAAATTTAGTATAGCAGGAGGAGATACCACTGGAGGATCTTATGGACTTGGCGATATGCCTAAAGAGTTTCAAAAAGTCATGGACTCACTTTTAAAAAGAATCCCATTCACAAATTGTTATAGAGACGACATACTAGTGGCTTCTGAGGGAACTGTAGACGTAAAGAAAGGTACTGCGCAAAGAACACTTGAAAATCTAAACAAAAGCAATATGGCAGTGAAATGGGGAAAATGTGCATTATTCCAGAAGGAGCTCGGATTTATGATTTCAGAAGTGGGAGCAACACCTTTGGTCAAAAAAGCAGATGCAATAAACTGTCTCCCTATTCCGAAAAACATATCTGAAATATGAGCATTCTTCGGTTTGATTAATCAAAACGTTAAATTGTTCCCGAAACTTTCCCTCCTAATTTCTCCATAACGACCAATACTCAACAAAAAAAGTCAGTGTTGTAATGGAACAACAGTCATTCTATTGTATTTAAAAAAGTAAAATCTGAATTTGTAAATATTATCGAGAATAGTCCTTTAGACATCAAAGAAAAAACAAGATTGAAAAACAGTTTCAAGGGGGAGAGTGGAAAACCATTGATGTCGCTTCGAGATTTTTGAATAACGATGAAATGAGAAACACTATACAAACGACCTGGAACTCTGAGGTGTAGTCTGGACATCTGCACACTTTACAAGCTATTTATATGGTTCTGATTTGGAAATCGTTATGGATCACAACGCGCTATTATCTGCGCTTTCCGCGAACTATAGTAACAAACCAAAGCCCATCAGACTAACCCCATGGGTAAACACGTTTTTACTATTTAATTTCAAAATTTCTCATCCTTCGGGTAAAGATATGGGATTCAGAGATCTGTTATCAAGAACGCCTTCAGGCAAAGTTTTACCCCCTTTCCACTACGACGAAGAGTTTGTCGTGGCTTCGATCGGCAAAACTCGAAATATCTTAACGAATTTATCTAATTTATTCCTGTATATAGAGTAATTAGAGATTGAACGTGGGTCACCCCAAATACAATGTTATATACTAATTTCTCGTCGGGAACGAATAGTTCAAGTACTGTGATGGGTTGAAATTTTACCGATCACTCTTTAGCTTTTTTTTAACTCAAAATTTTTGCCGCTAACACTTCTTGGATTGGTCAGTCGCTCAAAATTGGCAACAACTCCCACGTTAGATCAGAAAACTGCCATCTAATTGTTTACCTATAGATAATTCCTAATTCAACTTCAAAAGCAGTTCGTTTATGGATAAGGCCCTGTTACATTTCATAATGCTTAAGGAGAATTTTTGCAAAAAATGAAGACTGTGTGTACGTCGAATACCAATTTTTCACAAACGCTATTAATTGTTCCAGAAGAACAAAAATTTGCCCTCAAATTTAAAGACGACACTCTAAATAGCGATCATGCCGCCTTATCAAAACAATATAAAGCAAATTTAAAAAAAGGATCATCACCGCTAATACCAGAAAATCGTTGTTCAGAGAAACGTTTCCAAAGTTGACCAGGGACGATAAAATTTTATGGGATTAAATAACGACACTAGAGAACGGCCGCCCACTGGGAATCCATGGATAGCATATGAAGAATTACGAGAAGGACTTGCGCATTAAGGATGAGCTCCTATTCCTGGACAACAAATTTATGGTTCAAGCAGCGATCCGAGGGGCTCTCAGTTCAAATTCATCCTGAAATTTCTGGCTGAATTTATCTGGTGGGCGCATATTTTTAGAGAGAACTACCACCATAGCAAGTCATGCAGCTAGTGCTTGAAAGCCGATAATAACCTTAAAACTTTGTTGGAATCGGAGGACTCGAGCAAACTTCCGGAATTGTCATTTGCTATTGAAGAGATAAAATTAGATTTCGCCGGCCCTTTGAACGCTTTTGGGGATGAAGAAATACATTCTTCTCTGCATCGATCGATTTCCCAAATTTCTTTCCGCAAAAAAGACTACCAATACCTGCCAACTTCAGTCATTTCTTTCTTGAACGATAATTGACATCTTAACGGCGCTCCAAGAAAAAGAAATCAGAGTCGACCATGGGTCACGTTGGTTATCACACGATTTTAAATCTCTCTGTGAGGAATTCAATGTCGAAATTATTTATTGTACAGTAGGAGAACATAGATCAAACGGACCTGTAGAAAGACTTGTAAATACCGTAAAATCCAAGCTTCTTGCTATATCTTACGAATTACCCAAATTGATTTTGATTTCCTCAATCGAAAAAATTTTTTGGAACGCACGAATTACAAAACAACCTTCCATTGGTTGTACACCGTTCGAAAAACAGTTCAACCATACTGCTAGTACTAAGTGGAAAAACTTGATTTCCCTTGATAACCGTTTTGATCATGGGAAATCGATCTTGTCACACCATCGGGCGAGGAACTGGGAGCTCCATGATGAGGCAGAGGATGGATACGACGACCTGGACTCGGATCTCTCTTCGGATTTAGAAGCGAACATCCCTCTGGCTAAGATCTCCTCAAGAAAACCGGACCTTCCGCCAAACGTCACAAGCGAAGCTGACCATTCGACGTAACCTCTCGAGAAAAAAAACAACAAGATACCCGTACTTTAATCCCGTCAAGGGGGCAATCATTGATTACTTTGAAATTACGGTTACATTACAAATTGGACACGTTTTACAAAATTCAGATCTAGCGATCAAATGGAAAATACCTCCGGGCCCTCCAAAAACTCTTGTTAATCCACCATGTATGGGTACTGTTCGTGAAAACATGGTTATTTCAGCTGGAAAAAGGAAAATGTCGCTACCCAAGAAGGCCATCCGGACAGACACCCTTAAGAAGGCGATTTCTGGCAACACGATGCTGACTCTTGGCATCATTCAGTTCCCGCCGGAACTAGTGATCATTCCAGAACATCTCAGGTTCCTTTTATTCGTCTTCTTCGTTAAGTTTAAACTCTTGGTACAGCTTCATTGATGAATACTTCGAGGTCGTTCCGAACAACAACGCTCCGATATGTCAGAAAAGAGTCACATATCATTACAATGACTTGAGTCTTAGAGGCGGCTATATGAACACAAACTCAGAAACCGAAGAGCTTAAAGGACCCACATGGTCACTCAGACAAGGCCTTTGTCCAGACCCAGACGAAATGTATGTTCCCCACAGTTTTACGGAGAGCGCAGATACGTCGATAACGTAGAGGACGTGAGAAGATTTCAAGACTCGAGACCGACTTAGCGACACCCTCAGCCTTCCTTTGATAGTCAAAATCGGACTTACTCATTCCTCTCCCTAAATCTCTTCAAAAACAGACTATTGTCGTCGAAACAACACTTACCTGGTCCTCTAATAATTCCACTTCAACGGAGCTTCTCATTATGCTTCCCTGAATTCAACTTAGTGGAATTCTTCCAATGGGGAAAACACGGAACGATTTAGCAGCGAAAAAGTTCAGGACGCCATGAGTGAAATCTCGTCGACAATTGACCAGGATTTGAGACATCCTCTAGATGAATTTGATGCAACATTCAATTAAAACTCCAGGAACTTAAATAAACTCTAACTTTTTATCATCAACATCTTATCCTTTTTAAGATTTCATTTCACATTTACATAACTCTATCATTTTATTTATGTGTACATTTAGATGTACATTGGGTAGCGTAGTTTTGTATTTATTCTCTTTATATTATTAGTGTAGATTAAGTAAATTTTGTAAAAGTCACCGTTTGTACAAATTTGTAAATACTAATCCCAAACTGTAAATACTTAATTTTTTGTTCTGTTCATTTCATTTAGTTTTGTGCAGTTTGCAAATTTTCTTCACTGTACTTGGAAGGGGGAAATTGGTGTATATAGAGTTTGTTCTTAGTTAATTGTAAATTTTAATTTTTTTACCGCTGGGGAATGTTGTGAGTTGTTCATTTTGTTTGATCTTTTGAACTTTGGTATTGATAACATACCTGCCAACTATGCTATGAATCGACCAACGGTCGATCATTTTCAATGTTTGTTATAGTTTGAGAACAGGCATTTTAATTGACAAAATTATTCTTCTCCTTTAATTCTTAGTTAGTGTACCTAAATTGTGCATATCAATTTTATCATTAGAATAGTTTATTTATCTAAACCTTGCTTCATAATTATTCTCAGTAACCATTAGAAACCTTCTCCATTCAATTCGTTGATGCAAAAAGTTGTTTTTTTTTTCTAAAAAAAAACAACTAGTTGTGATTTAAACTACGCTTTTAGTCTTCTCTGTTCCAGAGGAAAAAAAGGACCCTTCTCATTTTTAATTTGTAGTATTTAAAATTTTCCCAGTTAGGTGAAACGTTGTGCTTGCTTTTTTGTTTTTATTTCATTAGTCTATGACCTTAATTTAGTCTTTGACCTTGACTCATCGACAAGGATTTCCTTCGGGAGAGCGAGTTCAGTGTTTATAAACCGAATTCTTATACCCCCGCGATTACCGGTAGTGCAACCGGGTATTAGACTTTTCCGGATAGCAACTTGGTCCAGAAAATCAACAACTTACTTTGCACAGTCCCAGCTTTTAGTTTGGTTTGAGATTGCGCACAGGCTTGGAATGACAATGTTCTTTGGTTCAAGCTTTTGCTCTTTACTTCCAATTTAACAATAGGATATGATCAGGGGCGGATCTAGGATTTTCTCGACAGGGGGGGGGCGGATTTTCAAAAAATTTTGACGAACTTTTTTTTTTAGGTCGACCAAATTGATTTTCCGAGCTTTCCTAAAGCACTAAAAAGACGCTGTTTTGGCCCAATTTTCTGCGCCGCAGGCAAATTTTTGAAAAACAGGTCAAAAAAGCCGTTTTTGGGCACTTCTTAGAAAATTTTGATTAAAAAATTGCGTTTTTTTTTGGCGCGCGCTTCCCCTCAAAATGAATGAGGATATATTGGCGCCCAGGGCGCCTTTAGAAAAAATTTAGGTCGGCCCCCCCCTAAATCCGCCCCTGGATATGATTATCAGCTTTTCTAAAGTCTATCAGCTAACTTAATTTAGTTCTACCTGCCAGCTTTCCTTGTTTGGTCCTGAATTAACCTACGTGCATTTTGCCCTCAAAATAACTGATCTTTCATTTGTTTCATTAAACTTTCGGCTCAAATACTTTTGTCGTCATGATGACATCGACCAGAAAACTTGTTAGACCAGCGAACTAACTTTTTTTTGATAGAAAAATCAAGCACAACATTAGTATGTCGTACAAGGGGAGTATTACGTCCCCAGGAGCTTCTTTTCTCAAAATAAATTTTCTTACTCAATAGTTATTGAAGCCCAAAAAAGAAAAAAGGGCACAAATTCAGTAAAAACATTTTTCCCGCAAATTATCTGTAATTTTTGTCATACTTGCAGAGCAATCCGCTATACTTGTTACACAATATTTTTCTTGTGAGTCATACGGTAAATAAAATATGTGCTCTTACTTCCAAAATATCTATTATGGATTTGACGCAAATCGCATTTGATTAAAATTACAACATTAATTAAAATTATTTACATTATTTACAATTCACATTTGATTTTATAACACTTTCAGAGTTTTCACCTCAATCAGATATAACTAAAACGTGATAGAAGTTTGATTCGTGTTTCAAACGAACAAAATCTAGGGCGTGACTCCTTTCAGGTAAAAAATCCAGACAATATTTTCTCCGTTTGTAAGTTCTCGAGGGCAGTATACTTTCAGCTTCCCCATTTTCGTGTTTTTACTTCCGTCTGGGTTTCCCTCATAGTACACCATAATACTGTGCGACTTCTTAGCACGAATGGAGTCGGATTCCCGAACTGAGAAACATTTATTGTCGGTTGTCATGTAGAAGTTCACCGGTTGGTTGAAGACATTTTTGAATACAATTGGTGTGCTTGAGTTGGCTTTTATGACGTAGGGTCCTTGTGGTTTGGGAGCCAAGCATGTAGCAAACAGCGGGATCTGGAAGTCTCCGGCATGTGACGACGAAACCTGCAGGAAACGAGAAAATGTTTCAACTATTCACTTTCAGCTTTTCTTCCAAATTTGCGTTTAGGCTCGGCGAGCACATTTTGACTATGACTGGGAGGCCAAAACATATTTATTTATTCTGTACGCTATACTTTTTGTGCAGTGCCCATTAAAAAAATGTTAATTGTTATTGGGTAATTTTATTTCAATTTCTTAAATATCTGAAAACCAGGTGAAAACCAAAAAAATCTACACAAAAATCGACATGCCTCAAAGCTTCTAAAATTGCTCAACTTTTACAAAAAAATGATGAAAACAAATGTTTTTTTCCAAGTTCGAAGAGCATATCGAAAAAATGCGATAGAGCCCAAAGCAAAAAGTAAGTATGACAAAAAACTATCAATGAATTGTCGCAAGGTTTTCAGAAGTGTTCGTCAATTGACTACTTAACCGACCTCTAGCATGGCCTTGAAGTCTCCGACTGCTGATGGTTCGTAGGTGACATCTAGAGGCACTTCAGATCCACCCACACTCCCTGAAGAGGCAGTCACCGTCTTCTCAATCGTGAAATCCTGAACTGCATTGCTGCCGTCCACTGACAGAATCTACAAGAAATGTACTACTAGAAAAAAATTCAAAACTGTTTTTTTTTAATATATAAAATGCTCTATTTAATAATCTCCCCCATTTCAAGAAAAGGGAAAGTGGTTCGCCCTTTTTTTCAAACATAATCTTTTTATTTCTTTGAAATTACACTAAAAAACACAGCCAACAGGCAGCTGGGAAATAGTCGATAAACGCAAGTAAACAGAAAACAAATGGTGAATTGTTTTCTTGAAAAAATCTCTCGAATTTTGATAAATATTGACATTTTCGAAATAAGAAGTCAATCACGTTTTTCGTGACCTTTACACTTTTGATGTTCGATAGTGGAGTTTGCCTTCATTTTAGCAAAAAATGAACAGAAAGTTAAAAATATCAAAAGCCAAACCCCGAAAAATAGAATTTGAGCCTTTTTCCTAAAAAAATCAGCAAGAGCTATACTAATGAAAATCACTTTCTCTTTTACATGTAAACAGTCATTTTTATTTTAACAATGATCATTTTATGGCAACCAAAATGTCGTTCATGCACTTGATAAAAAAACTTATATGCATAAAAAAGTTGAAAGAATTAAAATGGTAGTTACTTGGCAAGTAAAGTCAGTTTTGCTTTTGTAATAATTCACAATTTTTGCAGTCAAAGCTTGGTTCGACCCCAGAGTAGTCTTGAAGAACATCGGGCGTTCGAGTCCAGCCGGGAGCGCTTTCATTCTGAACTCATACACAAACAGTCCAAGCTCATTGCATTGCAGCTGCACTCGGCTGACATTTTCACCTTCTTTCAGGGGCAAATAGTCGACGCTGATTGAGCCCTAAAAACAAACGAATTTTCAAAGAAGTATTATTGCAAATATTATCCTGTAAAACAACATCCTTCCAATTCGTTTCATGAGTTCTGTCCGCAAAACGTCAGCAGGCGACACTTTTTCTGCTCTTACAAAGACGACTCACCTCAGCCTCTGGCGGCAGAGTGACAGGAGATGGTACAGACAGTTCCGACGTGTTGCTACTAAGGGTCACGTTGACTGCAGTAGAGAGGGGGTTGTGCACTTTGAGAGTGTGAGAGGCAGACTTGCGCACAGTCGAAGTGAGGTCTATCGTCTGCAGCACTCCAGGCGTGATGCTCTTGAAGGACACGAGGAAGTATTGGTACTCTCGTGTCTTCTCGTTCGCCAACACAATCTTAAATAGAAATTTCTCGCAAACGAGGCTTAACACTTTGATTCCAGACGAGGAGATGGTGCTTCGTGCTAGAGAAAATTGGGAGCAACAAAAAAGATTTTCAGAGCTCTTCTTAAACACTATTACAACTTAATTGGTCGAAATCCTTTCGCCTCAAAAAATTTTAAGCACCATAATGCTTAATATAGTTAAAATTAATAACTCAATTTGAAATGCGATATAGGGTAATTATCAAATCGTGAACTATTTCTGTGAGTTTGAATATCTCAATTGAGAAAAAACAATATTTTTCTCTCAATTCAATTTGTCAGTTTTTTCAAGGTCAATTAAGATTAATTAATTGGATTATTTGACACTGTTTATACGTTGAAAAAGTAAAAAATAAAAAAATTGGACAACAAATAGATAAAAATAAGATAGTGAAAAAGAACATAATGCTTTCAAGATGAAAAATTGAATCAACTATTTGACCTTAATATCAATTCGCTGTCAATGAGCAGGTCTGCGTTGACCTTGACCTCATACCTTGGCAGTGTATGTTCCCTCTCTGTAAGAGTAGAAGTTGAGTTTGTAGTCTGCGGTAGACATGGCAGGCACCTCCACGTAGTCCAGTCCCTTCAGAGTCGTAGTCGCATCCAGCTTCTCCGGCTTCACCATCTCAATGAACGCCTACACAACCAGCACATAATTATTGTCATATAAAATCCTAATTAAACTCTTTCTTTAATCCATTTTTGTTCTGAATTTATTTTTAAGAATCAAACTTCTTTTTTCACCAGTTTTTCACTAGTTTACATTAATTTACAATACGGCCAAAGCAACTTGCATAATTCTAGAAATACTGTAAAAACTCTTTTAAAATACTATTAAAAATACTATAAAAACAATTTGCATAATTTTTAAAATACTATAAATACTATAGGTTTTCGATTTGATCGAGAGGGGCAAGTCAAAGCTAGATATTGGCAGAGATGATACTGAACACAAAAGGACGCTTTGTCTTTTAACATTCACTGGATTTATTATTTTAGTGCAATACTCAATTTGCACAGAAAAAAGAATTTTGTGGCGTTGTTTGTTTTGTGGCATCAAGTTATCATCCGTCACCTCAAAGTGGTTTAGAGGATGGATGATAACTATGTTGTTATTTGAATATTCAGAGAATCCGAATGGAGTTTAGTATCGTAGAGCAGTTTTAATCCAAATTAAATAATGGGGAGGCAAATCTTAATGTGCTCATATGGGGGAGGGGGCGAGAGGTTTTGTATGTTAACTTGGTCCGTTTTGCAGTGAAGTGTGTATACGTGGCCTTTTGATGCTCTTCCAAGATAGGATTTTTTGAATAAATTTTGTAAACTGTATACAAATTGTTCCCTTCAAAGAAGCGAATTTATTTTCTGTTATACGGCCCAAGACTGATCTTTTTCGGTTTTTGAAAATTAGATCATTATACGCGAATCGGATTGGTTGAAATTAGTTCCTGCAAAAAAAAATCTGGATATTCAATAAAAAAAAGAAGCTCAATTAACAATTTGATAATTTTGGGCCGTATAGCAGAAAATACCCTATTTATTATACTCTTCTTATATTACCTTGAACCTCTGGTGTACTTGTAGCCAGTTGGAGACAGTGAGTACTTCTGTGTAGTGGGTCTTGCAGGGGATCTCTCTGGTGAGACTGCTAGTGGGCTTAGGGTGTTCGGCTGTGCCTATCAGCTGGTACAACAGACCAGACCCATCTGGCATCGGGAAGAACAATGTGCCCTAAATTATTGTTAAGTTAACAGAGTATCCTTATTTTTTTGTTAAAACCTTTGAACAGTGGTATGTTAAAGTTCCTATCTAACTACTAAATTTCGTCTATTTTACCCCAAATGACAACAGAAAAATAAACTTTCCCTGTTTTCGAGAATTCGACTCTTCAGCATTCTAAGTCTTCCCCTATTTATTCACAAGGGAAAATATAAAAAACGAGCTATCGAGCTCTTAACACAGAACCGTTTTGGCGCGTTTCGTTACAGTAGTTTCGACTTTAATCTTTGGCAGGTATCCAAAAGAAGGGGATATTAACTGTACCGTGTGTTTCTTTCCATCTAGAATAGTCATGCTCTGTGGTTTGTAGACCAACTCATAGTTCTTAGTGTGTCCCGCATCTACATTGAAGACTTCACTGCCGTGCCACTGTTCCCCGTCTATCACTGGCTTCAGATTCCAGTTGGCGTAACTTCTGTTCGCCAGAGAGATCGTCTTCTTGTCAGCGCCTCGAACGGGTGCTGTGAAGCTGAGAGTCTAGAAAAAAGGATAAACTTAATCTTGTAATCAAGAGATGTAAAAAATCTGAAAAAAGGTGTTCATCTTTCAATTTCGAGAACTTTTTTCAAAAACCAAACATTATTTCAATAAAATGGATGCAGGAGAAACTATTAAATGGCCGGAAAATTCAAAAAGTTAACGCCATATAACTCAATTGTAATAGCAAAAGTCTTTTAAATCTTGCTGATATCATTATTAACATCTGAAACGGACTATGCTTAGACAGGCTGGATAGCCTTTCATAGATCCTCTGCAAATCGCAGAAACCACAATTATTATTATTATTATTATTATTATTATTATGATCATTATTACTATTATTATGATGATTATTATTATTATGATTATTATTACGATTATTATTATTATGATTATTATGATTATTATTATGATTATTATTATGATTATTATTATTAATATTATGATTATTATTATGATTATTATTATGATTATTGTTATTATTATCATTATTATATTATGATTATGATTATTATGATTATGATTATGATTATTATGATTATTATCATGATTATATTATGATTATTATGATGATTATTATTACGATTATTATTATGATTATTATTATGATTATTATTATTATTATTATGATTAATATTATTATGATTATTATGAGTATTATTATTATTATGATTATTATTATGATTACGATTATTATTATTATGATTATTATTATTATTATGATTATTATTATTATTATTATTATGATTATTATTATTATTATTATTATTATGATAATTATTATGATTATTATTATGATTATTATGATTATTATTATTGTTATTATTATTATTATTATTATTATTATTATTATTATTATTATGATAATTATTATGATTATTATTATGATTATTATGATTATTATTATTGTTATTATTATCATTATTATATTATGATTATGATTATGATTATTATGATTATGATTATTATTATTATTATCATGATTATATTATGATTATTATGATGATTATTATTATGATTATTATTATGATTATTATTACGATTATTATTATGATTATTATGATTATTATTGTTATTATTATCATTATTATATTATGATTATTATTATTATTATTATGATTATTGTTACGATTATTATTATTATGATTATGATTATTATGATTATTATTATGATTATAATGATTATTATTTTGATTATTATTATGATTATGATTATTATGATTTTGATTATTATTATGATTTTTATTTTTATGATGATTACTATTATTATGATTAACCAGTTGAAGTGTTTCTTGAGTTACATAATTGAACCTTGATAACGCGTTTCTAGAATAATCGCAACAAAAACGATCAGAACCTTGATGATACTAACTTCTCGGATAGGCGCTGTGCCCACACACATTCCAGTGAGACTCAACTTGAGTGGTTTGTAGTGTTCAATGTAACACATGAGGTTGTCGTATCTGATCTCCTGGCTGACTGTCTGCGGGTGGAAAGTGAGGTCAAACACCAGCTCCATGCCGGGGGACAAATAGCCCTCGGTGGGGGAGATGGAGAAATCAGGTGCGAATTTGGCCGCATTCCACTGGAAGCTGAAAAAACAAAAATTCTTTTAACATCTTTCAAAAGGAGGCAGAATTAAGTTGTGTTGAAGTTACCATAAGGATCACGTTTTTCTAAGGACTGAGCGATACTAACTGAGAGGAATGGGATGATTTTATTAAAAATCTAAAATATCTAAACATAAAAATGTTCTAATTATTGCAGTTTGATCAGAGATGCAAACTTTCAACCTATTTATGTCACACCAGTGGGTCATATATACTACATTTTTCAAATGTTGGCAAAAATATATTTTTAATACTGGAGCAAATCACGTATAATTTTTTATATCTCGAAAAAAAATATTTCTTGTTTTTCACACCTTCACTATGGCAAGCAGGACCATATGAACTTTTATTTCGTTGATTAGTTTCAATCAGGTTATACCTGGCCCCGATGTCACCCGAGTTGGTCATGACTAGTTTCCTGTTTGAACTGCTGTTCAAGGTCACAGCCCCGAAGGGAATGGTCTCACTGTCCAGAGTGACCTCGGTGGCCTGACAACAACCACTCAGAGCAAACAGAGGTGACGTCATCATACCATCCACTTCCAGTAACACCTAGAAAATTTCGAAAAGATATTTATCAAACTGGTATCCCAAAATTGCCACTGGAATCGCAATAAAGAACTATTAGACAGGCTGATTCCACGTTATTATTGCGGTTCGCGTACAAACTGGTCAAGTCATTTTTCCCTTTGAATATTGCGGCCAGCTTTCTCTTTCAAAAAGCTGCAGAGAAAGAATCAGATCATGGGAAGTAGCGCAACAAACAAAAATTATTACACGTTCCATGACATTTCACAAAAGTATCCTTTTTTCTGCGTGACTTACTTCTTCCAGGAACTGGGTGACTCTGGTCTTTGGGTGAAACTTGACGTCAATGTCTATGCACCCGTTCTTCGCAGCCAGAGTGATGTCCTTCTCTGGCCACAGAGACAGAGTACCCGGATCACAGATTGCCGGGTCAGTCAAGTTGGTGCCTGAATTGAAACTAAGACATTTAGAAAAAGAAAGGCTAAGTTATCACACTGAGGCAAACCGCACCATCGAACTACAGTGCTGATTTAAATTAACCGGACAAAAAGAACTAAATTTGAAATTTACAACGAGTTTATTCAAATTGGGTTGAGTTTAAGTGAAAACTCATGAAGACAAAACTTTTGCTTAAAATTTTAGTAGAATTAATATGGTGTAATTTGTTTTGAGAAATTCGGGCACAAAATTTTATACCAAAAATGGGTCATTTTGGCTTTTCTTAATTGATCAAAAATTACGCCGAAAAGACCCAGTCGACCACAGACATAAGTATATCAAAGTGAGCTTCTTACGTTGCCCAACAAACTTTAAGAAGGGTACATTCTCTAAAAAAAAAATTGCAAACCGTTTAAAAATTGTTTTTAAGTAAAAAGTTGGTATTTTATATAGTAAAAACGACCTTTTTTGTCTATCAAATAAAAATAAATTATTTTATACAATGTTTTGGAGAATATACCCTTCTTAAAGTTTGTTGGGCAATGTAAGAAGCTCACTTTGATATAATTATGTCTGTGATCGACTGGGTATTTTCGGCATAATTTTTGATCAATTAAGAAAAGCCAAAATGATCCATTTTTGGGATAAATTGGCCCGAATTTCTCAAAACAAATTACACCATATTAATTCTGCTAAAATTTTAAGCAAGTTTTGTCTTCATGAGTTTTCACTTAAACTCAACCCAGTTGGGGAAAAACGCGTTTTAAATTTCAAGTTTAACGCGTTTTGTCCGGTTAATTTAAATCAGCACTGTGTTTGCAATACATACAAACATAGCATTGCAACCTAGCACATAGAACAGGAAGCTGAAGCCACCAAATCGAGAAAAATATTATTTGAAAAATTTCAAAAGTCAAACATTTACAATAATTTCCAGTTTAAGAACATAGAAAAACAGACTGTGGGAAAAATTTTAATGAAAGCAGGGATGCAAAAAAAATACTGAATTGTTTTTTTTTCTAAAAACTTTAACTTTCGAATTTTAATGAAAAAAAGAGGCTCTTAAAGCTTTTGAAACTTCGAAAGAATTTTATGATTGACGATTTTTGAGAAAACTAATACAGCAGTTTGCCTTCCTTTTAGCGAATGAAATGAGTTAAATTTGGAAAAAAAAATTGAAAAAGAATCATTACTACATATGCAAGTGCCTTCTCTGCGTTCATTGTCAATTACAAATATATCGCATACACAATCACTAGTGTTAAACAATCACTCAGAATAGTTCATCGAGCAGCCACTACGTGGGTAGATAGATGCCAATTGAACTGATAACAAATTAACTTAAAAAATTTGAGCTAAAAATTTTGAAAATCTTACTGCAAACTAGAAATTCTTAATGCCAATCACTACTGAAAACACAAAGTTAAAAAAAAAACTGACCACCAAATGAGGCAAAAAAATAGACTAAAACATAGCAAGGATTATCGGTTACTGTGCAAGTAGCACAAAATGTTCCGACCATAGTTTTAAAAAAAAACTACAAGAAAAATTTTTCCTTTTCAATTTAGTGTAGTTATCTCTTTGTGGTGTGATACAGGATCAGACGTGAAACTATAATTTAGGCATATTCGACAGTCATAGTAAGAAAGGCAAACAATTTTAGAAGACAAATTACCGCGAAAGCAAAAAAAAAACACATTAAAATCAACAACAAAAAATCAATTTTTTTTCGCAGTTTTTGAAATTGTTGATTCCAAAATGATATTAAAAATCTCTAAAAACTGATTTTACTCCAGTAAAATTAAATTTAATTAAATTTAAGCATAAATAAGCTACTGTAAACGGCCTAAATTAAACATAAAATTGCTTTACTTGCTCGAATTTAAACGCAAAATCAAAAATTTTAAACCGTTGTTCTTGACACTGGAAAAAATAGTCGAAATTTTTAAATGTCGTTTGAGTAAAAATTTGCGTGACACTCTCAGCATGAAAAAAATGAGCAGTTTAGATAGACTCGTTTCAGCTTGAAGAGACAGTCGCGCTAGTAAAGTGGTGTGCATGCACGATAGGGCGCACGTAGGTCCAGGGATGGATCCCCTAAGTGAGCTTAAAGATGGTCTGAATAATAAAAAAGCAAACCCCAAGCAAATGTTTATTTCCCACTTTCTTCGACAATCAGAACAAAAAGAACTTGGTCCGTGACTTGAACTTAGACTTTGGGACCCGAAGACACTCGCTTCATGACTAGACTAAGTTGTAAAACCTAGAAAAAATATCGTGGTTTCCTAATAAAGCAAGGTCCATTTCTTACAGATTTGTAAATGTTAATTAACTGAAAAAAGTCTTGTTCCCGATTATAAGTACACTTGCTCTGTCAAGGGAAAATACTCGAATCCACTATATAAGATAAAAATATTTAAGTATTCTCTATATCAGCAAATGAGACAGTTTGCAGTCTAAAAATGGATATGAAGTCATTTGAGAACTTCGTCGACATTTTTATGCAGCTGCATACGAAAATTCCAGCTGATATACCTTTTTGTATGCAGCTGCATGCAGAAAGGTACATCATCAATGATTGCAGCTCCTAAGAATAAACAGAGCGTGTATATTGGGAAAACTATGAGAGTTTATTCCAAAAAAGGAAGTTTGTGATGATTTTATACAAGTCTGTTTTATAAGAGACAAAGCAGAATGATGGAAAATTGGTCGAGTTGGTTATAATCAACTGGGTGAAAAGTTTGTTTTACCGAGCGAGAATGTGACCGGTGAGAGACTGTGGTTGACAAGATGGACTCTCTTCTTGGAAACCTGTCCTATCCTGATGGCGCCCAAATTGCACGTCTTGTTCTTCGTACCACCCATCACGTCCAGCTGCAAAACAAAAAGATATTACAGTTGCAATATGAATATGAATTCGAGTCAAAATATTTCTCATAATTTTTTAATCGATTGTACACAAAACAAGAGTCAGAATAAAATATGGCTCCCTGATACTATCGTAAATATTTGAATTATATAACGAAGATTTTTTTTATAAACGCGTAAGATTTGTTATAGAGAGATCATGTTCCACGTTAAGATCTCACAAAATATGGTACTCAATTAGTTATCTAATTAGTTAAGATCTTTTTATCAACCCAGGAAAAGATCAATTTTAACGGCCAAAACTGTAATGTATTGCCAAAACTGTAATATATCAGAGTAGATAAAACAAAAAACATAGTCAACAGACAATTGGAAACTCAAGAAACCAGAAAAAACACTGACTTGTTTTTTTGAAAAACCTCAGCTTTCAAAATTCGCAGAAAAAATCGATGATTTCTCTAGAAAAACTCGATGATTTCACAGATAATTTTCTACAAAAATTTATGATCGACACTTTTTTGATAAAATAGAGTCAGTTTGAGAAAACTCGATCAAAATGTTTTTTTTTGCTGGAAAACCTGAAAATTAAATTCCATTTTCGAAACTAGAAATGGATCACGTTTTTTGTGATCTTTACACTTTAGCTGTTCGATATTGGATTTTGCAGTACAAATATGATAGTTGGGTCCCAGGAAAAAGATGGGTCCCGCAATTTTTGGGTAAAACTTCAAAAACACTAGTAAACGAACGCAAACCATTTTTTCGAAGATTTTGAAACCTACAACTTGTTCTTCAGAGACCCGAGACTCATCATCATCATCATCATCACATATGTTATTTCGACACCAATTTCTTGAATTCAAAGGTGTTTGAGTTTAATTAAAAACCAGTTTTGTCGTATAAATAATCAGTCGCTCCCGCTAAAGATGAGTTCGTTTCTGTCGATAGCCGTACGTACTCTAAAATGAGCTGGGATTTAAACAGAAAATGTTCTTTGAAGATGGTTAAAAATCGGACCCGCTCTAAAATGAGCGGGGCGTTTTATCGTCGTCGCCTTCTTTGCCTTCGTTTCACAGCCATTGGATTTTCTATGCTTCTGAAGGCGTCATAAAAGTCCTTAGCAAGTTCGCGCACGCCATTTGCTGTAGGTTAAAGTCCATCTGCGCAAACATGCCTCCGATAGCTGAACTTTACAGTTTTAAAGAGCGGGATTTTTTTACCATGCCGTTAGATTTCTGTAGCATTTATTCACTCTCCTGATAAGAGAGCGTTCACCTTCCCGGCTAATAAGTGACATGACGCCAACTTCGAAATTGCAGTCAAGGAGTCTAAAAATAGCACTCTCCATCTCCTCGGCTACTTCAGTCGCTCCCAATGACTGGCGCCCGGAACGGTCAAACAGGTTGTTTGTTCCTCCCATTATGAGCACTGTTTGTACATCCAAGTTTTTCATGTCATTGAGAACCTGATCGCTACAAAGGGTTGAGAGAGTTCCACCAGGGCACGAAACTGTCACGGAATCTGGCAGAAAAATCCCATAAACTAGCGATGATCCCAAAACAGCATATGTCACTCTCTTGATCTTATCAGAGCTCAATATTATCCGTCTTTTGGGGAGAAACCTGGTTTCAACATGAACATTTCTTAGACGCAAGGTTTCGTTTAGCTTTTGAATTCCAACCTTTCTAGTTTCAGTCATTTTAGCAACCTTTAACTGAAACAAGTCTCATAGTAATACTGGTTAAACAAATACGTTTTCAACTGTTTACGAAATTCAGTTTCATTTGGTAGTTTAAGGTTACATGGTAAGCTATTCCAATGGTGTGCGGCAGCAAATCTAAACGTCCTTTTTCCATAGTTCGTGTTAACCAGTGGTTTCTTAATGACCATGGTCCTTTCACTGAAACGGGAGGAACTTTTTTGTAGTGAAAAATATTTACTCAGATAAGACGGAACGATTTGAGGATTGAAAATGCATTTGTGTACGATTGTCAAAACTTTAAAAATCACTCGAGATTTTATGGGCAACCAATGTAGATCATGTAGATAAGGAGTAATACTCGTTGACTTCTTCAAACCGAAAACAAATCTGCAGGCACTATTTTGGACTTTTTGCAACTTGTAGAGCAGATAAATTGGGAAGCTCGAGTACAAGCTATTGCAGTAGTCTAATCGACTCAAGACTAGCATTCTTGCCAACATATTTCTATTTTCAAAATCAAGGTAGAAACGTATGCTGTATAGTTTCCGGAGACTGTGGTAACTGGCGCCACACGCGGAATCGATCTGTTTTTTCATTGACAAGGATCGGTCAATGAGGCAACCTAAAGACTTCACAGAGTTTTCTGTTGATTTCATCAGCTTAACCGTTGAATTTCCAATGAGTATTGAACCGTTTGTTAGACCTTTTGACTTACTAGTGGCTAGGTTAATTACTTGGCTTTTTGATTCATTTAACATAAGCCCCATGGACGAAAACCAGTTCGAAATAATAACCAGAGATCATTCTATTTCTGCTAATTCACTCTCATTTTTAATTTCACAGTCTAAAGTAGTATCATCGGCATACACTTGGTGTGAAAATTTAGTTGAGCCAATAATATCGTTCAATGGTGTCAGGTAGATTGAGAACAGGAGGGGTCCCAGAAGAGAACCTTGAGGCACTCCAAATTCGAGTTCTTGAGAATTCGATAAAACATCATTGATAGCAACAATTTGAGTCCGATTCTCTAGATAGGAAAGAATTAGATCCACTGCATCATTCGTCATTCCAATCCGATTTTTCATGATCTTTCTCAATGTTTTATGATCAATGGTATCAAATGCAGCTGAAAGGTCAAGGGCTATCAAAAGGACCTGTCTCTTGTTGTCGAGACTAGTCAGTAGATCATCTGTAGTTTTTAGCAGAGCCGTTTCAGTTGAAAAATGCTTCCTGTAAGCAGATTGGTGTTCATCTAGAAGATTATAGGAGCTAAGGTATTGATCGAGCTGTTTATATAAAATTCTTTCAAAAACTTTACTGATAAACATCAGATTCGCTATTGGTCTATAAGAATTTAAAACGTTTTGGTCAAGTTTGTGGTCTTTAAAGAGAGGAGTTATTACCGCTCTCTTGAGACACTTTGGAAATTTGGACTGATGGATGCAATTGTTTCTCATAATGATGAAATAATCTTTCCGCGAGTGTGCTATTCTTTTCATATCTATCGTTTTCAGTATATCTTCTCGTGAGTTCGCGTTTGAAACCATTCTTACTGCTTCTTCTAATTCATCTATAGTCCTATATTGGAATTGGAAAGAAGAAACTGCAGTGAAAGCAAAGAGTGGCGGCGAGATGCCATTACTTTTAACATTTGCCACTAAATTTCTAACCTTCTGAATGAAAAATTGGTTGAAGTTTTCAGCTAATTCATAATCACTGGAGTATATCAGTGGGAGAACGTTTTGTTGTTTTTCTCCAGCAAGGCGTTTCAATTCACGAAATTTGAGCGAATGGCTATTTGAAAGCTCAAAGCGCCTGGAAAAATATATCAATTTCTTCTCTCTAAACAGATCTTTACATTTCTTTAAATACTCCTTGAAAACTGTTTCGTTTTCTAATCCAGGTTTTACACGCATTACGGGTTCTAAATTTCTACGTTTTCGTTTTACGTCTGCTAACTCTTTATCGTAAAAATTACAAAATCGGTTTTTGACAACTTTGGTCTTAGTTGGCACATAATCAGTTTTCAGCAGCTGCAAAATTTCGATAAAATTCTCTGCCATCTCGTTCGGGTCACTGGTGTTCAGATTCAAGATTAAATTCTGATCTATTTCCGTCTCTAAATGTTTCCAGTCTGTATTGTTCCAATCATAAATAGTCAATCTGGTTTTATCCTTCCGTTGAATTGCGATTTCATAAGTGAACGTCAATAAATGGTGATCAGAGTATTCAACGTGCTCATTTCTAACTGGTGAGCACAATTCCGGGTTTGAACAAATTATGAGGTCTAGAATTTTCCCGTATTCGTGAGTTGGTTTCTTAACAATCTGTTCTAGGTTATATTCCAGTAGAATCGAACAAAATGTATTGGATTTGGCACAACGTCTGTTTTCTAGATCCAAATTAAAATCCCCCAGGAGGAGAATTTGGGTTTCAATTGATGAAGCAAGAATATTTTCAGTCAATTCATTAAAAAACTCGTTATAATTTCCACTCGGCGGTCTATATATTGCTGCAATTGTTATTTTGACTTTTCTAGTCACGACCGTAGTTACCAAGAATTCACCATCGTCCGAGAGATGGCTTAAAATTCTTTCACCCTGTAGTTATTCGTGAGAAATTATGGCAACACCTCCACCTATTTTAGCCGTTCGTGAAACATGATGGTATCGATATTCATTTGAAGAGTCTATGTACTGATTTAGAATATATTCCGTATCCGGCTTAAGCCAGGTTTCAGTTATGATCAAGATATCAACTTGTTCTATAGCCAATATGCTCTGTATTTGATTTACTTTTTTCGCTAGAGAACGTATATTAATTACACCAACTTTCATAGCATTCGATTGAGACTCGGGTTTTTTATTTGATTTTAGTCAGTCGCTTTTCAAAGTTCTGAGCCAGGTTCTGGCTTCTGTTTCAAGATAGTACCTGTTTATTACAACGTTTTCCGGCCAAGAATTAGGTTGATCAATGATTGTTGCATGTTCGCCGTCAAATACACAGTGGAAACTTTTGTGGCGAGATTTTTCCTTTGTTATTTCCCTGATATGATTCAGAGGAAATCCTTTGCTTTGACACCATGCGACTATATCACTTTCATCATTTGTCTGTTTTATTCTTCCAACATAGAGATGGCGTCGTGGTCGTGGCTTCTCTACACCTTTGAGTGCTTCTGTTACCACTTCTCCCGTAAGTAGTGGTTTCTTTGGTCTGCGGTCATTTCTATCTTTGGAGCCTTTTCGCTTCGTAACCCTCGAGCTACCAGCTTCTGAGGATACACTTTCACGAGCATTTCTGATGAATGCCGAAGAATTCAGATTAAACTTCGCTGCCCCAGCATAATTGGTTTTGTTCTTTTCAATTATACTACTTGGTTCCCGATATTGCTTCAGCGATAGCAGCTCAGACTTTAATTCGTGCACAACTTGCGCCATAGTCTTTATTGAGAACAGTTCTTGTCGCAGTTCATCAATAACTCGGAAAACATCTCTTTTACAGGTTCCACAATCTGGGCAACTCCATTCAATGTGCCCAACCACCTTATCGGCAGTGTTGAGGCCAATACACGCAGAGTGGGCAGAAGCTTGACAACCGACGCATTTCGCCGATTGATTGATTTAAGCGTTTTGACATACTGTACAGTGGAGAGACGACATATTTCAATTGTCTTGCTGGGAATTATTGGTCGTTTCCGCTCTAAAATGAGCTGGATTTTGGTAGATTTGTTTAAAGATATTTCCAAATTCTCTTTGTCGTTTCCGCTCTAAAATGAGCTGGATAACACCCGGGAATTTGTTCGTGTCTTTTCTGGCTGTCGTAACCACTCTCAAATGAGCTGGTTTATCTTCTTTATCTGATTCTGTTTGTGTCAATTTCGATTTCCATCAACCGGATCTCTAAAATCCCTTCGTAGACAAGGGCTACCCAAGATAAGATGTTTATCCGGTTCGTCGAGACATATCTATCTATTTAATAAGTTTATCACAACAATTAGGCTAATTTAAGAGTCTTTCATAAGAGTCTGAACTAGGGTCCTCGACTCTTAATTATCATGACAACACGTGGGTGTTAAAATGAATGACAAATGCTTATGCGTGTGGCATAAGTTACACAGAGGTGAAGCTGCGCTTCACAAACACGAGTGAGAACACGACAAAAAGCAGCTCTACAAAGTGCAATAAAAAAAAGTATAAATAAGCCTCGAATTGGTAAAAGTTCGGCATCGTCTTGGATTCGATCTCCGACCTAGATATTATGAGTCTCACGCATTAATCACTCAGCCACGGACGCTTAATAAAACACAAACTATAGCCACAAATAAAGCAGAGAACGGATGATATGAGTTTTCCTAAGCTACTGATCGTTATTATAGCAAAAGTGGCACCAAAAAATGAAGACTTTTATTTGCAAGTTAGGTTGAAAAAAAAGGTTCGTACTAAAACACTACGCTCGCAAAGGTAAATAGACTACAGGTCCATTATGAGCTATGACATTTAATGCTTGTGGTTTCTTTATCTCAAATGTTTTACACAGAAATATAATATTTGGGAAATTTTGCTCAGAAACTATAACTTAAACTGTGTAGAGAAAATTTTGCGCAAATTTTCCAGGTGCGAAAGTTAGTTGACGCGGCAAAAGTAACAATTGACGGTTGATTGAAAGATTCAAATAGATCAAACCCATACCTTCAGATCACAGCCATGTCCAGTAATGTTAACGTCTGTCTCAGTTAGTCCATTGATCAGGAACTTCACCACTTCACTGTATTTGACGCACTTCTGGGGGGCGAACTTGAACAACACCTGGCAGCTGCTGTCTGGCTCCAAAGTGCCCCCACCTTCCATCGACACTTTCAGGTGGGGCTGATTAGTGAAGAGACAGTCCACGCTAAAGGTAAGATTATGATGACAATTTATCCCGAGAAACTTTGGCGCGAAAGAGGGGTTTCTATACTTTTTAAGCTACATTTTTGCATCAAATTTTGACCCCAACCCTAAAATTTTTGTTCGAATTTTGCTCCGTAAAAAAGGTTTGCGCGCACGCTTCTGTGCGCAGTATACAAAAAGACCGAAATTTGAGCTAGTTTACTTGTATACAAACGTTGATTAACATAGCAATTTTTCAAATGGAACTTTTCATTAGTTAGTTTCTGAAATATGATTCCGTCGTTTTAACGAGCGTTCTCCTATTTGATCTTTGGACTCACTTGATGGTCTTGCAGTCGTTGTTGGTAATTGTGAGTGAACTCTGCTTGACAATCTGCTCATTAGCCGACAGGAATGTGTAGCCGAAATTGTATTTGCGGAAGGAGAACTTCACACTTGGTTTCACAGCCTTCCCCACAAGAGCTATTTTGTACTTGGGCCCATTTTTAACCTGTAAAAGTGTGTTTTAAGGAAAAAAGTGCATAGATTTGATAGTTTAAACGCCAACTCTGAAACTTGAAAAATAACACATTTCTTCAATGCCGAGATAATATGTGACGAGCGAATCGATCCGAAAATCAAAAGAGGAAGAAATAGCTGATCGATTACGAAGATGAAAACAATAAAATCTCAAAAGTTGAGGTTCTAAAACCTTAGCACTTTCATGATAGACTTTGATTTAAGAAAATGAAAAAGAATAACTTCTAAGAACTAACCGACAAATTGAGCAATGCTCCGCTGAGTGAATGTTTGCATTTTGGGTGCCACGTCAGAATGGCAGTGGTGGACTTCCCTGGTTCCACAGATGCCCCACTTGGGTCCATACTCAGTGGGGGCTGGTGAGGGGAGGCGGAGGATGGAAGTTGGGGTTGGGTGAGAGACCAAGAGTAGTCGAAGAGGTATTTGCCACTGTTGGCGATCGAGAACGTTTTGATCAGTTTGTCGTTCACTTCGACCTAAACACCAAACTTAACTTCCATTGGAGTAACTTTTCATGAACATGTATCTGAACTATCAATTCACCAAGTTCAGATTTCATTGAAAATAACTACGAAAATCCATTATAATCGATTTGTTTTCACTTTTCTTAAATGCGCGAATCTTATGCTCCAGGGCATTTCCGAATGAATATGTATCTGTAAAAATTAATATTTCTGTTGTTCATTCATACCGTGGAACTGTTTTTGTTATGCCAAACTTGATCTACATTAAGTTTGTGAATGGTTTGCAATATAGCCATATGTAATCATCTTCTTTGATTTCAACCTGCGGACTCGTCTTTTTAAATCGTTTTATGATAAAGCAACCTTGTCATATATGATTGTGTGAATTGGTATCTTTTGCCATTGGATATTTTCGTAGGACATCTTTTGTCTCAACACCATAAGATATACGATTAATCCCAATCGCACAATTAGCCCCAAGACAGTTCAACAGAGTTAAAATTCAGTCAAACCAGCCAAAGATACCCAGATTTGGGCCAGTAATTGTCTAAATTGGCTAATTTATCTATCTGTAAGCCCAAAAGATCTACAGAGACACAAAAACAATTTATGCAAGTCAAAAATAATTGTGACAAATTAGAACACAATAATATCTGAACAAAGCTGGACAATAGTCAATTTTTTTATTCAACTTTGTTTTTGTAATAAAACTAACTCAACCTGAGGCAAATTTTGATTTAGCTGGGAAACCTTACTTTGCAAACCACTTTTGAAATTCGAATTGAATAGCATTTCTTTGATAGATCAAAAATTGCCTACATTTAACAAATAAATTCAAGTGAACTTGAAACTAGACAAAAAATTGGACAGCAAACATGAACAAGACTGCTCGTATCAGGGCGAAGCCCTGAATGTTCCGACTGCCTTTAAAGGTTTATGGAGCAGATTTTTTTTCTAAAAATTTTTTTTCTTCATGGTTAATGATTTTTTTTCTAAAATTTGACTTTTTTATGAAAATCATCCCCCACACGTCATATAAAGTACAAAAGGATATATTTCGCTCCTTGTAACAAATCAATTCTGGCAAATAGGCTTCTTTCAACCAAATTGGAATGATTTCTAAGACGGAGTAAATCTTCGCTTACGCGTTAATTACGCGAAACATATCGCCCGTTAATTGTCCCAAATTGGCCAAAATGGCAATCTTTAAACCCCCATAACTTTACAAAAAATGATCACAGGTGAAATATCTTTTCAAATTTGAGCTCATAACAACAATACCTCTCGAATGATAAACAAATGTGGCTGATTAAAGAGTCAAAATTTGTCTGAAGAAAAAAACTCACCCGAGCGCAAATATTCCGTTACTTTCGGGGAGCAATAATAACTGGAACAAAAATAAAAAGAACATTTAAAAAAATAATAATTGAAATTTTTTGGTGAAAATCATCCCACCCACCACACGCCAAATAAAGTACAAAAAAATAAATTTCACTCCTAGTAACAAATCAATTACGGCAAAAAAACTTTATTCAAACAATTTGTAACGATTTCTGAGACGGATTAAATTTCCGCTTGAGCGTAAATTGCGCGAAATATATCACGCGTTAATTGTCCCTAATTGGCCAAAATGGCAAAGTTTAAACCACAATAAGTTTACGAAAAACAATCACAGGTAAATTTTTTTCAAATTTAAGCTTCGGAAAACAATACCTTTTGAATGACAAAAAAAAATCCGTCAAAAATGGCTAGTTAAAAAGTCGAAATTCGTCTGAAGAAAAAAAACGCACCCTGAGCACAAATATGCCGTTACTTTCGTTACCAAAGTCGGAACAATAACGTATAAGCTTCCTACAACCAATTTGGAACGATTTATAATACGGAAATGAATCTCCGCTTACGCGTTAATAGCTTAAAATATATCGCGCATTAATTGTCCCAAATTGGCAAAAATGGCAATGTTTAAACCCCCCATAACTAAACAAAAAATGATCACAGGTGATATATTGGTTCAAATTTAAGCTCAAAACATTAACATCTTTCGAATGATACAAAAAAAATTCCGTCAAAAATGGCTAGTTAAAAAGTCGAAATTTGTCTGAAGAAAAAAAACCCACCCCGAGCACAAATATTCCGTTACTTTCGTATCGAAAGTCGGAACAACAAGCTCAAAAGGTCTATAAGTTAAAAATACAAAGGACAGTTTCATAAAAATTCTTGAACAAGGCAACAATTTTATGTTTTCTGAAATTTAAAAATAGATGTGACAACATAAATATATAAACATTAATACGGAACAAGCTCCTCTTAGCTTAAAAATAGATGACAACATATAAAATATAACGAGTCATTCATCATATGCACTTAATTTCCAAATGTTGGAAGTAGCAATGACACCAAGAGCAGATATAGGCTTTTCTCGTGGTGGGGGGAATTTTCAAAAAAAATTTCGAATATGTAAAAAGGCAAATTTTTTATTCCGCTGGGAAACGTGAAAATTGAAATTCATTTTCAAAACTAGAATTCAAATACGTTTTTCGTGACCTTTACACTTTTGCTGTTCGCCACAAGAGTTTGCCTTCCGTTTAACTATAGACTTGAACTCTAAAATAAATCAAAAATCATACCATGAAAAATCAAATTAGAAAGTGAACACATTTTGAGACTTTTTCCCAAAAACAAAAAAATCATCATGACTTATAGAAAAGTCTTCACTACGTTCATTGTCTCTTAATTAAACAACAAAAATAGATGTGGCAAAACATAGTCAATCTCAACGCAAAATAAACTCAATGCTAAATAAACAAATTGCTACAAATATAAAAATAGACGTTAGACACACAAATATATAAATAAACTAAAACTATGCTCCGAAATTTTGACAACTGCAAATAGATGCAACAACAAAAAACCAAATTAGCTGTTAGTCATTTTAGCTCTAAAATGGGAGAATCTAGGTGCCAAAAAATGACCCAATGTAAGCTATTGTAAGAATAATCAAGATTTTAAATTTAGTAGTCAAATCATGGTTCTGAAGTAGCTGCATCTCCATCTTCAACGCATTTGTTGAATTTTTCTCTCTATTAATAAAAAAACGACCACGAAGTGAGATTCATTCAGATTGTTTCAGTATATATTCACTCTTGGATTTCTGAATTTGTTAATCAAAAGTTTTTAAGTTTCATAACGACAAAATATCCCACAGGTTTTTGATCCTTTGATTGAGCAGTTTAAGCGAACATTTTATTCCTACATGATTATATTCATTCATTTGCTCCGTTCATAACTGGCTTCCGTTATTAACAAGAAGTTGTTTTGAAATGGTATTTCCAATATTTTTCATAACAGTGCTGCTTGCTCTGCTTTCACCCAGTTTATGCTTCGAAAACTATGTTCGAATGTTGAAAGACAAAATTCAGTGGGTATCTACCAAAAACCGGTCGGATCAAACCTTGCCAGAGCATTTACAAGACTTGCCTTTCTATTTGCAGGCAAACCCAAAGGTGTTTGAAAACCTTCGAGAACTACACAATGCCAGTCAGTGCTATGAAGACTGGCAGTTGTTGTTGTTGTTGTTAGCCCACGCGGGTCGGGTTGGGCTCTTCTGTCTCCAGGTCAAGGAACTTAGCAACCTCTACCGGCCGAAGCCACAGGTCTGCTGGGGTGAGTGGGGAGGGGTTTTGGGAGCAGTTGAAAAGGTGACATTTTGTGTGGGGGGCAAGGGAACAGGTTGGGCAAAGGTGGGAGATGGAGCTGTCGAGGCGGGATAGGTAAGTGTTAAGGAGCCGGCTGTAGCCAGACCGGAGTTGGGAGAGCTTACAGCGCGTGGGACGTGGGAGAGATTTTTCAGAGGGGCCAATCTTTGGGGGAGGGATACAAATAACTTTAGACGGAGGGGTTTCGGCTAGGAAATTGGTTACAAGGGAGGTTGGTTGTCTTTTAAAATTGGTTTGTAGTAGTTAAAAATAAAAGTGGAGACTTCGTCTCGGTCGTCCAGAACTAGAGGGTGGTTTGCGTAGACTGAAAAGTCGGTTAAAATTTTCTGGGTGTCTTCTTTGAAGCAGCTTATAATTGAGGGGCGAAGTAGACGGGGAGGAGGGGGATGTGAATGTATAAAATTAATGGGATGGTGGGAACGATAGGTAGAGATAAAAAATTGAGATGACAGAAGGGTATGGTGGTCTTTGACCGCTAGGATTTCAGATTCACTGTGCAGGTGGGCAGTGGAACTCATTAGATTTGATCCAGTAACAACGCGAAGGGATTGGTTTTGGGCAACCTGCAGGCAATTTATGGAGGTGTTACTTGATGCGTGGGACCATGCGGGGACTGCATAGTCAAGTATGGGGCGAATTAAAGCTTTAAAAGTTAGGAGGAGGGTTTCTTTGGAGTGACCCCAGGTTGATCCTGCTAATGCCTTCAGGATTCCGATCCTGCGTCTGGCCTTTTCAGCGGATTGTTTGCAGTGAGTGGCAAAACAAAGTGTTGGATCAAATGTCACCCCTAAGATTGTTGGATTTTTGTTTAGGGGTTGCGCCTCGTTATTTAAAAGAACACTAAGTGTTTTATTAAATTCTTTGTTATAAGAGGAGAAAAGTGTAACTGATCTTTTAGAGGACGCGAAACTTAGTTTGCGTGAGGTGAAAAAATCGTAGAGCCTTTTTAGGTAGCTATTGATGGAGTTTGAGGCGATATCAATATTGGAACTGCTTGCGAAGGGGTGGAAATCGTCTGCATACGAAACAAGGTTTACATTATCGGGAGGTGGCGGTGCATCATGGACATAACAATTGAAAGCGGGCTTTGGAAGCGGTGCAATTTTTGAATTTTTCCAAATTTGAGGGATAATGTTTTCGGACAAAGAGATATTAAAAAGGTATGTTAAGTATTGAGTAGCAAGTGGGCCGAGATGTTTAAGATGTATATTACAAAGGCCGTCGGGACCTAGCGCTCGCGATGGTTTGCTGTCTGCAATGGCTTGTTTAGTATTTTCAGGGGTAAAAATTGGGCTGTCTGACAGCGGTAGTTTGGCAATTTTTCTTCTCGTTATACGAAGGAGTTTGTCAGAGGCGTGGGGTCTGGCATTGGTGAATTGTTTGTTAAAAGAGCTGGTAATATCACGAGGTGAGTGTATGGGTTTAGAACCAAAAGTAATGGGGTGTCTTCCTGCCACGGGCTTAGATCCATTTAAGGAGCGTACCACTTTCCAGAACTTTCTGGCACCAGTGCGGTAGTCGCAAGTCCGGAGGAATTCTCGCCATTTATTTTCTTTGTCCTTTGCTGTCTGTTTCATGAGTCTACAGTTCAGTTGGGATATGACTTCTGGGGGGAGATTTTGTTGTCGGCTTAAATCTCTTTCGGCGGCAAGGGCAGTGGACTCGGGGGAAAGAGAGGGAGTGAAGTGGCGAATACGGCCAGCGGGGATGTGGTGGCGTGCTGCCCTGAGCACCAGGTCCCTCAAGAATTTCTCTCCGGCGGCAACTCCGGAAGGTGGAACCGCTGAAAAGAAACCCTCCTCAATTTCCTCTGTGAATTTGATCCAATCTGCTTTTAAAAAATTTATAAAAGTCCTTTTAGGTGAAAAATTTATAAAATCATCCAAGGGTAGTTCTAGAAGAATGGGTAGGTGATCTGATCCTAGGGATTTAATTGGGGTCCATGATGTGGAGAGTAAGAGCGATTGGGATGCGAGGGAAATATCTGGTGACGAGAGTTGGTTTTCTGAGTTAAAAGGGACTCTGGTTTGTGTGTCATCATTTAATGGTGCAAAGGTGGATTCGGTTATTTCATTGCTAAGTACAGAGCCGCGTTGATCTTCCTCGATGTTGGAGTTCCATAGTTGTAAATATGCGTTGGCATCCCCGAGTACTAAGGCGTCCCCAGGTTCAAGTAGTTCGGTAAGGGACGCAGAGTAACCAGGGGGACAGCTCGAGCGAGGGGGGATGTAGAAATTATAAATACGAAGCTTGGATGAACTGGCTACCACTGATTTGCCCATAGCCTCTAGTGTTCCATCGTTGTTAATATTTATTTCTTCGTATTGTATCGACTCATGTATGGCTATGAGAAGACCGCCCCCTTCTTTTTCTCGATCTTTTCTAATTAAAGTGTAGTGTGAGCCAAGTGAGGGGTTTCGAGATTTCTTTCTTAATTTAGTTTCTTGGAAGACAGCAATATGAATTTGATTTTGAGATAAGAAAGCAGCAATTTCGGGTGCTTTTGCGGAGATACCGTTGCAATTAAATTGAAGGATTTTTAAAAGGCCTTTGGCGGGGTGTGGTGAACTATTTACATTATTAACAGCAGTATGATTAAAATGGTTGTTTGAACTTGAGTTTTTTACACTATTTACACGATTACGATTTGCGCGATTTTGGGAGGAGGAATTATTATTCGAGGAGGTGGGAAGGGTGGGAGGGGGAGGGGGGTTAGGGAGGTGGGGTTGGGGGGCGGTTAGGGAAGTTGAACAAGTTTGGGAGTTGGGGGTGGTCAAGTTAGAGGACCTGGTGCCTGGGGGAGGTAAAATGTAGGTAGAGGTACAGGTAGGGCAATAGTAGTCAGGGTGGTGTTGGTTAAAGGGGGTAAGACCACTACATTTAAGGTGAATGTAACCACAGATGTGGCACCAGACACTGGGCTGGGTGCGTTTGATGCGGAAAGAGCAAGGGGAGCAAAAGTAAGGCCCTGGACCAGGGTTTGGATTAATGCCGGAGCGGAGTAGTAGTATAAGGATGAGCAGACGGAGCAGCCTGGCCGGCTTCAGACGCTCCGTAACCGAAAACCCGGAGACTTCTGAGCTTCTCCCGACCCAATGGGAGGGGGGGGCTTGACGCCATTTGCATCTTGGTGAGGCCCAAGATGTCGGATCCACCACTGGAAGGCGGCGTCGTCTGGATCCAAGACTGGCAGTTGATCCTCAGCTACTCGCAGGGGGATGTGTTTAAGTTTTGGGATTCCTACGCAGTGCCTGGAACTGGGATCCTTGAAGGTCATGTGACCTTTCCAGGCCAATCCGAGGAGTGTTACAATGCAAAGAATGGTTTGACTGGAATTGCAGTCAGACCTTTTCCAGACACTGAGATGTTTATTGTGAAATTTTATGGGTTCAGTCTGGGAATGTGTAATCCTTCTTCTTGCTCGGCCGAAGAAGTATCATTTATATTTGGAAACAGCAGCACAGTTGTCCTTGCCAGAAAAAAATTCAACGCAGATGTCGGCTTTGTAGTTGCAGTTCTAGTCTATGGCCTTATTCTTTCTGTAGTCTTCTGCGCAACTCTAAGAGGCACCTTCTTGAGAGCCAAAGGTTAGATGCATTCAAACACTTGTGAACTGGTTTGATTGGTATTGAGAGAAATAAACCAATCAGAGATATAATCACGTTTTTAAACTAATTAGTATCATAAAGTTCGGTAACTTTTATGACTAAAACGTTATCAGCGAACGGTTTCAGCAAAATACGAGAGCCTGAAGAGTGACAATCAGGCGACGTATGACGTCACACCGCCAACAGTCACAACAGTTCAAGAGGAAACTGACCATACAAACTCAAAAGAGCTGCCGCAGTATCAGCAGCGGAGAGATCCACTTGCGATCAGGATTCTTATGAGCTTCGACTTCTACGCCAACTTCTGCAAAATCTTGGGTGAGTTGAGGCTTCGAAAATTTTTTGTTTTCATGATTTTTCACCTGTTGCACTTCGGTTTTCAGCAGTGCCCACTCGAGAACCAGATAATCCCTTCTGGTTCTTTAGTGAACTCTGCTGAAATCCAATGAAGGTCAAATATTAGGCAAACAGGGTGTATTAGACTTAAATTTGCCTAATATCTGACAGAAATGCAAAAAGAGCGTCAAAAGTTTTCAATAAATCTTGATTATTTCTGAAAAAAGTTACCGGCAGCAAAAAAAAGTAGATATCATCAGCGACATGTGCATATCTTTTGATATACAGCTCGACTCTTTGACGGAGAAAAAGTTTCTAGAAAATGGTTAGCTTTTTCAGAAACTCCGAAGGTGCCGAACCCAGACCAGCTGGATGTGTTAAATGGGATGCGAGTGATGAGTCTGGGCTGGGTAATCATCTCTCACCTTTTGCTGCTCTGGCTCACAATCGTGGACAACGTAATCTACGTCATCGACAGAAGCAAAAACCTGCTATTCCAGACAATCGCAAACGGATTCTCGTCTGTCGATACTTTCTTCGTCATGGGCGCATGCCTAGTCATGCTAGGAACCCTGAGATCCATGGATAAGCTGAAGAGCGCAAATAAGCCTCAGGGGGTTTTCTGGTGTTGGTTCTACGTGCATCGTTTGATACGACTCTGGCCAACTCTCCTGCTCACAATCCTCTTTGTAGCCGGGATCTATCCTAACCTGGCTCCCCTATTTTACAGTCCAATTTTCCAAAACGAGGATCCCAGTATGCCCTTTGCAGCTAGGTGCAAGAGATCAAACTGGCTCTCTACTGCATTTTTCTACAACAATCTGGTGGATAATCCTAACATCGCCTGCATGGGTACAACTTATACTTGAGCACTATGAAAATGAGTTTGGAAACAATTTTGAAGCAGTTCGATATACGGTGATAATAATAGGGCAACTCTTTTTTCAATTTTACTACTAAAAGTATAAATTTGATTGTTCCAGTTCCCCAGTCATCAATAATGCATAAGACAGATATTGCGAATTTAACCGTGCTTTTTGGTTTTAGATTGGACTTGGTATGTCTCCAATTACATGCAGTTCTACCTCATATCACCTATGTTTGTATTACTGACCATGAGAAAGAGACTATTCGGAGCAGTTGCCATTTCCACGGTCATCGCCATCAGCACCCTGACTGTCATATTGGGATCTGGTTGGAATAAAGTGCCTCCAGCTAACTCTGTGAGTGTATGATTTGCAACATTTGTTTCGATATTATTCAGTAAATTTGACAATAACGATGAAAAAAAATAAACAAAAAGGTGAAACGGAGCTTCGCGCCTATTGCGATACAAGAACTTGTTCCTAAGAAATAGTGTTTGTTGACAAAATAAAAAAAAGTGACGATTTGAAAAACTTATTTCCTAGTTTTCAAAAACACCAAAATTTTGAACACTAACCACAATCAATAAAAACTCCATTACACTTTAAAACCATGACCGCTCAATTATAAACACAAAAACAGGCGAAAAAATTGTTTGTAAAAAGTATTATCACTTAAAAATTTCAAGTAAGATAAGTTCAAAGCTTCGGATAGTTTACGACACAATTGCTTTTTGTTGACTAAGAGGGCAAAAAAAACTCCAAAAAATGGTTATTTTAATAAACCGTTGAAAAAATTTCAAAAAAATTATTTCACAAATTTTTTTTCGAACACCATTACCCACATCGCAAGGGTATTGCAATAGGGTACTAGAGTTTTTTCCTGCAAATAACTTTGTTCACAGAAAGATCAAAAATAGAAATTGTTGAGTTAGGTTGAGTTCTTAAGGAAATCAAAATCTTGTTTGCGTCTCCGGCGCACTTGGTCTGATGTAACGAATACGCCTGCAACTGCTTAGGTCCTGGATTCGAATCAGACAGGACCTATTTTTTTTCAAACGGTAAGTATTCCGTTTCAAAATAATTGCCGGCCTATCATTTATCTGCTTCTATTTCGTCAGCTTAGTGTCGTATTTCTGAGTTGTTTCAATGGAAACGTATTTTCTATGCGCCCTTCTAAATTGTACAAAACTCGAAAATTCTGAATAGAAATTATAGATTTTCATGGCAAAAAATTGGTTTTCGTTTTTTTCTTCCTTTTTTCCTCTTGATAGGTTTCGGCTTATATTAAATCACCTTCATGGCCACATATTGCGTCTTTCGATAAGCGAAAAAAATTTGATGTGCTAGTGTGTTTTGAGGGCGACATAACAATTTTTTTCCCGCCTTTTTATTTTTCTTTTTCGGCCTAAAAGGAGTCTTCCTATACTATATCGGCTTATTGGCCTCATTTTCTTTCATTTAAAGAGCAGATGAAATTTAATCAGTGTGTTTTGAAGGCGAGGGGTACTTGTTAACTTTTTATAAGTCTTAAGTATTGTCGATTTTTCCGGCTGAAACGGTTTCTGCTAAAGTGTTGTGTTTTCAGCTTTGTTACCACTTGGTAATTTTTTCCGATGCTAAATTCACATTCTATTGTCTTGGCATTTTTTTTTCAAAACTAGTCTGATACATTCTAATAGATTTAAATTTGCAACATTTTTGGTTTTTTTTCCGCTTTAGGTTGTTCTTCGGGTATGTTTTGGTAAGCGAGCGAGGTCTTATAAGAGTATAATTCCAATAATTTACATTAAGCCGTGAAATTTTCTTCAGTAAAATTTGTTTTTTTTTTAAGTTCTCCTAGCGTATTTCCAGTAAATTGTTTGATAAGAAACCTTGTTTATTTTTTTTGAACAAAAAACGACACAATTAATAAGACATAGCCAACAGACAGTCAAAACAGAGTCAATGAACGGAAGAAAATGATAAAAAAAAACTTTCGAATTTCAAAAAAAATAGAAAGCCTTAAAGCTCTTTGAATTTCTTGACTAGTTTATGATTGACACTTTTCGTCAAAATTAACCCAATTTGGGGAAAATGGATCAACCAGTAATTTGTTCATAGCGCTGGATAATCGGGAAAAAAATTCATTTCGAAACTAGATGTTGATCACGTTTTTCGTTACCTTTACATTTTTGCTGTACCATAGCTGAGTTTGTCTTCTGTTTCACAAAGAAATGAACAGAATTTAAAAACAAAATCAAAAATTAAATCTCGAAAGAGTAAATTTGAGCCTCGAAAAATTTTAGACTTTTCTGAAAAAAAAAAAAACAAAAAATCATAATGATCTATCTAAGAGCCTGAACTACATTCATCAACTCCTTTAAAGAAAATGTTTTTTTTTTTAGTTTTTTGTTTTTGAAGCCGGAACATTCGGCGCTACTTGCACAGCAAGCGGCTATCGCAGTTTAATTGACAATTTGGTTTGTCCTGCTTGCGATAGAACAGCTAAATGATTTCCTGGAAAATTAGTTAGAAAACTGATCTCAATTAATTGTCCACATCCCATCACTAAAAGTTTTATATTTTAATTTTTTAAATCGTTTCATAATTTCAGGGCTTCCCTATTCTCGCCAGATATGAAACTGCTTCTGTTACCTTCGATATGTTTGGCCCGTGGACAATAAAGACATACTTCTCCTCTTACTGTCGCTTCCAGGCGTACGGAGTAGGACTTTTGCTAGGGATCGCACTTTATGACAAGAAAGCGATGAGCGACCATCTCGAAAAGATCCCGTTCCATGTCAGATTACTAATCATCACTGGCACCTGGGTGTCTGGATTAATGGCCGGCTCAGTCTCGGTGTACGGTTGCTACTTTTGGGCCAACGGGGCTCACACAGGCGTATGGGAAGTGGCAGTCTACAATGCGACTATGCGTCTTATGTGGGCATATTTCATCTGTGTCATTATACTCAATTGCTCTTTAGGTTACGGCGGAGTCATCAACGATATTCTAGGCGCCAAAATCTGGTCTTCATTTGCTAAAGTTAACTACACAACTTATATAATACACTTTGTCCTTCTCCAACTGTTTGTGCAGACTTTGGAACAGCCGATCCGGTTCACTACCTTCAACTACATTCTATATGCCAGTGGGATGCTTATGTGTATTAACTGTGTGGCTTTAGTTTGCAGCTGTATTATTGAGACCCCTTTCATCCAGATGGAGAAAGTGCTATTGGGGGTCAAGTAAAAGTTTAAAAAAAAACTGACTGCGAGACCATTCAAAGTCAACACTGTTGCCGTTTTTTATTAGTCTGGAAGTCGTCTTATTAACTTGAAATTTTAAATAAATAAAAAAGTTTTGGTTATGACTAGCAATCAAGTACATCCCCAAAATTTCCAAGTTGAACCCCAAATTTCATTGTGTTAAAACCGTCCCAAGACCCCATTTCAAATAAAAAACTTTAAAGTAAAAAAAAAACATTTAGAATCCAAGCACATGATCACATGACGGGATTGTAAATCATCACATATTTTATGTATATCTAAATAGATTTTACATGACGAGTTCCACAACATTTACAGACAACGGCGGAAATTGAAGAACTCAGTGAACAAACAATTGGAAAAAATGGTGAACTCAGGAGAACCGATGAAAAAATTACAGCTTTTAAAACATTTCTCAACATTCCAATTTCGGCAAATATTGGCAAATAATGGCCGGCTCAGTCTCGGTGTACGGTTGCTACTTTTGGGCCAACGGGGCTCACACAGGCGTATGGGAAGTGATAAATATATATCAATCAATTTAAACCTCCTAAAACTTCAAAATTATTTTATGGTTGATACTTTTCTTTTGATAAATCTATCCCAATTAGAGAAAACGGGTGTCAAACAAAGATCAAATTTGAGCGCGAAGAAACTTTAAGATTTGTTCCTGAAAAAAAATGATGACAAACTATGATCTGAAATATGTTTACAAGATAGTGTCAGTCAATAATTGAATTGACAAATTAGATGCTTTTCATCCATAATCAGTGAAATTTTGATCTGGAAAAATGTATTATTGCAACATTTGTATGGTATTCACGCTATTTGGGTAATTTTTTTTCATGCCAATTGGCAAGTAATCGATAAATGGCTCTAATAACCAACAATGAGGAGGCAATTTGGATTCGCTGTGTTTTGTTTTCACGCAAGTTTCAGTTCACAGATACAAGTCACACTAGTTCGAGCGATGTTTTAAATCGAAATCAATTCAGACGTGATTGGGACTGCAATTAAAAGGTGCAAAACCTTGATATCGAGACGGGGTAAAACCTTTGAATACTCGTTTTTTGAAACTCAATTAGAACAAGAGTGAAAAATAAATTTGTCAGAGTCAGTGTCAATTGTTGCAGTATTCACGAAAGGTTATAAATGTTGGATATTCAGATTTTAAAAATTTGTTCAGCAAAACTGAAACTGGTGAACAAGATTTGCTGAACAAATGAACTTAATTTTTTCTTGTTTTTATTTTAAATTTAAACACAATAGAAACCCTCCAACTTTAATAGCAAGAAACCCTCCGAGCTGCTTGAGACAAAAAAAATCTTTAATACAAAAAGATTTCAGGATAACATTTACCTCTCCGAAGTCGATTTCGTTGATCTGCGAGTGACTCAGTTCCATTTTTTCGTTCTCTCCCTCGATGTAGAACAGCTGTGAGTCCATGCCATAGCCAACTGCCTTCAGATTAACCTTGAGAGGCATGGACTTGAACTGGACTTGAAGGAGGACGTTGAAGCTCACTTCTTTCTCCAGTCGTGCGTAGAAACGAAGCTTCACAGCAGTTCTGAAGTAACAAAGAAAAATTTCATAACTTCAACATCTTTGCTAAAATTTTGAAAAAACATGATAATTTCAAGATCATTGTTGAATCTCTATGCCGCCTTTATGAAGTTGAAATGTTCTGTCTATTGAAGTTTTAAAAATATTTCAGTTTATAGAACAAATATATAACTCAGAAGTGGAGTCGACTTTAAAAAGTGAAAATTATCTTCGAAATTTTGGAATGAAAAAGCCCTACAGAAATGAAAATGTTTTTCTTGAAAATTCAGTTGTCTCAAATTTATTACAAAAGTCAGAAGCAGAAACTACAAAACTTAGGTTCAGAATAAGAAGGCATTACAAAGAACCCTATATGTCAGATAAGCTATCAAAAATCGTATGCTCATTTTATTATTTTTAAGTCAATTCAGAGACGTTTGAAATCTGACCATATAGTCTACAACAACAAGCTCTCAGGCTTAAAACTAAGTTGTAAAACTTACAAGAGCTTGTAAAACAATTTATTATCATTATAAGCCGAGTATTGATTAGCGACTATGGTAGAAAGTTTTAAACCACTGACCTTGACTTGGGTTCCAATGTGAATGCCCTTGGAGTGACCTGTACGCTCTCTCCTGTGTCTGGTTCAATGAGTGAGGCCTCGTCAGCTGTCACTTTGTACGACTCGTCTTCGTGATTCACCACGTACACCGTCTCCTCCGAGTAAGCACCTGAATCAAAACAAAGTTTGTTCGTTACTTTTTTATTTAAATACATGTTTTATCACGTCGTTCTGTCGATATTTTATCCATCAATACCGCCATATAATACCATAAAATAGATTAGGGTCAAATAAATTATTTACAGTTTGAAAAATATGGTATTAGGACATCAATCGCTTTCTATTGGGCTTTTTCGTTTTCCTGGTCAAAGTCAAAGTCAACTGGCCATCACTGCCGTTTAATTTCCAAAGATTTTTTTTTTGATAAACTGGACCTCAAAAATTTGATTTTTTTTTTCAAATTCAATGTGTCGAACTGAAAATTTGTTGCTAACTACCTATAAAGCAGTAATTGCCTTTTCGACAAGAGCTTGCAAACTTATACCCTTATACCTGTAACCACTAAGGATGATGCTAACATTTCATTAATTATTGCTAGAGTCATAAATGAATAAAAAATAGGGGGTTGAATACACCAGAATATAATAAACTTTTTGTTGATAGTTTTTTTCATTAGACATTTTCAATCTGATTGGCTATGACACTGACCAATGAGGAGGCTCTTGAAGTTCACGTGGTTTCTATCGAGTGTTACTGATGGCTCCGAAACATGTCCAACTAGCAAGAATGGCACTTCAATTCCTAGTTTGGGAATCTGGAACGTCCAAAAAGTCTCGAACGAGCCCAACTTGCGCCCTTTGAACTCGAACAACGCCTGAAACACAAATTTAAATTGTCCAAAATTTCCTATAGCGCAAAAAAAACAGCATTTAAGAGGACTCTTCGCATATCCTTGAGGCCGCTTTGAACTATGAGATCCAGGTATTTCTATTCAAACTCCAGCGCGTTCTTGTATATAGTTTGATTTTGTGTGTCGCGTGCTTTGCTTGCATTTAATGGAGCTATTTTGCAATTTACCATGTTTTTATTCATTATTTGTGTTTTTATTTGTCATTTGCTTATTTCAATATATCGACACAGATACTAACATCTATTGCTTTTCCGACTAAAATCTGTCCTGACTTCTTCAGACACTTGAACTCATTGGACGAGACTGTTTCGGTCTCAGAGAGCGACTGACTCCACGAGAAGAAGAAGGGGTGCTTCGTGGGGTTGATCACACGGAACGATCTGAAACACGCATTTTATGTTACAAACTACAGGGGAAATCAGCGAAGACGAGTTTATTAGCCTATTTATTAGTCATCATCACATCATCGTGATCTAGTTTGTCTTGTCCTTTTAAAAAAACTCAAAGGTGACATGAGTCCAGATAAATAATTAATTTTTGGGTCTCTTTGATAGGCCAGGGGTCGTCCAATAAACCCCCTAAATCCGCTATTGGCGAATTCGAGCAGAAGACTAGCAAGAGATGGATTGCAATCGATTTTATACAGATAATGTAGCGGTTCTTAAGCATATCGATTTGAATGGATTTAAAATCGATTTAATTCAATACAAAAAAGTATCTTAAAAATCAATTTCAATCGATTCTAAATTGTTTTAAATCTTTTTTTGTCAACATTTTTTGCTTTCAATTTCCTACGGATTGAGTAATAACAAAGTCGATTTGAATCGATTTTTATTTACATTTTTGTGTACTTATTTTATACAGATTATACACAGATTAGGTTCAAATTTTGAAGACTATCAAACAATAGAAAAAAAAGAGGAAATAAATACGCTTTTCAATTACGCTTAGAAGTAACGTACGCTTTTCAATTAAGTTTTTGTTTTGATGTTTGGCCTGACAATAAGCTATGAGGATAACTAATATCTAAATTTTGTGCACAAAAAAATGATTTTTTTCTTTTTGAAATTTTAATTATATGGTATTTGCCTAACAATATTGAGCCTAGGGTGTCCCACTCTTTAACCCCACGATATTTAACCCCCTATGTTTACACCCCCAATATTATAACCCCGTAACAAGATACCCCACACAATTTAAACCCCTTTTAATGACAATAATTTGTTTCAAATTAGGTCGTTTTTATAAGTACAGGAGTAGTCCAATGAAGTGTACTAATTGAGGCCTGAAAAGCTAATCTTAATTCACTTGATGCCTCAAGCATCTCAAAAAAAATTGCGCCATAAAAGAGTCGGAAAAATAGCAAAAGTTGACGAGCTTTGCCTTTATTGTGGATTTAACTACATAAAAAGTCTCGTCCCGAATCGGGAAGTCCTATTCCCCCTTCATTATGGAATCAAAGGGATGCGGCTTCATCGGGTTTGGCCAGAACAACAATTGCTGTAGATGGCTGGCATTATGCCATACAGTCATACTTCAGTGGATCTCATCCCAGTATATGGAAAGTGATTGCAAATTTGCAAAAAGACGCTTCCGTCCAAAAACTTAATTTCTATAACGCCTCGAGTGCGCACCAATTTACAAAAAATAAAAAAATACCAGTTCTCATTCCTTTTTTGCAAAAAGACGCTTCCATCCAAAAACTTTATTTCTATAACGCCTCGAGTGGGCACCAATTTACAAAAAAGAAAAAATACCAGTTCTCATTCCATATTTTGCAAAAAGACGCTTCCGTCCAAAAACTGAACTTCTGTAACGCCTCGAGTGGGCACCAATTTACAAAAAAGAAAAAATACCAGTTCTCATTCCATATTTCATTTAAATTCAGCCAATTAATCTTTTATTGGCAGGAATTGTTTCAAGATCAAGTTCAGTTTTGAGAAAATCTAATCCGTTTTGGGAAAGGATCATAAAGGAAGCTTTAAGGATCATTTGAATCAAGTCGGTCGGATTCGTTTTCAAGTTCATATCAAAGTCTAGACTATCGGCAAGGAGGGTCATTTCTGTTCAAATCTAAAACGCATTTAGCAGCGTGCATGTAAATTTGTTTTGGTTCGCAAAATTTTTCGCAATTAAAGCTTTGATATTTACCGATAATATGGTTCTGAATCCCTTTCAAGTAAGTTTCACTTTGATTCAAACAATTGGTACTAAGAAGGGGTTATATTGTAGTGGGGTTATCTAATTTCAGGGGTTATTTGAGTGAGGATAAGAAAAAGGGGTTGAGAAAGACGGGGTGATAAGCTTGGAAACCGAGCCTAGAACGTTAATAACAAAAATAAAATTTGAAAAAATTTTACATAGTTTTCCTTCTCATTACCGCGGGAACCCTTAGTTTTGCAAAACTTGAAAGGAAATTCCTAAAACGCAAAAAGTTGCTGTACAAAGCTCTTCTTCAGTGACTTTTGCTTTCTCTAGCTCTCCCTGAGATTTTCTTGAGTTGGACATTTTGCTCAAGCTCCCAAGCAAAACAAAAAAGTTATGTGAATCAGTTTGTTTTGAGATTTGATGATCTTCACTACTTTGCAAAAATTCTTTTAAATCCATTTCTTTTTCCTTGCCTCCATTTAAAACCCTTTTAAATCCATTTCTTTTTTCTTTTCTGTATTAAAATTGACTTATATCGATGTCAATCTCAAGTTTGTCAGTGAGGCTGTTCATAGAACCAACCTTGGTAATTCGTCAAAAATCAGACAAACATTTTTTCTCCGCTGGCAATTGATCATAGGACAAAATTAAACGTAAAACACTGAAAGCCAGGCACTGTGCAAGTAGCACAGAATTTTCCGACCATAGTCTTTGAAAAACTACAAAACAAAGTTTTTATCAAATTAGTGTAGTTTTTTCTGCGTGGTGTGGTAAAGAGATCTAACGTAAAGGTATATTTTAGGCATATTCGAAAATCATAATAAAAAAAGGACAATTGGATACTTTTTTAGAAAAAGGAGTGGAAAAACAGAAATTTTTTAAAAAAAATATTGAAAAAATTCAACATTTTTTTTTCAATTCAATTTTTTGCAGAAAAAATTTGAATTTTTCTTAAGTTTTTGGTTCCTAAAATGGAACTAAAAGTCCAAAAAATAACTTCACTTAATTAAAACTAAGCTGTTTGGCCTTGAATTAGTCATAACTAAGCTGATCTAAGCCTGCTTGCTTGCTTAATTTGGTCAGAAAAAGACGAAAAATCAAAAATTTTTAACTGGTTTCTCTCGACGCAGGGAATTTTTTTTGTGCGTTTTTAATGTGGTTCAAATTTCGACTGAAAGGACTTTAAAATGTTATGTTACTTGACCCAATCTGATGATTGTTTGTGCTACCTGAATTTGCATGGAAAACTAAAAGAAAAGAAAAACTAAAACACATCCGAATACAAAGTTCCTCACTATTTTTCAAATGGTCGGAACAATTAGGCTTTCACTCAATAAAATGCCTTAGTTCGAGGACCATTTTGAATGAGATCAGATTGGAACTTCAAAAAAATGATTACCGTGAGAAAATGATGTCAACTACCTTCTATGAAGGTATCAGTAGTTACTTGGTATCAGTAGTAATCAGCATTTATACCGGCCTGAAAAGCAAGACTTCATGATCTCCAATAAATTTTCTATCTGAGTGAATATTTTCTCAAAAAAGTAGATTAGTAAACTTTCTTCATACACTAGAACATTAGATGCGAGAAACCTCAATTGATTGATGTGAAAACTTTACTAGACTCAGCTGTTCTTAAAAATTCACGCCTTATGAAAAAACTTGTTGGAGATGATGAAAAATTTGAACTTCAGACCCAGATATACTGGTAAGTGATTGATTTCAACTATTGATACGTTCGTAGAGGGTAGCTGAGATGATTTGCTCACGGCCGATGAAAATTTTTTTAACTTCCAAACAAATGTTGTCCAAAATGATACTGAAAGTTAAATAATTTTTGCCCAGTTGTTTTTCAGAATTTAAGATCACCTTCAAATCTAAAAACCATTCACGCATTTTTTGCGCCATTTCTGCTCCTTAATTGGAGAGCTTAATTTACTTTTATCAAATGAATTTGAAATAAATTTGCAAAAAATCTAGACTCAAACCGCAAAAGATCAAATTTGACGTGAACAAATTTTAGGACTTATTCTTCGAAAAAAAAACGCAATATGACCTATTTAAGTGTCTTCACTATACTGAAAATTATTAGAAACTGTATAAAAAATCAACCGAGCCTTGCTTCTATTTAAAAAAGAGTATTTGATTGCTGTGTGAGTAGCGCAGAATATTAGGACTGCAATGTGTAAATCGAAAATTATGAAAAACAAAATAAAAAAAATTTGTCTAATTTTTCTGCAGTTTTCTTGGGTGCTGGGAGCTTAACTTTAAAAAAAAAGATATTTCTAGCTGATATAACTTAGAAACAGCCGAACAAAGCCAACAGAGAGTTAGAAAAGAGCCAATGAACGCAAATAATTAGAAAGAACTACTGATTTGTTTTTTGAAAAAAATATCAACTTCAAATTTCAAAAAAAAAGAAATAGATGACCTTAAAGCTCTTCGAATTTCTAGAACAATTTATGATTGACAATATAAATTTTGAAAAATTAAATACAATTTTTGAAACTAGAGATCGATAAAGTTTTTTGTGATCTTTACACTTTTGCTTTTCAGTAGTCGAGTTTTCCTTCCTTTCAACAAAGAAAATGAAAAATTTAAACAGAAATCAAGAGTCAAACCAGGAAAAATTAAATTTGAGCCTAAGCAAATTTTAAATCTTTTCCTGAAAAAGAACAAAAAAAATATCTTGACCCATATAAAAGTCTGAACTATGTTCATCGGCTATTAAAAAGCTGAAAATATCAGCCATATCTCGTTTTTAAAATTTTTTAAGTGATTTTTGTTGTTTATGAATATTTTGAGGCAATAAAATGAAGCGAATCACCACCTTCTGATAGTTCTGTTGATTCCACAGCTGTTGAACTCTAACACCCTAGTGTTCGGGTCCACAGCCGAGTCCATGAGGGTGAACAGATTTGACCCCAGGTGTGACCTCTTGTTAGAGGTCAAGTAGTCCGAGTCCTCCAGTTCGAAGTGCACGTAGGGAAGGAGACTCTTACCGTGCACGGCTATCACGGGACCCATCACGCCTTCTTCCAAATTCGGGATCCTAGAAGAAAAAAGTAAAACTCAAAAAAGTGGTGAGATAAATTCAAATCCAAACTTCGAAATGAAAAACACAATTGTTAAATAAATTGTTTCAAAGTTTTTAAGCAATCTTTATAAAATGGTGTTCAAATAATTGATGCGTTTTGACACTTAATTGATGGGAATTAAATTTAGGTTTCAAATCACATGTACAATTTGACAATTGTTTTTTAGTTCATTTATCACTGAAATATTTTGTAAACTCTAAGTAAAACGAAGATAGCCGGGAGAGTACTCAAAAATGCAGGAACTATTTAACAGCAGATTAACTATTTTTCAAAATTATAGTAAGAGACATTCAGATCAATTTTTCTCGACTCTGAAACAAAAAATGTAAAATTATTCTTTCCGAATGATGACCACAAGAACCTTAAAATGATAAATGACATACTTGACTGCAAAAAAGCGTTCTTTGAGCTACATAAAATAGGCTGGAATGAAAAAATCTGGGCCATAGTCTTTGCCAGTCTTTCATGACCTGATCAGAACAAAAAAAAGCCAATTTTCTAACATTTTTTCGCTTCATAATAATTAAACGCTAGCTCAACAGACTTTCATGCTATTAAAAGTCAACATACCTGCATACTAGTCGTGCATTAAACTCCTTCACATCTAATGGGCAAAACTTGACCTTGAAAGTCTGTGACAGACCCGCCCTGACCACGCCTCTAGGAGGTTCCACCAGGAATGGAACAGTTTCCAAATCATCCAGGGGTGCCGGGCTCTCGTATCCAGAGGCTGCAGTTGGCTTGGTTGTCGCATTCTGCGGGAGGAAGTCGGCGGCCGAGTCAGGCATAACTGAGACTCGGAGAGAGTTGACTGTGCTGACGTTGCTGTGAGTGGATTGAATTGTCCGCTGTCTGACTGGACTCTGTTGCCTGCAAACAGGTTCCGCTCCAGTAGAATGTTAAAAATATGCAAAAGTCGTGTAAAAAAATCAACATTTTTTAATGTTGTTACTGTTATGAACATAAAACTATTGATTTAAGTTGCTTAAAGTTTCTTCAGCGAAGAAATTCCACAACCGATAATTAACAATTAAATGTTTTCAAAACCATATCCCTTCGAATTTGAGAACGGAACGGTAATACACTAACATTATAGGTAGCGGAGACTCGTTCAGACGCGCTGTTTGTTGCTGGTCCACTGAGGCCGATCGTTCATCTAGCAGATCCTTGGCGAAACTGACAGATTTGAGGTTGCTCTCATTGACAGCCTGCCATTCGTACTCGAAGTTGATCTTGGAAGTGTTCTCAAGGCGAAATCTAAATCGGATAAACAATCATGATGCAAATTTATGTCTTATTTTAAGAGTTAAAAAAAACAGGGTATAAAAAATGAGCATTCAAAAGCCAGCTGAAAAAAAAACTACGTCATTGAAATCAGGGAGAACTTTGATGCTTATTCTTGGCATCTTCTTTCACTTCTTGCAATAAAAATGAAGGTTAGTTGATCTTGCTTCCCACAAAAAAAAACATTAATGAAAAATAGAAAATAAAAGACAGCATTTTTTCAATTTATAGATCAAATTAGATTAAAAAAAGTGTACGCACTCGTAAACGCGTGATTGAAACATAAGCGTGTCCTTGAAGTGGATATCAGTTCCATTCTGAGAGTTCACTTTAAAACGGCAGTAGTCGCTTATAGCCGAGTAGTACAACTCCACGTCGCGTTTCGACCCATCCACCACTTCGTGTTTTGGCTCCGGTTCAACCAGGGTCATCTTTTTCCTGAACGGGGGATTCAAGGTAGATGAAGAGCGTTGGGATCCTGATTTTCCTTGTTTGGGGGAGAGAGCGCGAGAGGTTCCCGATTTGTCACTTGAAGTGGCACTAAAATACAATCAAATCTATAAGCTTGAAATTTTGCAACAACAGTTTTGGATTGTTATGAAAATGGAGAAGACAAGGCATGCAAAATATGGTTGAAGGCAGAAATATAAAACAATGAAGTGGTGACAATTTTGCACATTTGAAATGGCAAATATGTTCAAACTTTCCTAACTTTAGCTTAGATTGAACTCGAGTAAAAAAAATGACCAGAGAATTATAGACCAATGTGAAATGACCTTCGGATTCCCAATCGACTGTTTCAAAACAAGTTAACTTAAGCGAAGGGATCCCATAATTCAAACTGGTTAAAATTGATACAGTACTTTACATCATATTAAGTAACGTCCAAAATAACGCATTATACATATTTGAACGTCCAATTGAGATCGTGGGAGTTATGCAGTATAAGGTCATGTAAGGAAACAGTCTGGGGAAATGAATTTTTTAAACAAATCAGGTCGTGATTTTGCGGAACCTCGTAATGCGAGCGACTCTGGAGACAGTGGCTGTTGCTCCTGGTTGCGGTGCCTCGACATTCAAATTAGAGACGATGGCGTCCTCGTGGTGCATTCCAATGGCACTGATGCCGCTTCTTAATGAGGAAAAAAGTAAATTGATCGACCAGCCCAAGAAAATTAAACCGAACAAAAGTAAAATGATATGAACTGTAACGCAATGCGATGCAAACGAAGACTGCGAAAGTTTGAAATCAAAACAAATATATAGAGAGTTTGAATGGGCCATATAAGAGCGGGTTGGGGGAGGGGTTAATAAGGGAAAGAAACAGTCTTAACCTTGTGCTAGTGCAACGGATTCTTTGAACATTGAGATGAAAAACTTTGTCACGACGGACCCAAATTGTGATTCTCAAAAACGTTTATGCAGAAACCCAATTTCCTATGCATAGTGATACAACTTCAAACTTACTCATTAACGTCGAATCTGTAAATTCAAAACATTTGAGCCAACAATGAAAATAAAAATTGCCAAGATTTTGTATAACAGAAAAAAACGCGATTTTATTATTTTATACTTTATTGTTCCGACTTTCGACACGAAAGTAACGGAATATTTGTGCTCGGGGTGGTTTTTTTTCTTCAGACAAATTTCGACTTTTTAACTAGCCATTTTTGACGAAATTTTTTTTTATATCATTCGAAAAGTATTGTTGTCATGAGCTCAATTTTGAAATGATATTTCACCTGTGATCATTTTTCGTAAAGTTACGGGGGTTTAAAGATTGCCATTTTGTCCAATTAACGCGCGATAATTTTCGCGCTATTAACGCGTAAGCGGAGAGTTAATCCGACTTAGAAATCGTTCCAAATTGGCAAAAAGAAGCTTATTTGCCATAATTAGTTTGTTACAAGGAGCGAAATCTATCCTATTGTATTTTATATGGCGTGTGGGGGATTGATTTTCAAAAAAAATTTCAAATTTTAGAAATTTTTTTCTTCATTTTGTTTTAATTAATTGAATTTTTTAATGTTATTACTGCTCCATTAACCTTAAAAGGCAGTCGGAACATTCAGGGCTTCGCCCTGATACGAGCAGTCTTGTTTCTTTTGAATAACCCTTCTGAGATATAAAAAAAATTAGGAAATTAGGATACCGTGTAAAAACAAATATCAGCTTCTAATAATGACAGCAGAGTTAAGGATGAAAACTAAAAACACCAACCCTGTGCGTTTTCTGGAGAGATTGCTGGGTTCTTTCTTGTCTGGGTCAAAGTGGTCATGTGCAGATGTGATGCCGGCAGATGTCTTCTCGCGTCTAATATCCACCCACTGCATAGTTTTCATAGAGTTGTCCCAGTCCATCCCACCACCACACTGACCATCAGATGTCTGAATGAACAAACATAGTTTTCATGATTTGTTCAACACCAGAAGTTTAAATAGTTTTAATCAAGTTCACTGGCTATGAAAATAGACCACGTATGTCAAAACTATCTCATTTTTTATTTCAATGATCATGAAATATTTCTCGATCTGCAGCCCACATCCGACTCACAGTTTACCATTGTAAAAAACTTAACGCCTTGCAATTGAAACTCCCTGAAAATTATAACTCAAGATTTCCGCCACTTTCAGCAAAATCAACTTTTCTAATAATCGTTTTTTATTTATTTCTCAAGTGTTGCATGCATGCAATTTCGTTCAATTTTCTTCATACCGTCTCATCGGTATCAGCCAATCTGATCTTGCTCAGAGCACACACGACCTCTTTCATCTTCACTTCTACGGGGTTCGCACTCTTGAAGATGACCACAATATCCTTCGCACAGTTTGACCTCAAGTGACCCGCAGAGGGCGTGAACGAGAGGTGGGCGTGGTCCGACGGGAACTCGAATCGGATCAAATCTTCCTTCGAGTGGTTTGTAAGTGTGAACGACATTTGTCGTTTCTCGTTTAGATAGACATCCCCGAAGTCGAGATGATTCGTTTTGGGCGCTAAAATAATCAATTGGATTGATGCATGAATGCGTGATATCCTGCTAGGTTCCTGAGCTTTGAAAAATTACTGAAAATCAGATCATTTCTACTTGACTTCAAATCTTGAATTACATTTGAAATGGAGAAAATAGCATGTGAAATGTCATGTGCAACTTGACCCCCTTGATGTTGCCATACCTTTGATTTCGCTGTCATCCATCATGGCCGAGGAGTCTTTAGCCTCAGAAGCACTGCTACTGTCCATGATTCTGGCATTGGAAATGTCATTCACAGCTCCATGCACATTATCGATGGATATTATGTCTGAATAGCCCTCTCCAACCAACACAATGTCTGAATAAAAGGGTACACTATTTAGTTTTCACAGCATTAGGGAATTCGATCGAAAAATTTAAGGAGACATATGGCAGCAGACTTATTATTACCGTTTTTACTCAAAAAGCCTGATGAGTTTTGCTAGATGATTCTGTAAAAAAGTCATGGTATCCTCAAGATCATATTAACGTAAAGATTCTGTGGTGCTTTACTGAGATACAAAATACAGCAGGAAACTATAAAAATCATTCATTTAACAAGTAATTTTGTTATGTTGATTAAATTCGAATAAATTCGGTCGAACAAAATTGGCCCTACTACAAACCCAATTCCTCAAAGTTATTTTTCTCCACCACAACTCGGATTCCATCATGGTATCTCTTCTCCTCTTTGGGAACAAATGTCACCCAGAAAGTCGCACTCTCTTGGTACTGCAGTTCAAAAACGAAGTCATGCAAAGACTTGCGACTTCCATTCGTCTCATGTTTATCTTCATTTGTTTCCGCCTCCGATTCGCTCATCGACACGAGAGTGACGTCATCTCCAGCTTCGACTTTGAAGACTCCTGATTGGTCTCCGACATCCAAGTACGCTTTGCATACAAGTTCGCCTTCGTTTTTAAGAACCACCGGGATTGTCTGGGCGTGGCCGATTAGGATCCTCTTGAACAAGAGGAGAGGATGTCCTCGGTTATTTTGGAGAGCTGGTCTGGCCACAGTAAGTCGAGGCAGAGTAGCTGAAAAATGTGCCTTTTTGTAATCAATGTTACAAACGCCGAAAAATTAAAGAGCAAAAAGTTACTTAAATAGATTGGTGATTAATGTAACTGTAGAGAATCAATAGCATTTGTTCAGTAACAAAACTTAGATAAAGTAAACTAAAGTAGAAAAAGTCAACAAATGTTTCTAAATAATTATTCAACGTTCACTGGCTAGAACTTCAAAGTCATAGAAACGGGAAGCGGTAAAAGATCTCGCTAGACGCTTAGATATAATTATCAATTCAACCCACCTTCTCCAGTGATATCGAATGAGAAGTAGTTGGAAGGTGTGAACTGGGCTACCCCGTCGACCATGGCTTCAAACACAGTGCTGTAGTTGTGCATGCTTGCGGGCGAGAAGGTGACCACAGCGTAGACGTGGCTGTGGGGCTGGATGTTGACTTGGTGAGGGGACACTTCGAATGTCTCCACTGTCTGTTTATTCGATTTGCTCTGAACTGAACTGTTCTTCACTGAGAATGTCACGTCTGCTGCGACCTAGAAACAAAAAATTGTCAAATTAAATTGAGATTGGTCATATCCAACTTAAAGGGAAAAGAAACACTATTCAGAACTACAATTTCAAAAAAATCTACTTTGACATGAGTAGAGGTTCGTACATTTTTGGAACCATTTCTGCAGGATACCTTGAATTATTTAACTCAGAGCTATTTTGAAACAGGATTTTTTCCGAAAAAACCAAAACCTATTTGAGTGCGCGAGAAGCTTTGAGCTTACTTTGGAGGGATTGACGATCTTGAATCTGGCTTTGGCTTTCTCTCCCACAATGATGACATTTGAGAACACGAATCGGTTCTCATCTTCTCCATACACTCCACAGAAGGTGTACTGAAAAAAAAGGTTTATTCTACGATGCATACTTTTTTAGAAATTAACCGTGCAATCGAATAGTTCAAAGCTTTAACCTTTTCATTATTTCACACAACCCCGCGAAAATAGGGCGCTGTTTGTCAGTAGACTCAATATTGGTAAAGCTGAACTAATAATTCTGCAATTAATAATTCCCATAGGTAGGAGATTATTAACTATATATCATAAAGGGATTGACAAATGCCATAAAGCCTAAAATGGCCAAACTCCAAGGAATAAAACGAAGGCCAATTTGTTGTCTTTTTGACTCTTTTTCTCAACGGAAGGAGCAACATACACATGACACCAAATCAGATATGAATCCAGTTACCTGTGAGGTGCTCTTGTAGTTCCTGAGATTCTTGCAGACGATGTGCTCCTCAAAGATAGAGAGGATGTTCTGCGTCTCAATCACGGGACTGCATACATCCGAGATGAGTTTAAATGGGATCCCGTTTTTGGTCTTAGGAGTCATCATACGGTCACTGATGTCCAATAGAAGATCCTGACAAAACATCAACATTTTTTTATCAAACAAAATGGAAGACATTTTTAGCTCAAAATTTTTCTCTATCGTGTCCAAAACCTACATGTTATACCCAAAACTTACATTTTAAACATGGTATAATTACATTATACCCCGTAAAATTATGAGAAATGTGTCAAACTTCAGTTGGCAAGAAAATACTGTAGGACAGGTTTCACTTGCTTTAGGCAGTTTTCACATCTGCTAGCTGCACTTTAATCAGTCTTTTACCTCTTCGAAGTGTCCAATGGTCTCTCCATATGCCTCCACTTGTACAACCTGTTGAGTTCCAGTGAGCACAAAGCCGAAAGCAGGCGACAAGTTGAAAGCCTCCATGTTCAGTTTGAACTGCGCATTTCCAGTCATGGGACTAAGAAACAAATATTAACAACAATAGCCGGTTAAAAAATGTATAGTCTTAAAAAATACAATTTTTTTTTCAGATTATATCGTTTTTTTTTTCGGCGTGGTGTGATAAAAGAAGTTGAACAAAAAACTAGAGATTAGGCATATTCGACAGTCATAGTAAAATAAGCAAATTGAAAACGATTTTTGTAGAAAAATTACTAGATCAAAAATCAAACAAAAAATTTCAAAAATTTTTTCAGTTTTTTTTTGCAGTTTTTTGAACTTTTAATTGCAAAAAGGCGCTAAAATGCTCAAAAACCTATGCTCGAGTAAACTAAGTTTTTACTTTTTAAAATTTTTGAGGACTTAAATAAGATATATCACTCAACTCTCTCCGATTATTATTTGTAGTAGCTGCTTTTGCGTGGAAACCAAAAAAAGAGAAAAAAAACTCAAACACACCCGAATACAAAGTTTCTCCCCATTTTTCAAATAGTCGGATCAATTAGTATTCATTTAAATGGGTATACTTACAAATCAGCCTTCATCGAAAAAGGAAAAACTAATCATGATTCACCCAAGTTTACAGTTGTTCATCCAAATAGCGTTGAGATAATCAAGAATTACAATCTACGCAGATCAAAACAGGATTTCTGTGACAAATTAACACTCCTATTAAAATCAAAGCATTCAGTCGTTTATTCAGACAGTGATTACATCATTCGCTTCGCTAAAGAAAAAAACGGCGCTGATTGTTCATCAGTTTAAGTTCAGAAAAAAGCCAATCGATAGGCGGTCATGAAGATATAGATCATTTTTTACCGTTTATGATGAGTACGTGCCCAACTATGAAAACTAAATAGAAATAAGCAAAATTAGTTGCTGTGCATGGGGTACATAAAGTTCTGACCTCGATAATAAAAACAGAAAAAAAACAGCTTTTTCAAATTGTATCGGTTTTTGTTCTCGCTGTTATAAGAGGATCTGAACGACAGCCTAGAGCCTAGCGAAATTCAGTATTAATAGTAAATTGAGCAAATTCGACTACAATTTTTTTCGAAAAAAGAAAAGAAAAACAAAAAAAAATGATTTTCAAATTTTTTATCGAAAGTTTCGAAAATCGAAAGTTTCGAACCGGCTTCTCTCAACACTTGGAATTTTTTAAAGAAAAAAAACGAAAACACTCCCGAGGACAAAAAGCTTCCCCACTTTCAGAGGTCGGAACAATGAAACTTGAAAAACTTGTCTACATTGCAGTAACTCTCGAAAAGGCAAACCGAATCTAACACTGAACTAAATTTAATGATATAAGGATAGCTGGTTGCTGTAAAAGTAGCACAGAATGTTCTCACCACCTTTATTCAAGTAAGGATCAATTAAGTTAGGTCAAAAACGGCAGATTGATGGGCAAGCATTATGTTATATTATAGCATAATCCCTAGCAAGCTTTTCGTGAGGTAGTTAAAATCAGGAAAAAAAAACAGACTACAACATAGTTCTTTCCCTTCACTTCTTGAAGTGATCGAAACAAAAAATGTTAATTTTTTTTTGAAGATTGGCTCACTTGTTTGGGTCTGATTTCTTGCCTCCTTTGGGGTTCAAAGTAGCCTTACTCGACACTGACGCATCACGTGATCTCGCTGTTTCAGCCTTGGCACCACGCTTGCCCCTGAAAACATTCAACAAATTTTGACTAAATTATCTTCACAATCAATCATAACATCACATGTGGCATTGAATAAAATTAGCGACTAATAAAACCAGTAACATATCTAGCATTTGGAGAGGGACGAAATTTCAAAAAAGCGAATTTCGCCGACCTTTTGTCAAGGTCGACCAAGTTGAATTTTCGAGCTCTCCCATATATTTATCAGATCCTTTTAAAAATCAAAGAAACTTTATAAAAATGGGTCAAATCAGTTAAAATTTAATCATCTATTAGCAACCCAAAACGTACTTTTTCTCTACAAGCAGTTGATCATCTTTTGTCACTGGTCTCGTGATGTTATACTGAAAATCAAACTCCCCCAGGTTCTCAATCGTGAAGAACTTCTGTTTCCTTGTTCCACTACACACGGGACCGAAGTTGAGATCGTGGGCGGGACTTATTTTGAACCGACTGAAGATTGCCCTGACTGAGACTTTAATCGGTATTATGGCAATCACTTCGCCCAGGTCGCCTTGAGACGGTTCAACAATCTGAAAAATTATATATAAGACGTGAAATGATATTTCTAATAAGGAATTATTTTTCAGTTCAAATAAATTACCAAGTTTTGTTACCGCTCATGATCGTTCCGACTACCAGAAAAAGACAAAAAAATTTCTTAAGCTCTTGGATTTTCTTCCAAAACCAATCAAAAATAGAGGAATCAAGTTTCATCCTGCTTCCTTGTTTTTATACCTTCGTTTCTTTGTTGATACAAAGCTTACCTTGCACTTGATAATAGGCGCATTCTTAATCGTCAGTTCTTTCTTCGTGAAGAAACCCAAAGTGATGTTAGTCGGTTTGTCACTAGCCGATAGAGACCCCTCAATTGCAGGCGTGATCGAAAAGAACTTACTCGGATCCTCACTTAGCCCACACTGTTCGAACAGGAACTGGTACTTGATCTCGTATTTGCCTTTGTTTTTCAACGAAAGCGTTTGTCGGATGTTCTCATCACCGACACGACACGAGCCGAAGTCAAGTCCACCTTCGGGACCTAAAATTGCAAACCAGATTAGTTATTGTGGTAATATTCGTCAAACATAGCCAACAGACAGTTGGAAACGATTCAAAAAACGCAAAAAAAAACAGAAAAAAAAACTGACTTATTTTTTGAAAAAATCTCAATTTTCGAAATTTAAAAAAATTGTATGCTCTTAAAGCTCTTTGAATGTCAACAAAAAATTATAATTGTTTCTGTTTGGATGAAATTAACCCAACTTGATACAAAGAGGCGAAGCTGCGCTTCGCAAACACTTGCGGGAACACCACCAAAAAACAGCTCTATCAAGTGAAATAAGAAAAAGTAGAAATAAGCCTCTAATTAGCAAAAACTCGGCTTTGTGTAGGATTCGAATCTACGAACTACTGCAATCAAGAGATTTTTAGTTTCGCTCACTATCCACTCAGCCACGCAAGCTGAACAACCGACAAACACTAGTCACGAATAAAGCATCTACATGTGCTAATAACTAGCCAATGCCATTCAGCAAAAGAGGCCCCAAATACAAATAGACTCAATAGTTTGGAATAAAACAAACTGAAGGCAAACACACTAACTTTGCATGTAATAAATCGCAAAGCATAAAACCAGATTATGTATAATTTGTGCATTTCAAAAAGTTTCGAGATATAATAAGTTAGAAAATTTCTGAAATCGAGTTTTCTTCGGTATTGTTATAATCTTTGAAACGAATCAATTTTTTCGGTTCAATTGATGAAGTAAAAATGCACCAAATGCGTTAACTTATTATTCTTTGAACGTTAAAGCACATGCTATGAAAAAGTTGTAAGGGTGCCCCAAAAGTGGCACCAGTATTTGCTACTTAGATTGGAAAAAAGAAGGTTTATACTAATACACTGGCTTCGCAAGTGTTAAAACTGTATAAATAGTAACTTTTTATTTCTGCTGGATATCCGATCTAAAACCAGTTTCGAAAATAGAAATCGATCACGTTTTTCGTAATATTTACTTTTTTTACCATTAGATAGTCAGTTTGCCTTCCCTTTCTTTATCAAAAGAAATGAAATTGAAAGCCAAACCAAAAAAGTGAGCCTGAACAAATTGTGCAACTTTTCCTGATAAAAGAGAAACAAAAAATCATCACAACCTTTATAAGAGTCTGAAATACGTTCACCGACTCTTAAACAAAAGATTAAGCATATTGTGACTTCCTCGTGTTCCAGGTTTTTAAAAGACCTCATGGTTTTCTAAGTCTTCCTCATTCTTGCACAGAGAAAAGCCAGACGAACAAAATTTCATAAGAGATCAGTTTATGCTGCAAAAAGAATGAGCTGCAGCTTGTGAATAGCAATAAAAACCGCTAATATTTATTTATTACGGATGATTAGTAGCAAAGAATTCGGACGTAAATAAAAAGATAAATAAGTTCATTTTCGACACTTCCGAAATAAGTCAAATGCCCTTGTTTGTTTAATTACTGCCCAAAATTTTTGCTACTGATTATGCAACAGACAGCAAGAATATTCTAGAATATGCAGACTAGATGAAAACTAGTTTAGATGGTACAATTCTCTCTTACCATATTCTAAAAAATAATACATAAAATGAATGAAACAAAAAATGTATGAATTGCAACTAACATTACACAAAATGAACAAAATATTGGACAGGACAATGATACAAAACACCATGGGTTTATCGGTAATGTCCATACAAAATCGATTATAGTTTCTTTTTCTGTCAAAAAAAATAGTTATTTTATAAATGGCCTGGAGTTTCAGCCCAAATTTAACCTGACTACTGCAGTGGATTTATTCAACTGGATGCTATAGTCTGGATTAGTAAGATGAAGAGTAATCTAGAACTATTGTTAAAGAGCAATACTCTGAATTTTACTATTGTCTTCAATTCGGATTCTTTGCTAATAGGTGGTGCAGTTCCTGGCGACCGGAGATACCTACCTTTGGGGAAACTCATATCGAGGAGTACATCATACGCTTCGCCTGTGGCCACCACTTGTTCTGTCTGCACAACGCCCATGATCTTGTCCACGTCCGTTACCTACGAACAAACAACTCATCAAACATGTTAATCATGTTATAAATTTGAAAATTTGACGTCAACTTTTTTGATTTCATTTTTTAAAGCAATTTGACCCATAACATATCCTTGTGCTTAAAACCACAAAATATATAAAATATATAACCACAAAAAAAACAGCCGCATCTCATCTGGATATTAGTCATTAAATTAAATTTCATGTCAATTTATGGCACTTAACTTCAAAATTCAACAAATTTGGCTGCTACAGGCCAACGATACAAATGAAATAAAATTTTAACCTTTATAGAAATGTATACTAATGCAAAAATGAAGTAAATGCAACATTGAAGACATATGAAATCTTTTCATCAGTATCTTGTCAATTATTGGGAGTTTTTCTCAAATCAGAATATGCATATAAATCTCAAAATTCTATTGATCAGTGTTCATTCATACCTCCATTTTCACAGTCCTTTTCGGAAGGGGCCCTGCTTTGGTGGCCTTGAACACAGCAGTCACCATCTGCTCCCCGAGAGGGGGAACCACTCCCTGCTCAGCCGATAGAGTGACGTCATCACGCAGACTATCCATGCCTATGATCTTCCAAGCAGCTGGAAGTTTTGTCGGGTTCCGGAACGGGACAACCTTTGTGTCTTTTCTGCAAAAAACAGCAAAAAATTGGCTTAAAGGCTAATTTAGTATTACAAAATCTAAACTTGGAAACCTACATTTTCAAAATAGCTGCTTCATTTAGTATGGTCTCAAAAAAAACTGCTTATCTTGGCCGATGATTTCAGATTTATCTTGGGTTTTAATGATTTTTATACTTTTCCATTCAATTTTGTCGAGCAGGCGGTTCAAAAACATTAATATAACTTATGGTAGAAATATGGTAGAAAACATCATGTAGCGACCTGTGCAAGAGGACTTTGTCAAACTGAAACGCCACTTTGCCGTCCACTTTGGGAATCTCTAGCTGGGGTTTGCACCCCTGGCAGGATATCTTCAACAAGAGGGGTTCTGGGTTGTCCTTGATGCAACACACGATCACGTCCGAGATCTCGCCTAGGGTCTTCGGATAGGCCCATACTGTCAGTTCCTGTGAATACAAATAACTATTAAACAAGAGCAATTAGTTTCAGTGCAAAGACATAAAGGGACCAATGTTCATAATCACCATCCACACCATCCAATAAAAGCAAAATAGCAGGTTGCTGTACAAGTAAATTCTAAAACATAGCCAACAGACAGTTGGAAAAGAGTACGTGAACGCAAGTGAACAGACAAAACTACTTTCAAAGAAAGAAATAGATGACCTTGAAGCTCTTCTAAATTTTGAAATTTGTGATTGGCACTTTTTTGAAAAAAATAACCCAATTTGAGGAAACTGGATCATCAAGTCAAATTTTTATTTCGCTGTGAAATCTGAAAATTAAATTCCACTTTCGAAAATAGAAGCCGATCAAGTTTTTCGTGACCTTCACACTTTAGCTGTTCGATAGTGGAGTTTGCCTTCTTTTTAACAAAGGAAATGAAATGAATTTAAACACAGGCCTTCCATTTAACCAAGGAAACGAAATGAACTGAAACACAGAGGCGAAGCTGAGCTTCGCACCACCTGCGATACAAATATTGATGTTATGAAAATCAAACGGTAAAAAATTCAAAAAATCGTTTTTGTCAATAAAAATGGCAAATAAAGCCCAAAAAACGAAAATACCTGCACCATTAGAAATTCTACAAAGAGCTTCAGTAGCGCTATACAGAAGCCAATTTTTAAAAAAGTCCTTTCTGGGGAACAAAGCAGACAAAAATAAGCAGACAGACAATAGTCTAAATTAGCCAAAACTTTCTATTTGCAAGAAAAACAAGTCTCAACTAGAATCAAACTCACTGGCTTTGTCTTCTCAAGAATGGGGGTTACAGAAATTTGAAATAAAACTGACCTATGGACCAACGAGAACTAGGCCGACAAAAATAAACAGACGCACGATAATCCGAAAAAGCACAAAAACTTTAGTTTGCAAAAAAGGGCCCGGCTAGATTCGAACCGCAAATCTATACCATCTCAAGCCCTTGTTTTATCTGTGCGCCGGATGGTTGATTCGATTTGAGTGTATAATTACCAAGCAGCAATAACAAAGGCAAAAAAACGTGAGCAGAAAACCTTCATGCAGAAGAAAGAACTAAAGTAAAATGCTTAACTTATAAAAAATAATAAGTCCCTTTTCCCGTCAGAGCACAAACACGCGCACAAAAACTTTTTTCGGACGTAACGACGCAATAGGAGGCCATTAAGTCGATATTTATTAGGCCGAAATTTAATAGGCCGATAAAAATCACGAAATTTTTTTTTTTTTTAAATGAAATTTTAATAAATCGAGCTGGTTAAACTACAACCAATGTGAAAAGCAAATTTCAATTCTGCCGATTTTTTAAAATGCTAAAAACAACTGCAGTTAAAATTGTTTACAGCTAAGATAAACGATTCTCAGATGTGGGAACTAAGCCGACAAAATATAAGCAGCCAAATCATAGGCCGAAAATTTTTTTGAACCGGTACAATTACCTTTAAAAAAAAACTGATCCTAGTCCAATTCGAGCCCAGGACCTTTGCCATCCCAGGCGTACTCGTTAACACCAGGCCAAGCATGCAAGAGACACTACAAATTTTGAATTCTTTATGAACCAAGGTACCGCCAGTTCAATGAGTCCTGTGGACAAAGTTGTTTAGGGGACAAAAATCTAGTACCCAATTGCAATACACTTGCTATCACAAAGGTTAAAAGTCAAACCGCGAAAACGAAAACTTGATCCGGAACAAAATTTAAGACTTTTCCTGATAAAAATGAAAAAAAAAATACCGAAACCTATACAAGAATCTGAATTACGTTGATCGAATGTTTCATCGAAAATTTTTTTAAATAAAAAAAACTTGTAGTCGTCAGTAGGTAGAAAAAATTGCATAAAGAGAAGTAACTTTAAAAAAACGTCGTAATTGCACTGCATTAGAATCAAATTAATATCATCGAAATACAATTGTTTATGTCATCAAATTTTGGAACAACAAGTAACATGGACAACATGCAGTAGTCGGAACATCAAGCAATCGAAAAAAAATCAAGATGACCTTAAATAAAATTCTTAACTTCGTTCAACTACATTTAATAATATTTCGGTTTATAGAAAAAAATGTGGGTTAAGGAGTACCACTACCAATTGAGCTTGTAACATACAACATACGGATATTTTATCAACACTGAGAAAACATGGAAAAATTTATAAAAACAATATTCAAATTGAAATTACACCAAAAATATCATTTACATTTACCAAAGGAATGAAACCAACAGACAATGAACGCAAGAAATATTGTTTGATAAAATTCACCTAAGTGAGAAAAATGGACCAATAGGTAAATTTTTAATTCCGCTGGCTATCTGATTAAAATCCACTTTGGAAACTGAAAAATGTTCTCGTTTTTCAAGATCTTTAGACTTCTGCTAACCTTTAGTGGAGTTTGCCTTCCTTTAAACAAAAAAATAAACTGAGCGGAAAAAGAATGAAAATTCAAACAGCAAAATTTTCCTAAAAAAACATACAAAAAATCATCAAGACCTATTTAAAAGCATTCACTACATTTATTGACACTCAAAGTAATGAAAACCGAAAAAACCAATTTTTTGAGAGGACAAATCGTATCATATAAAAATAGAATGAAAACAATGATAGCCCGTTACTGTGCAAGTAGCACAGAATGTTCCGACCATAGTCTAAGAAAAGTATATATACATATTTTTTAAATAATAGTCGATCTTTTTCTGCTTGGTGTAAAAAAGGGTTTGAACGAAGCACTACAACTTAGGTAGATTCGTCAGTCATAGTGAAAAAAGCAAATAAGACTTCTCAAGAAAAATCACAAAAAAAAATAAACAACTTTTAAATTTTCAATTTTGCAGAAATTTTGCATGGGGCTAAAAACTCCATAAGTTAACTTAACTTGGGTAAAACTAACTTTATTCGCTCAAACTTCGACAAAATCAAAAAAGTTTTTCGCGATATTGGGCCAACATTTTGAAAACTTTCTTCACGTTCGAATCACGACTGAAATAGCTTCAATATATGTGTTACTAAGCTCTAACTTGAAATTGTCAAATAGTACTCAGAAAATAAAAAAATAGAAACTACTTACAGCAATTTACCAAAAAAATGAGCAACTTTGTCTACGAACAATTGTCTTGTGATATTTCATTCGACCTGATTGTGTAAATAAAACTATTAAATGCAAAACCCGGTTTCTTCTTAAAAGCTAATTATGTTGGTGCGTGAACTAGTAGCGGAAATGACAAATCGCTAAAAAAAACTGGAATAAATAGGGATGCATCAGGACATCCCATCTCTGCAAGCACTAGCATATGTGGGACTCATTGAAGCATTTCACAGAGCTTTTGTGCACGTTTCCTTTGAACCTTTTGCATTAATTTATGCGTTTAATATCAATTTTAAACGAATATTTTTTGTTTTGTTTCAACTTTTTTTTCGCTAGAAATATGAAGCGGTATCAATATATCAATAAAGCAATGAGGTAAAATATTGAAGATTAGAAAAAATCGCATATTTTGTTTTGTTTTTGAAGATTTTTGAACGAAGCTAGACCTCCAACTTATGAAAAACTTTTGTTACAAGCTTAATTTCAAAGAACTTAAATAGCCATTGCAATATTTTTCTTGGAATGTATATCACATATGTACGGGAGCTGACGCAAGTCTTCGTTCTTCGAATTCTGGGTCGAGATGGTCCAATGTGTTATCTATAACATGCGACATCAAGGATCTAGTCTGGTCCAAAACGTCCAACACAATAGGTAAATAGCTAACAGCTCCCCCATAATGAACTTTTGATTCATCAACGCTTAATCTCAGAACCTGTTGATGCGGGTTCGAAACTCGAAGATCGTAAAACTGAAACTTTCGATGTAGCAATTCTTTCATTTCGTTTAAGTTTCGCAAAGCTTGTGATCTGTTTACATCATGAGGCGTATTAGGAACTATAAAAACTTGATAAAACTTGAGCAGATTGTTGAAGTGAATCTCGCAACGTCGGAAAAGCCTGAAAAATAAATGCATCACGCGTGCGAAAAGAGCATTTCCGGTTTGGGAAAGACGGTGTAGATAACATTCAACATTTTCCATGCATCTAATTTCAACACATCCTGCATCGTCCCAGGAATAAGGCCTTCTCGCATGTTCAAGCGCCCGAACAAATGAAAACTGCTGTTGAAAGAAATTTTGGTATTCGTCTAATATACTGGCGTACTCGTTGTAAAGCCGGTCTTGTTCCAACTCACAAATCGGAGACATCAAATTTTGAAATCTTATCAGACTCTTTTTAAGTTCCCTAATTTTCCTGAGTATAACTTAAATCAAAATACTGTAAAATTGATGCAAGGTAAATTGTAAAAAAAAACAGCCAGCCTGCTTCATATTACTCTTTCGAGTCATATTCCTTGTAAGCTAGTACCGAGATCATTATAGCTCTCAGAGAAGGATTTTTATTTTTTTTGGAAAGCAGATCTAAATTTTATTTGGGGCTTTTTGAGAAAGATGTTTCCATGCATTTTATGGGAATTGGAACGGTTAAAATTGAGAGGAATGATTAAAAAGGGTCGAAACCTTTTCATAGCGGGTGTATTGCAGTATTTCGAATAGGGTTTTACATTAATCAAAGTAGCATTTGGCCGGCCGATCACCATCATATCACCACAGTCACTAATACCAGCGCGTCTTGGAGACAAAATATGACCACCTTCGCCTCGCATCCAAACAACCGCTGTATTATTCATTCGGTCAGTAGATTTTGGCGCCTTTTTCTCTTCACTTGAAGTTTTGGCATCACCTGCGGATCCAACCGCGGATTTATTTGATTCCGAAGACTTGGAAGTCCCGCTGCCACTTAAGGTATTACCACCGGCGCCACCGCTACTCCCAACGGAAACCCGAAACGTCCCGCTTCCTGTTGTTTTGCCTCGGGTGTTTTTGCTGCCATAGCTTTTAACAGTTCCATAACTTTCGTCGTCAGGAGCATATCGTGGTTTCTCGTACATAGATGCAAACGGATACGAGCCGTTTCGGTTGGAGCTTGGGTGGTTTGGTTGTTTAGGTGCCGGTGGAGGTTTACCCGCCGCAATCGAGGGTCTCGGAACCGAGTTCGATCTATTTTGACGCTGTTGGTTTCTCTGAGCTTCAACTGAAGCCCATCCGCCTCTTGAATATATAGTACTTTTACTAACTACTTGCTTCGAAGTACCGGCATACGCCTCTTTGGTTGGAGCAACCTGCTCATTATTTTGAGCCTGGTTTTGGTTTTGTACATATGCAGGCATTTGTGATACAGTAGCGACACTTTCTTTAGCGTTTCCGTATTCCTCATTTACGGATTCAGCTACCGGTTTTTTAAATGAAATGGTGTTTTTCTTCCCCTGCGACAGATCTGAATTGGATTTCGAGGAACTGTTGTTTTGATGACTCCATTCATCAAGATTACTTATTGACATTTTGCTATACGTTAAGCTCTTAGAACCACTGAAGCTTTCAGAAGGATTTCGTTTAAGAGTTCCCTTGAATGCGGACCCTTGAGGCGCTCCGCTGAACGTTGCAGCACTCTTTGATCTTTCCACTTCAGCACTGTTTCCGGAACCACTTAAGCTCCTCCGATTACCTCCCATACTGCTTTGAGACCTGTAAGCAGTTCGTGAATACTCTTTTCCACTTGAGCTACGGCTTAAGTCAGCACTTCGATTTCCAACGTTCGAGAGATTTTGATTGGACGCTTTTTGTAGAGCATCGTCTTTTTGCATCATGCTACTCGAAGTTTGACCTTCTGAAATTGAACTCATTTCTTTACCAGATGAAGATCCTTTGCTCGCCTGTCTTGTTATCTCAGCCAAAAGTGAAGTTCTCGAGTTATCTGATATCCTGCGTCCAGCGATTGTAGAGTTCAAAGACATGTCCGAGTTAGCGCGGGACATCTTAGTTCCCCTGGTTGCATAAGTTCCAGCACTGCTTTGAGAACGGGTTTCTGGGTTTCGACTCCCGGCCACGGATTTTGCAAGCGCTTGGTCCGAGTTGAAACCTGAGGTGTTCGCGTTATATGTCGACGACATAGCACGGGAACCAGCGACTGACTTGGCAAGAGCTTTGTCAGAATTCGACATTGCTGTCGATCCTGAATTGTCGTAAGTTGCGCCTGTGTTTTTAGACATAGCATCCGGTTGTTTCATGCTCATACTTTTGCTGGCTGCCGATTCACTGACACTAACTGCTGTAATTGCGATTCCAGCACTAGGTTTGGAAGTAGCCACTTTTGATGGTTTGGGTTGGTTCATAACGACAAAAACTCAGTTTTTTTACCGGAAAAACTCAAAATGTCTAGCCGCTCAAAATTTGATATGAGCAATTAGCTAGCTATACAGACCATAAAATATCGCCGGTCAGGAGTTTGACGTTTGAACGAATAAAGCAAAAATATATAAATACAGAAGAATTTAAAGCGTTGTTTTAGCTGTGATAATCTTGGTTTGCTCAAAGCGTGAAATGATAAAGCGGAGTTCAGAGTCAACAGGTATGCTGCTGTCATCAATCAATATCAGAAAAATGATTTTTCCTTGTTACCAAAAAAGGCACGTGCAGTTTTGCAATTTATTTAACTTTGAATAAAGTACAACATGTATTACGCGTATATAATTTTATTTCGGCTCTTTTTCCTTTTCCGCCCCACCTCAAATAAACATCAATTTAATGGTGTAACGAGGGGTTTTACAAAGTAATGAAGATCAAATATGTTTGCCATAGCCTAATTAGTCCGCATGCCAATTTTTGTAACAATCTGAGGCTCTTTTTCCTTTTCCCTGCCATTTTTTACGTAAATTTTTTATGTTGACCACATTGTCCGATTGTTATGAAAATTTACATACAAGGCCTCGACAAACATATTTGGTCTTCATACTCAACCTCGTAAAACCACTCGTTACACTAATATATTGAAGCTCGTGTGAGGGGGGGGGGGGGTTTGAAGAGCCCAATCTGACAATGTGAACGCGATAATTACTATTGAAATTTCGCAGGTGGGGTGAAAAGGAAAAAAAGCCTATATTTCTTGTCAAAATCTTACTAGGCAAAAAATTTAAGCTCTGGGAATTCTTTCTTCCTCTTATCAGCAGTTTTTTACGTCTGATGGCTACGAAAACGAGCATTCTGGCTAATTAGGCTCACATAAGCATATTTGGTCTTCATACTGCCACGGTCACTGTTGCTGGGTAAAAAACAGGAAGAGTAACATAGCTCATTTCCGGCCTTATAGTGAAAGATGATAGCCCACCAAACTATATTTTGGTAATAGGCAAGGGAGTAAAAGATTTTGCTGTGCAACGTGGAATAGTATAATCGGAAAGAGTCGATGCCATTTAGTGCAGTACTAGCCTTTTTCTCCCCCACAGACAGAGAAATGTTGTGAGTGTCCATAATGAATGTGGTCTCGTTGGAGTCCTGCAGGAAGCACATGGACATCTCCACGTCCAAGAGGGAGTCGTTGAACAAACAGAACTTTTCCATGTTCTCAGGGTAGGCCGTCTCTTTACTAGACAAAACTACGCTTTTTATGAACTTAATTACAATACACAATCCACACCACTTGCGATATAAAAATGAATGACTGCGATTAAAATCAATCAAAAAAATCAAAAATTGTAAAAACCTTCAAAAATTGTTTTTGTCATAAAAAGTTATAAAAATTACAAAACAAGCCCAAGATCCCAAAAAAATTACCTGCACCATTAGCAATTTTACATGTAGCTTTCGGAAAGCTAGAAAAAAGCCTAAATTTCAAAAAAAAGTCTGTTCTGCAGGAACTAAGCCGGCAAAAATAAGCAGAGAGGCAAAAACTGCCAAACATTTCCAGCTTGCAAAAAAGTTGTTGATGCGCCAAGTTGTTGATCGAATTTGATTTTATTCATAAAGGAAGTATTTGAGTTAGTCCAGGATCAAGGAGGTTAGTCATGTGAACAAAGTTATTTACTGGAAAAAAGTCTAGTACCCAATTGCAATATCCTTGCTTATCGCAAGGGAAATAAAAGTAATAGCAAAACATAGCAGTCAGTTGGAAAAGAGTCAATCAAAGCAAGGAGACAGAAAAAAATACAGAAAAACTCAATTTGAAAATAGATGACCTTAAAGCACTTTGAATATTAAGAACAATTTATGATAGGCAGTTTTTTGATACAATTAACCCAATTTGAGAAAACTGGGTTATAAGGTAAAAATTTTGCTCCGCAGGGAAATTTGAAATGTAAATTTCACTTACGAAACTAATAGTCGATCACGTTTTTGTGACCTTTACACTTTTGCTGTTCGATTAACAAAAGAAGTGAACTGAACTTTAAAAGAAACCAAAAATCATACTGCGAAAAACCAAATTTGAGACTAAAAAAATTTAAAGACTTTCTGAAAAAATGAGGCGACCAATGGCTGATCGAATTGAAGCCAAAACACTCAAACAGACCAACGATGAACAGAAATTTCATCAGAAGCTATTTTTCCCGACTTCAATTATCCCCAAATTTATGTAAATCGCCATCAAACATCTATGCAAACTTAAATTTTAGTGCTCTTGAATAACTCGAAATTAATTAAAGATAAATCACTTTGATGATTAGCTTACTCGTCTCGTTTTTTATTCAGCAACAGGGGTCCAAACTCGAAACAGTTGCCAGATCCAACATAGCACTTCTTCGCGATCTCTTTCTTTCCCAACACTTTCTTGCACGACGGGAACAGCACTCTGGGTTCTCTGGATATCGCCGGAAAACAGGAGATGCCTCGGAGGTGTAGTTGGTATCTGCGTCTTGTGCCGACTAGTTCAAAATTTAGCGTTTGGTCGAACTGCCCGGCAGATGAAGCAATGAAGCGTACTCGTATAGTTCGCTCGCCTTTCGGAGCGATCACCCATCGTAGGATGTTTAATCTGAAAAGTAGAAAAACATAAATTATGTAGATTTTTTAAAATTTTATTCATCACTAATTTTTTGTCTCTTCTGTGCCAAGAAAGACTTGATCCAGATTAAGTTTCAAAAACTTGGAAGAAGCAGCTTTGCAGTTTTGTGGATATTGATAATTGGATCTTTAGTCTTTTCATTTCAACTAATGTGGTTAATTTAACTCCCACCCGCATCCAGTTTCAAGCGTTAATAATCGATTATAATATGATTTTAGTACCAGTCTTACAGAAATTGAGAAAAAATTGATTTTAATCAATTAATAATCGATTATAATCTCTCTTTTCGAAATCAAATATAATCAATTATAATATCTTTGATTTTTGAAGATGATAGAAATTTAATTCATTGACATGACCGAAAAAAAACGAAACCATCTGAACGGTTTCAAAATTTTCAGTTTTGTGCCTCAATCATCTGTGCTTTTTGAATGATCATCGGTATAAGCCAGGTATAAACCTCTACATAAGCCAACAATAGAATTTCAAAAATCTGGAGATAATAATTGCTGAAAAACTAAAGTTTACTTGTTATATTGACCTACGTTGCAAACGATTGGCTCAATTCAACAGTATACTCTTCCAAGGAAGAAACTTTTTCTCAACCAAGTCATTACTTCTGTTCTATAATGCATATGCGTAATCAGTTTTTTCATGGAATACTGGTTTACGGGACAGCCAGTAAATCCAACTTTATTAGGATCTTGATTTTCCTGAAGCGTATGCTATGCACAATTTTTTTTCAAAAAAAGAATGGATCATGTCTCAACTTACTTTCATACAAACAGACACTGTTTACGAACTTTTCTTTATTGCAATATTCAAGAAAACTATTTTACAGCGTGTAGCCTGACACGAAATATAACTGTTATGAAATGTTATGAGATCCAATCCAACAGTTTATGCAATGAGAAGAGTAAAAAAATACTTCCACCTTTGAAACATTGGACGAATAACAATGGGTAAATCTTTTACTATCCCAAAAAGACGATGCCTCATTTTTTTAAAACTAAAAAATGACCTTCAACTCCAAAAATATCAAGATTTCCCTAAAAAAGTTTTAGCGTGTGTTGATAAAAACGTTAAGTATTTCAAATATAACAGCGTTTTAACGGATTTTTTTTACTGGTCAATTTACCTCTCGGCTGGGTACTTGCTTTAACTACTTCCAATATTTTTCCAGGTTGTTCGTTGCAAGCCAGTAGGCTAATGAGGGTCCTTGGTGTTTGATTATATACACGCACAATATGAGCTCTGCATTTAAAATACCAGAAATGAATTCATAATCACACAAGACTGCTTATATCAGGGCGAAGCCTTGAATATCCCGACTGCCTTTTAAGGTTTATGGAGCAGTAATAACATCTATCATTAACAAATTAAATGTAATAAGAAATGAATTTTTTTTTAATTTGAAATTTTTCTATGAAAATCACCCCCCCCACACGCCATATAAACTACAAAAGAATAAATTTCGCTCCTTTCACAAATCAATAATGGCAAATAAGCTTCTTTCAACCAATTTCGAACAATTTCTAAAACGGATTAAATCTCCGCTTACGCGTTACTAGCGCGAAGTATATCGCGCGGTAATTGTCCCAAATTGGCCAAAATGGCAATTTTTAAACCCCCGTAACTTACGAAAAACAATCACAGGTAAAATATCTTTTCAAATTTGAGCTCAGGGCAACAATACCTTTCGAATGATATAAAAAAAATTCCGTCAAAAATGGTTAGTTAAAAAGTCGAAATTTGCCTGAAAAAAACACCGAGCACAAATATTCCGTTACTTTCGTATCAAAAGTCTGAACAATAAGTATATGTATAACTCTCTCCTAAATAAATATATTATTACTGTGATATGAATATTTGTTTTAAAAAAATTAGTTCACAACATCTGTCTGACCTCGGAAGAGCCGAATCATCCTCTTGCACGAGACCAAACACAGCCTCAGTCGGTTCAGCAGCACTGCTCTTTCCGCCCGACTTCTTCGTGCCACCAGAAGCAGCACCTGAGTCCTCTCCCGCAGTCGTCTTCTTACTCTTACTCGACTTCTCTTTGCTCCCGCCTAGAGTCCCAGTTCGACTCGATTTGGAATCTTTCTCTCGGCTGCTCTCTTTTTCTTTCTTGCCTAAAAATATCATGTTTTTTCGGAAAATTAATTTGACAAAACCGGTTTTCAATTTAAATGTCCAAGTTTTTTATTTGTGCTCTTTGAATAAGCGAAATTCATTTTCGAAAAGAGGCCAAAAACAAAAAAGGTTTACTAGAAAACGTATGTGGTTTTTTTTTTGAATGATTGAACTATTCAAAATTGAAATAAGTGTTTACAAAAACTGGTATTTAGATTTCTCGAAACTGCTCACTTCATTTCAAAAGTCAAGGTTGAAATTAAATCCTCATTTCAGCTTTTTAAATCAGTGCTTGTTGAAGGGGAAAATCAAATCAAAATTAAAGATTTTGGCCATTCTGTCATCAAGAAAAAAATCTTTTGTCGACTCAATTTTTAACCAGTTGAACCATTTCATGATCAAACAATTTTCAAAAAAGCAGAGGTGAGTTCAAGTAGCTGAGTTTTTAAAGCTTTTATTTATCAATGGATGTAAGCATTACAATATTCACATGAAGCTGTTTAAATTATGAGTATGCAACAAAAATTGAACAAAAAACAGCAAAAGGGAAACATAAAGCAGAGATGTTTATCATTTCATAGAGGTAGAATTCAAGTCAACATACAAGAATGCTCAAAGTTACTGCTGCTTGTAGAAGTAAGCTACTCGCAGAACAATCGTTTAAATACCATCCAATAGGTGTTTAAATGAATAAGATCAACATTACGAGGCCAAAATGTGTCTTATGAGGCTGTAAGCGAATTCGGAAAAAGGTTGACAAGGCTCTGAAATGGAATCCGCAACAAAGCTAAAATTTCATTGATGAGAATACAGAGACAAATGGCTGAAGAAATACTGTACCGATCAAAAAACTTGCTCAAGCAGTAAAATTTGGAGAATCTAGAATAAAACTTGCGGAATCCATAAACAGAAAAATGCACATGCGCGACGTTGCCAAATACTCCTTTTGTTAGTGGAATCCGCATTTTGTTAGCAAAGTTTAGAAGAAAATGGTTACATGTTTAAATTGTTTGCACAAAAATTGATAAGGTGAAATTTGTTTTACCCAGCTTTTTTTGTAAAACCTCTATTTTCGTTACATTAGGAAAAAACCACCATCAACAATTAAGATAAAAGTCACAATCAGCAATTAGGTCAAAAGTCAGCAATTAGCAAAAATGTCATCGTCAACAAATAGAATAAAAGTCCCAGGATCAATGAGGATAAAAGTCAGCGTAAGCAATTTTGATAAGAGTCAACTTCAGGAATTTGGATAAAAGTCAACGGCAGCAATTAAGATAAAAGTGCCAACAGTTACTAAGATGAAGACTATAAAAGTAAGAGACTTTCAGCATTTTAGATGAAATGTATCAGCTTTATTTATATCTGGGTTCACCATCCTCTAACCAATCCCTATCGTAAAATGATTTGAACTAGATTGAGTTGAAAAAAGGACATTCATCCCAAAAGCTGAAACAAGATCGCTCGCATATCAGAGCAAAGCCCTGAATGTTCCGACTGCCCCTTAATCCATATCGAATAGACTTTTGGGAAAGGAAACTAAAAAGAAAATATTGAAAAACAATAAATTTTGGACAACATCAAAGATCAAGTGTGAAAATTTTAGTCGTACAAAATTAATACGATTTTGCTGAGCGGGAATATTCACCACGCATAAATAATTCGCGTTACGCTTTCAGGATTATGGATAAAATCTTCGAAGTGTGCATAAATTAGTCCAGAGCATGGCCAAATTGGCGATTTTTCAAATCCCAAAACTGCAAAAAATATCTTTTTAAATTTGATTTTAGGAAGTCGATATCTTCAATGGGGCATAAAATCACCGAAAATTGACTGAATAAAAAAAACCCTCCCAAATACAAAAATATTCCGTTTTCTTCGAAAGTCGGAACAAAAAATAAGTGAGAAATTGATGCATACGTTGGCAGCTATAAGGTACATCCATAATTGTTCCGACTTTCGAAGCAAGAGCGGAACAATTATTTAACTTGAGCTCTTTTTGAAGATTTGTCTTGGAATCTATAAACTATATTCGAATCCTTGTTTTTTAATACCGCAATTGCTTTTTACTGTTCCGACTTTCGAAGAAATTGACGGGATATTTGTGCTCGAGAAGATTTTTTTCCAGACAAAATTCGATTATTTAACTAGCAATTTTTGAAAAAAAAATAAATATTTATCATTTGAAAAGTACTGTTCTTCTGAGCTCAAATTAAAAAAATCACCTATGATCAATTTTTTGTAAAGTTATGGGGGTTTAAAGATTGCCAATTTTGGACAATTAACGCACGATATATTAGAAATAGTTCCAAATAGGATTGACGCATGCTCTTTGGTCTATTCGATACTTTCCTACATGCAAAATCTATCACTTTGTACTTAACATAGCGTGCGGGTGGGTGATTTAGAAAAAACATCAAAATTGTTTTTTGAAATTTCGAAATCTTGAAATGATTTTATTTAAAATTACTCTAAAGAATTCAAACTTTAGCTCTTAGTGGTACACACTCTTTCAATCTTTCGCTTTAATAGAGTAAATCATTTTTTGAGTAATTTTTGCAAAATCTAGTAACAAATCCTGTTTCCACTAACAAATTTACAAATTCAAAATTTTCTTGAATATTCGCTTGTTTGCGGTTTCTGGGGCACAACAAAAATGCCGATGAAAATTGTTACAAACATTTGTTTGTTGATTCCGCGATAATTTGATCAGTCGATTCCATAAACAATTTTTTTTGTTTCAAGCCTCGTACGCGGATTCCCATGACCCACACGCACCAAACAGTTCGCCTTATGGGAGCACTGTTTGTTTTGGCCTCGCAAGGAACCTCCTAATTTTTTAAATCACAGTTTGGTCTCGTAATTTTTTAACTTTTAAGTTTTAGATATAAACTTTGGCAAAGACCTTAGGATTATAAGTGGCGCTTAGCATGCTGCGATTCCTTTTTGTTCAATTTATGGGCCAAATTTTGTATTTTATCTAGTTGTAAATTCAGTAGACACATTCTAAGCAACCGTATCATGTATAGTTCCTTGAATTTTACCTCTTTTAAAGCTCAAGCTCTAAGCAGTTAGTTTATGATTATACTATCTTTAACTACTATTCTCTGCAGCCCAAATCGGACCGTTAGGAGATTTCGAGCTCGTACCGATGCTCATTCGGCGACTCGATTTCCGACTAGGAGCTGAAAAGTCAAACACGGATTATCAAGGAAAATATCAATAACAAAGTAACATGAACAATAAAACAAACAGTCAAAGAACCAAAATAGATCTGATGTTCTCGTGCGTAGAAACACCAGCCGAAGTTGAAAAATTTCCAGCTTGATTTATGACTTGCAATTCCAAAACAGTCAACTTCTTGAATGCAGTTTTTTTTCATGAAGTGAACCAAAATGTTGAAGCTGAATTTCAAACTGAACAAACTATGAAATTGAACATAAGCGAACACGATATAAGCACACATGAACAGACCTGAGGCGGAGAGGGAAGAAGGTGCAGGACTAATTGCGGCCAAGCGCAGAGCTTCTAATACAACATTTGAGGAACTATTCATCACGCGTATTTTTTGGTTAACAAACGGCTAATTTGAACTTGAGTAAAATAAACGCTTGAGTTTACGTTTTTTTATCCGTTTCAGTGAACTATGAAAAGAGGAGAAGGGTACACCATAAAGACTTCATTACATAACTAAATGCTTATAAGGAACCACCGGAACGGTTTACTGATTTGCCCTTAACTTCTTTTAAATTTAAGGCATGAATATTATTTTTTATCAAGCTAATAATTAAATAGAAGGACACTTGCTGTAATATGTAATTTGTTTCACAGAGCGAAAACAAAAGAACATGTTGTTTTTTTTCGGGTTTTTATTGGTTACTTCAATCCTCGTTCTGAGGATCCTGAAAATTGAAGACAAAGTCTCCCTAGTTAAACGAAACAAGAATGAACTTCTTCCAATTATTTGAAATTTTTATTGCATGAGTGCAAGTTTAGACAAAACTAAAATTCGGCACCGCAAAAATTATATAAACTTTTCATAAATATTTCTGGTGCATGTAAATAATGGCGGTTATTGAGTATATAGATTTTAGATTTCAGTCAAGTTTTAGAATGTTTGACGGCAATTCACGCAAAATCAGTGCACAAAAACAACTTTTCCATAAATTGCTAAGGGTCGAATCCTTGAACTTTTGACTCGCATTCATTGAAAAAAACTGACTGTCAGCCTCAAGTTTTTTTGTTCTCCATATAAGACATTCTGCAAGCAGCTCACCTTTCTTAAGAAGTGCTTCCTCCTTCTCCCGTTGCTCCTCCTCTTTCTTCTTCGCCAGCATCTCCCTCTCAGCCATCAAATTCCTTGAACACAAATTGGACGCTGTTTTCTGGGAAACAGTTGGAAGTAAATTGTTTACTTATACTTTATTGTACTTTATGTTAAATAGCCTTTTAAAGTATATTAATTAAATACTTATAAAGTGGAAGTAGAAAAAAAAGAGCTCCTCGTGGAAATTAAAAATCTCGGCGATCTCCAGAGCATTTGTTAATAGCCAAAACTGCCACGTTTTTCTCAATACAGGGAAAATTTTTTGACTTTTCTAAAATCGACTAATGAGGCTGTACTTGATACCAAACTTGACCACTATAAGTTTTCTTGGAAGTCGGGCAGAAGAAAAAACACCCATGCCATAGCTTTTATTCTAGTTAGCAACACTTAACAATATAGAGGCAGAAAACGAATCTGGAATAATTTGACTTATTTTGATGACCGACCGATGATAACTTTAGACGCATGAAAGTTTTTGTCCCAGGAGAATCAGAAACTCGAAAAACATCTCGATATCAAAAACACTATGAGCAGTGTAACATTATGACACTATGCTTAAGCTAATTAACAAAGCTTTTAGTTAATTTTTAAATTAAGTAGATTTATCTACGAGCGAACCAATCAGCATTAAGGTTAATCAGTTCTTAAGAGTAATCTGTTTTAGCACCAGTAATTATAACTTATATGCAACTGTTCTCGTTATGCAAAATGGATATCTAAGGTGGTTTGGAACCATTCATTTATTTTTTAAACTCACGGGTCGTCTAATGCGGCGGCTATGAATGAGAAGTTGACACTGGGGTCTGGTCCAATGTGGGGTTTCCTCTTGAGGGGAAATGGAACCACGGAGAAGGTGGCAGAGGGAGGCACAGGGGGTCCAGTGATGCCGATGCCCAGACCCTCGTGGAGCTGGAATCAAACAGTAGAATGATATGTGCGGTTCCCAGTCATATGAGCCGTTTCTATGTGAGGTTTCGATTATATGCGGGGAATCGTGTAAGAATGGATTCATAATAGTTTTACTTTATAACAATTGAGTTCATGTTTTCAAAAACTCTGACTTCTAATATTTATAACTTTTAATTTAAAAAGCTTAAAAAAACAATGCCAAGGCATGAATGAAAAATAACTAAAGACAGTAATTTGTTGTAAAAGCTTAAGCAGCAAAAATCCTAATTGCATTGACGTTGAAGCATATATTGACAGATGAACAGAACAATTAACGTTTTAGTACCTACCAGAACATTAATTTTGAGTTAAACTCTAATATGGTCCAATAAAAAACATTGCCAAAAGATACTTGGAAAAATGTTAATAAACCCAGTGAACCAAAATAAGAAGGACTTTTTGAACATTTTCAAGTTTGGAATTTCGGAGAAAAAATAATATCATTAAAAACTCTTTGAAATCCAAAATTTTTTAGGGTTACCACTTTTTCTTAAAACTAACCCGATTAGAAACAAGATAGCCGGTTATTGTGGAATAAGCACAGACTGTTCTGACTATAGTCTTAGATAAAACTTCAGAAAAAGTTTTTTCAAACTATGTGGTTTTTTTTCTGCGTGGTGTGATGAAACGATCTGAACGAAAAACTAAAACTGAGGCATATTCGAAAAACATAGTAAAATAGGCAAACTGGACAACAATTTTTGACAAAAAATCAATGGAAAAGCGAATAAAAAATGTTTAAAAATTCAAAAATTTTATTTTTTTTTGCAGAAATTTTTCTGGCGCTAAAGATTCTCAAAATGGCACTAAAAATTTCAAAAGCTAACTTTACTCGAGAAAAAAAAAGTTTTCACGGCTTAAACTCTGCTTAAATAAACTATTGTAAGCCTTCAAACTTTATTTTGACAAAATAGACCACACATTAGCTCAAAAATAGACCACACATTCAAAAAATTGCTCTAAAATGGCGTTTTTAATTCTAAAATGGCGCTAAAAGACTTGAAAAATTTATTTTTCTCGAAAAATTTCAATTTTCACATCTTAAATTGAACTAAAAAGCCTTTCTTTGTAATGTTAGCCTGCTGCACGCTCGCTTTATTCCCTCGAATTTAGACTAAAAAACGAAAATTGCTGACCAATTTTTCTCGACTCCGAATAACATCTTGAATTTTTTAAATGACGTTGGAATCACGGCTGAAATGGATTCTTTCATGATATATCACTCGACCTATACCGAAGACTATTTGGGGTACCTGATTTTGCATGGAAAAAAAAACTAAAACACACCCGAATGCAATATTCGTCCCCATTTTTAATGGTCCGCAAAAAAATGGGTCAAGAGGCTGCTCGTTTCAGGGTAAAACCCTGAGGGTACCGCTTGCCCTTTAGTATCTTCGAAACCGTTTTTGAAAACATCAATTGAAAAAAAATTGTACAATTTTCATTGCAGAAAATGACTTTTTGTATTATTTACACTAAATATATTGCCTTAATTCAATTTGGAACGATTTAGGAGCAGATTACAGATTAGCCAGCCGCTTACGCAATAACAGCACGAAATATCTAGCGCGTTTTTGTCACAAATTAGCCAAATTTAAACCTCGATAGTGTTTCAAAAAATAATCACAGGTAAAGCATCTTCTTACAGTGGAGCTCAGTACATCACTGGCCTTCAGATGGTTTAAAAAATTGCCGTTCAAGCATAGTTAGTTAAAAAACCAAAATTGGTCTGGAGAAAAACAACACCCCGAGCATAAGTATTCCGTCACTTTCTCAAAAGTCGGATCAACAAAACTGATCGTATATCAAGGCAAAATCTTTACTGTTCCAACTGCCATTAACTTGTCTTGAACAATTTTTGTAATAAAATTTTTATATTGCAATATCAAATGTGAAGTGCTAAAATTTGAGATGAATTAAAATGACCAATTAATTGGCAATTCAATTTGGAACGATTATGAGATCAGGTAATTTGCCACACGTGAACAATTTGCGTATGAAAACTATCAAGTTTTACTCAAGCAGCTAGGCCAACTGATTTTTAGTCTAGTACAAGCATACTCGCAAGCATACCAGAGATTTCCGGAGCGATACCATACGCTATTAAAAAACACCAAGACATATATAAGAAAGCTCAATACGTTCATTACTGTTAAGAATCACCCCAAGCATATATATTCCTCGCTTTCTTCGAAAGTCGGAACAACAGAGTTGCTCGTATCAGGGGACGCCCCAAGTGTTCCGCCTGCCTTTTAACGTCTACGGAATAGTGTTCTACTTAAGAAAAACTACTTTTTTAATCATCCGCCTTGACATTATGTAAATTACACAGCAAAATATTTAGCATATAGTATCGTGTTAGTTAGAAAACGTAGCAAGCCCTACTTCAGTTTGGAACAACTTATAGGCCAAATTAAATCGTCGCTTACGCGTTAACAGCATGAAATATATCGCGCGTTAATTTTCCTTAATTAGCAGCATTTAAACCCCCATAACTGAAAAAAAAGATCATAGATGAAATATCTTTTTAAATTTGACCTCAAGCTAGCATTACGTTTCAGATGGTATAAGATGGTGTAAGATTTGCACGTTCGTAACTGGAGAACGTAATTTTCTTCCCTTTTAGCAAAAGAATATGAACAAGACAGTAAAAAATCAAATTTTAGCACAAATGTAAACAAGACTGCTCGTATCAGGGCGAATGTTGCGACTGCGTTTTAAGGCCTATGGAGCAGTAATAACAAGGAAAAATTAAATGCAAAAAATGAAAAGAATTTTTTTTATTTTGAGATTTTTTGAGAAAATCATCCCCTCGCCAGCCATATAAAAAACAAAGTGATAGATTTCGCTCCTAGTATTAATTATCTCTGGCAAATAAGCTTCATTCAATCAATTCGGAACGCTTTCTAAGACGGATTAAATCTCCGCTCACGCATTAATAGCGCAAAATATATTGTGCGTTTATTGTCCCAAATTGGCCGAAATGGCAACCGCCAAACCCCCATAACTTTACTGGAAAATGATAACAGGTGAAATATCTTTTCAAATTTAAGCTCAGGACAACAATACCTTTTGAATGATTTAAGAAAAATTCGTCAAAAATGGCTAGTTAAAAAATAAAAACTTGTCTGAAGAAAAAAACCACCCGAGCACAAATATTCCGTTACTTTCGTTACAAAAGCCGGAATAATGAATTGAACAAATTTAAAGTTCACACTAAAGAGCATGAAAAAAAAATTTTCCATAGGAAAACTTTTTTCTGCTGAAAAAAAACAGGACGTAACTAATGTTTATTTTGCATCTGTCGACTTTTTTCGACTTTTCAATTTGGAGCCACAATTATAATTTTCCCAAGCAGTTATCTTTTATGCTACCTCTTCATATGAAGGGAGAACTCTGGCCTCAAACACACACGAGTCCAGCTTCACCTCTGGATTGGCCACATTCACCTGGATGAGGGGCACTCCCATGTTCTCTAGAGTGGCTCTGGCCTCCTCATCACGCTCCACCGGCTCACCACCTCGAGTGGCCTGCAAAATTTAAACCTCTTGACCTTTTGTCCTTCTGGTTGATGAATCAACTGATGACAGCAATGATGTTTTTTATTCGATACTTATATGCACAAATTCCAGATCATTCCCAAATAAAGAAAACTTTTTAGACTGGAAATTCGACTTTGATAACCCAATCAATTTGATTTAATGTTTCCTAACTCGCTCAAACAAAAAATTGATAACGTAAATGTTTACCTAAGGCATTAGTACGTAAATTATTTTAAAAAAGGCTATCAGCCTAGGAACAATTTTGAAAACAAGCTTTGAAAACACGCTTCTGATTTGATCTCATACCTGCTCAGGATTTTACTGTATTCTAATCATTACATAGTGCATTAAAATGAACATTACCAGATTGATCATTTTCATCCTGATCGCAATTGGCACTTGTGCACATAATTTTTCGGTACAAGGTAATTGTCGTTTTTTTTGATGAGCCTCGCTAATTAGTTCTTTTTAAAAAAAAATATTCGCAAGACAATTTATTTTTTAAATTGCTTCTTTGTGACATGAAGATTGATGACGGAAACAAACTCTATATCTCATTTGAAAAAAAACCATTAAAGTGGCCGCTTAATTAACAATCTAAAATGATGACTGTTGAGAAAAAAAAAACGTTTTCTCATTATTTCTACCATGGAATTATGACTATTCAGCATTTAATACCCCTCTGCGTTTAGACCCAGCCGCACCCATAGAAGTACTGGCGCCTTTTTTGCGGGCGTTAGCCTGGGCTACGGACGCTTTTGGTCCCCCTTGACCAACTGCTGGTCGGTTTTTGAGAGAACTACTCTGTCTGGAACCGAGCCCAATCGGGCCTCTGCCACCGCCTACATGACTGGTGGCTTTGGACGAGTTCTGTTTAGTATGCATAAAATTCAGTTTAACTTGATATCCATTATTAATAAAAATTAGAAATAAGCAGAAAAAAACTACACCAAAACGTCGTTTTAACCAATAAATACAATAAGAATGGTCGATTTTCCATTGTTTTTCCCCTTAATTTAGGTTAAAATTAATTGCAAAAACAAAAACCAATCTTTAAGCTAGGACAATGGAGTTGAAACGTTCGATAGAAATCACTGCAAGAATCATAATCAAAGGATGTAACAAATACCTTCGCAATTGCAATTGGATTCATGAAAAATTTAATAACTTTTGTGTTTAAATGACAGCTAATAAAACTGAAGAAATTACCTCTTCGTGATGTGCTTCTTCTTCGTTTTCGGCTGTCAGAATTGGAGGCTAGAATACAAATAGTAAAAAAAGAAACAGCTTGTGAGTGAAATTTTATATAAGTAGGGAAAATGCATAGTGATACTCGATTTTATGCAGATACTCAATTTTATCCTTGACGCTGAAATTTTTGATCTTTGGAACAGTCATGCTTTGAACAAAAATGGGATAAATCAGTATTTTTCAATTATCACAACGATGACTTGAGCATTTATAAAGAAGGGAGCGGGGAGCTTCTTTAATATGTATCATAGACAGAAGTGAGTGTGTTTGCTAGATCTAGGCATTATACTGAAATTGATAGTCGATTCGACTGCTACCCGGAAGTGGCCTCACCCCGACTTTGTATCTCCTGGCGTGTCTAGGAACGGGAGCATCTTCGTCCCCGTCCGCACTCAGAGGTCGTCCAGTTTGTCCCTTCGTTCTGTCCCATCTCTCCAGTAGTTTGTAAATGTCATTTTTGAACATCTCGTAGAACTTGAACCTGAAATTGTTAACTTTAAGAATTGCAAAGAAAATTAAATGCTTAGACTACCAGGCGTCGAAATTCTGTAAGAAGATACAGCTCATTCTAATGCAAACAAAGCTTCATCTTGAGAAAACCAGAGATATTGGGGACCGCACACTTAATTTTCGCCTATTTTAACGAGCATATTCCTATTTCATCTAGTAAACAAACTTCAAATCATCGAATCGCTTTCGTTGAACAAATGACTGAAAATTTCTCGAAAAAAAACGTTTGCAAAAAAATCTCACCTGGTGTTCTGAACAATTTCTTCATCTGTCAATTTTACAACAGGAGCTTCTTCTTCAATCACAGGCTGGGCGGGAGGCTGTGACGTCGCCCCTTTCTTCTTCCCCTCCCCCTTATTATCACCGCCCACCCCACTCGTGTCGGCTTGGGACCCTGAGCCTTTACCTCCTGCTCCTGCCACGCCACCAGCACCCATATTTGAACTCTGGGCTATCGAGTTGTTACTTTTATTGCTACTTTTGTTCTCGGTTCCATGTGAGGAGGTTTTACTAGCGTCAGCCTTCTTCTTTTTCTTGGCTTGTCGTTCCGCTTCCTGACGCGCCAGTTCCTCCATTCGCTTCTGCTCTTCTTCTTCGCGCTGTTTTTCCTTCTCAATTTCCATTCTGTACAGAAAGAAGGCTTCAATTCTCGTGTCAAAGAAACTTTGGCATATACAAACATTTACTACACAAGTACAAATGAAATCCATATTTTGACCCGGAAGCCAAAGGCAAAATAAGGATAGACAGTTGCTGTGCATGTAGTACAGAATGTTTTGAGCGCACTGGTTTCAGTGACATTTTTTTTTAAATACTGAAAGAAACTTTTTTGTTTAATACTTTCAAATTTCGGTTATTTTATTTTTAAGTAAACGGCGAATAAATTAGAAGACAAATTAACAGACTGAAAAGTATCTTCTTTATGATCACGTTAAAAATTTAGTACTAAAATTTAATAAAATTGAATTAGGAGTGGGAGGTAGCCTCTCATCAATTTTTGTCTAATCTATACTATATTTAAATGCTAGTGACAGCTATCTCACATGTTTAAGCTTGATAATTTTGCATGTTTAACGAAAGAATTTTTTCATGTTTAAGCTATATCATATATTGCAATGCTTAAGAAAATTTTTCAATCAGTTTTCCGCAAGGTCATTAACTTTTCAGTAAATTTTTTCGAGGCCAAATGAAGTCTGTCTGTCTGAAAACCTGCTTTTTAAATTAATTTGATAATGACTGTCTACCCGTCTCCTAATTTTTAATTTGGTTTCGACGATTTAGTTCAAAGTAGTGTTACTGTCAAACGGTTGCCTCCAATCTCTCTGTATCTTTATCTGGATTTTCTATCTTTTCTATTTTTTTTCTTTTTTTTTGCATCTTTTTCTACCTTTTTTTCTATCTTTTTTTTTTAATATTTTCTATATTTTTTCTATCTTTCCTTACCCTGTAGTTGGGTGCTGTCAGGGTACTCTCAAGAGTTGCGAATCTTGCCTCCAAATATGACTGCTCATATCCTTGTAGTTTTCGAGATATGACGTTTTTTGTGATTTTTCAAAAAGTTTTCAGAAAAGTTAACGAACTTTTTTCTCCAAATCTTGAAATTCCCAACCCTGTAGTTGGGGGCTATCAGGTTACTCTCAGGTATTACGAACCTCGCCTACAATTTTTACTGCTCAAATCCTTATTGTTTTCGAGATAAGCATTTTTTGCGATTTTTTTTTAATTTTCAAAAAACTTTAAATTAATTTTTTTTTCAATGTTTGAAATTCCCAACCCTGTTGTTGTCAGGGTACTCTCAGAGTTACAAATCGTGCCTCCAAATATGACTGCCCAATTCCTTTTAGTTTTTGGGATATGACGTTTTTTTGTGATTTTTTCGAAAAATTTTCAGTAAACCCAAACAATTTTTTTAAATTTTTTTCTTCAAAATTTGAAATTCCCAACCCTGTAGTTGGGGGCTGCCAGAGTATTCTCAGGATTTGCGAATCTTGCCTCCAAATATGACTACTCAATTCCTGGTAGTTTTTGAGAAATGACTTTTTTATGATTTTTTCAAAAAAAAATTCAGAAAAACAAACAGTTTTTTTCTTCAAAAATTGAAATTTCCAACCCTTTAGTGGGGGCTGTCAGAGTACTCATAGGGGTTGCGAATCTTGTCTCCAAACATGGCTGCTCAAATTCTGGTAGTTTTCGAGGTATGAGGATTTTTTAAATGATTTTTCAGTTAACTTAGGTTTCGAAAAATTCTCAAAATTTAAATATCGCAACCCTGTAATTGGATGCTGCCAGGGTACTCCCAGGAGTTGTAAATCTTGCCTGCAAATATGGCTACTCAAGTATTTCTACTTTTGGAGGCTTGATTTTTTCGAGATCTGGTTTCCAATGTGGTTGTGGTCCAATGTGTGCAGTTTTTCTTGAGTTTTCAAAAATTCGAAGCACCGTAGGTGCGTTACATGCTAGATTACCTGAAAACCGAAAACTTTCAGACCGAATTTTCTCGACACTAAGAAGACTCTTTTGAACACGTTTTGGAATCCAAACCACGACCAATAGAGCTTTAATATGATACCACAACTTGACACCTTACGTGTTTTCCTTGAGGTGAGGTAGTGGGTGTTCCTTGAGGTTGTCCCTGAGGAATTTAAAAAAAAACGGACCCTTATCCATAGTTCCTTTCCACACTTACAGAAAAACACAAAAACACATTTAACAAAACTGATAGCTTCGAACTCTTTCTGTTCAAAACGTCATTTCACAAGTTAATTTTAATGCAAATATTAAGCTGGCAACCAGTCTAGATGGTTACTCACAAAGTTAGTTATCTTTACTAACATATAAAAATATCAATAAGTTTAGATAACAAGACGTGAAATCAGTTGCGTGAAAGTTCTAGTTAAGCAATGGAATCTCACTGCACATCATGACCAAGTAATTTAAAAAATAAGAGAATCGTAGAGTCTGTTTTATGGTCAGAGGCTAGCGAGTTCGAATCCCAGAGTATACAAACTAACCGTTTCATTTTCTCCCGTTTGAACCTGAGTTGCTTCCTCTCCACCTCCTGTTTGGACCTGGGACTGAGTGCCTCGAACTCATCCTCCGACATCTCCTCGATTCTCTTCTGCTCCTGCTTCCGTAACTCCTCCAACTCCGCCTCCTTCTGGGCAGCCACTACTGCCGCTCTCTCTTTCAAGTAGGCCTAAAAGAAATTGACGTATTAGAGACGTCTAAAAAGGGAACTTGAATGACTATTTTTCAAGTTAACCCACACAATAAAACTAATATTATACACAGACGTATGTAAGCGGAAACGAAAATCTCACGATAGTTCATTGAAATTTTTGCCACATTGAAATGATTGCAAAATCCATAGCGAGATAAGCCGATCACAGATCACAAGCAGCACAGACTGTTAAGACCACGGTTATTTAGGCCGTTTTGTTGGCATCGGCCTTACGTGACTACAGTTGTCTTTCAAAAATTAGTAACAAAAATCCGAAAACTTTCAAAAACTTTCTAAAACGTTTTCCCCTTTTTTTATTGGAAATTATTTTCTCTTTGAAATTTTCAACTTTAAAGTACCAGGAAGCTCTCTTTACTCGCTCGATATTAACATTAAAAAAGACTTCATATGATATTTATAAATAACTGTGCTTTCTGAGATTCGCAGAGAATCAATGAACGGCTATCGGAGGTGCTATAATGCCGTTCATATCAGGACTAATAGGACTTTATTTTGAAATATCACGACTGATTCTAATGCTCATTTGCAGAATCTGATTTTGAGTGTAACGAAGTTAAAAGAAATAAGAATAGCCTGTTGCTGTGCATGTAGCACAGAAAATTCCGATCACAATTAATTTACAAGAACTAACGAAAGTAACGGAATATTTGTGCTCGGGGTGGGTTTTTTCTTCAGACAAATTTCGACTTTTTAACTAGCCATTTTTGACGGAATTTTTTTATATCATTCAAAAAGTATTGTTGTCATGAGCTCAAATTTTAAAAGATATTTTACCTGTGATCATTTTTCGTAAAGTTATGGGGGTTTAAAAATTGCCATTTTGAGACAATTAACGCGCGATATATTTCGCGCTATTAACGCGTGAGCGGAGAGTTAATCCGTCTTAAAAATCGTTCCAAATCAGTTGAAAGAAGCTTATTTGCCATAATTTATTTGTTACAAGGAGCGAAATCTACCTTTTTGTACTTTATGTGGCGTGTAGGGGGATGATGTTCATAAAAAATTCAAAATTTAGAAAAAAAAAATTCATTTTTTTTTCTTCTTACATTTAATTTTCTAATGTTATTACTGCTCCATAAAACCTTAAAAGGCAGTCGGAACATTCAGGGCTTCGCCCTGATACGAGCAGTCTTGTTTTCTATTTCTCCTCAATTGCTTCTCACTTTTTATGGTTTGTTCAGATAAAATCAAAGTTTCCCAGGCCTTAATCAAGAGTTCTTTTATAGACTAGACTTATTGTTGCGGAATTTTTTTTTTATTTTGTAAAAACTTTTCAAAAAATTGCTAATTCGAGCACTTCAAAACCTAGTGCCACAAAAATGCTAGACTAAGCTCTAAAAATTAGTTTTTTTTGCAGCTAACAACTGAACACTTAATCTTTGAAAATTAAAAATAGCTTAGTAAATTTTTTTTTTGCGTTACACGATTGCTTCACTTGCTCCAAATTAAACTAAAAAGTAACACTGAGGCATTTTAAAAACTTTTTAGCACTTAATTGACTCAAAAGGCTTAAATGTAGGGATTTGTTTATATATCATCACTCGACCCTGCGAAGCTGCGCTCCTCAAACACAAGCGAGGAGAACGCAAAAAAGAACTCTAACCAGGCAAAACAAATTGAATTAAGGAAAAGTTTCAAACTACACTATGAGAAAAAAATTTAATGAGATTATGAATATCACGTTCTCACATCTGATCCACGACCGCTTGTAACTTTGATAACACTAGCCACCAATAAATAGCTAGTTTCTGTCAAAATGCCAATGCTACGCAGCACAAATTTGACCAAAAAACAAAAAAAAAACAATTTCAATGTTACGGACTTGAATCTCCGCTTGGAAGTAACTTAGTTGCCCAGCTAATGCTGGACCCAACTGATTTAATACTTTAAATCATATATTGTACTAATACGGAATGCCAAATTTTGGGGAGGGTGCTCATGCTTGAAGGACCGAATGCTTGAAAAATTTCAACCAATCAAAATCGCTAAGCGTTTCTATTGGCTAAAGGCCTTTCTCACTATATCGAAGTCAATATTAACAGAAAATGTATCAAATCAGTGGAAAATAATCAAAAATATTACAAATTGCGGGTTACAACCGCATTACTATTCAGATAAATCATCAAGATTAATGAGTTCAAAATCATAAGAATTTTTCAGTCTTGAAATTCATCTGCTTATTATCTAATCGGTCAATATTAACACTAATGGCCTGGATTTATTTTCTTACTTTGAGATTTTTGCGATTTATTTTTAGATTTTGAATACTCAATTCTGATTGGCTGAAATTAAGCTAAAAATAATTTCAAGCATTCGGTCCTTCAAGCATGAGGGACGCCACCCAAATTTTCAAAAAAAAACTAACTCTACGCAAAGCTCTAGCGATTTCTCTGCTTCAGTAGGGGATTAGCCGCTGGTTTAAGGGAAATGGATACTAAAAATATATACTAAAATATTCCGAGAAACGATCGAAAATTCAAATTTGACTTTTCCTAGTCTTTTAATCTTTCTAATTAAGCAGAGGAAAAGCCTTTTAAGTAGGGAAGGCGCCCACAACCTGATTTTTATAGATTGAACCCTTGATATCAGATTTAGCTAGATGTTTTCGAAAATAGTGATGAAATTTCTAAAAAAAAAGGTAAAAATTTCATCAAATGGATTTTTCTGAAGAATAAACCAACTTTTCGAAAATTAATAGGTTAAAACAGGTTGCGCGGAGAAAATCTAAGCACCATATTAGCTTGAATGAACTACCAATTTCAGAATCAGAAGGTTAAGTTTTGGAAAAACGCACAAAATTCAAAAATTGGACATTTTCTAAGTCCATATTTTTCTCAAAACACAGGGTAAAGCAATTTGCACAAGGAAAATTCTCATAACTGATTGTTTTTTTTCGGTTAAAACCTTAATCTCTAACTTGGTAAGGTAGTTTTTCAAAAATATCAAATTTTAAAACTTAACAAAATGTCAAAAAATTGCCTTGGTTGAAGCCATAACTTTATTCTACCAAATTTAGAGAATAGCCGCTCAAAAAGGGTAAATCCCCATAATTTTTTCTTTCGATTGAAACATTCATCCTAGATTTGTGCCTTAAATCTTTGAGAAAATGAAAAAATTCAAAACAAATAGGTCAAAAAATACCCCTACTGAAATTTTCGAAGGCTGTAGAACGTGAAGTTAAATGGAAAGAGACAAACGAAATATGCAGGCACATAGAAAAGCAGCCAATTTTTCCGTTGGTTTCAATTTTTTTGAAATACGATACAATAGTTTTTGAGAAAAATCCAAAGCATTGCAAAACAAAAAAACAACAAATTCTATAATACATTTTCAAAATACCTGTTTGTTTTTTCAAACAGGACCTAATATTAGCCAAAAATAAAGCAGCAAGATAAGCTTTTAAAGTGCTTATGCTTAATTAGGCTTAAAAATGATTGAATTGAAACCTACCAAAAGTTTCACTAAATGAGCACTTTTATTTGCTATATAGGTTAGAAAAAACTCCTGGTACTAATAAACACGTATCGCATGTGTAAAAATTACAGCCAACAGGCAACTAGAAGTGGGTCAATGAAAGAAAGGAAACAAATAAATACTGGTTGTTTTTTTTTGAAAAAACTTGACTTTCGAGCTTCAAAGAAAACAATATATGGCCTTAAAGCACTCAAAATTTCAGTAAAAAAAAACATTTTTGCACTTTTTTTGATAAAATTAACTAAATTTAGAAAAATTCGATCAGTTTGTAATTTTTAATTTCACTGGGAAACTTGAAAGTCGAAACTAGAAGTCGACCAAGTTTTTTGCGAGCTTAACACTTTTGCTGTTTGATAGTGGAGTTTGTGTTTATTTTATCAAAGGAATTGAGCTGAACTTGGAAAAAAAGTCATACCGCAAAAAACTTTAAGCATGAAAATTTTTTAAGACTCCTTGAAAAAAAACTATAAAAACATCACGAGCTATATAAAAGTATTTACTACGTTCTTTGACGTAATGGCCTTCCTTAGCAAAAACATCCTGAGAAATGATCTTCAAAAAGAAAGCTACCTTCCATGGAGAAAGCATCCGAATGAAAAAAAAATGATCGTAAAAGATAAAAAGAGCTCAAAACTAAGAAAATATGATACCTGATCAGTCTTCGCGTACCTGTGTGAGGTTTGTTTCGACAAAATAGATGTGTTTGCGGTTGTTGATGGCCTTGAGCAGCACCTGGACTGTCACCAGGATGCTAGGAGTGAAGATACTTTCTAGTCCGTCAAACACCACACCTTTGAAGCAATCTCTGCTCTGAAATAGACAAGAATGTAAGCATGGATAAAGTCTCTGTAGCAAACCGAACAAAGCTGAACATTACAATGGTTTTTGTTTATTTCGGATTTTCTACTTAAAACAAATAGTGACCTTTAAAAAAAAAGCAATAAAATTGTTTCTTTTCATTAAAGAAAAACGTCTAAGAAACTTTCTTCCATAAGTGGAGATTGTTGGCGCTGAACAACCAGGAAACAATCAATAAACTAAAAAAGGCGAATCGTACCTAGCCATTAATCTATTGCTCACCTGAAGTCTTTCCGACACCAAATCCACCAGCATTTCTTCTGACAAGTGACATGACATGAACCCCTCACTGTTTGCGGGGTCAACAGAGTCCAGTTCGGTCAGTTTCCGAGGAACCGGGAACGCCGGGAGGGTTTCTGGCTGCGCTGGTTCAGCAGGTGCGACAGCTTGAGCTGCTTTTGCACCAGCTTTAGGTTGCGCAGCGGGAGCAGCTGGTTTCTGGGCCGCTGAAAAAGAAAAACGAAATACGGAAAGGCTGACGTGAAGTTTTTAACAAAACATGCATTGTTTCTGCTTGAGATAAAGATGAATTGTAAGATGATTCGAAAGCACATAGAAGTTCACAATTCGACCCTTTCAAAATTTAGATCTATGCAGGTGCGTGCTCTTATTAATCTGACCATTGAAAATGGGGAAGAACTTTGTATTCGGGTAAGTTTTAGTTTTTTTTTCATTTTTTGTTTTCCACGAAAATCAGGTACCACAAATAATCATCAGACTGGGTTGAGTGATATATCACATTAAAGTCCTTTTACTCATTTTTATTATCGAATTGTTCCGTCGAGCAACTGAATAGCTCTGTTATCGAGTAAGTATTGACCTTTTTTGTCGTTGCTGAGTTAATTACTGAAAAACGTTGTAAATATCGGTGAAAATGTTTAACTGTTTTCCTAATACTTACTGACTTTTTTGTCGTTGGCTAAACTCATTTTAATTATCGGATACAGTTCCGATGAACGAGTGAACAGCTTTTTATTTAAGCAATTGAACTTTTGTCGTTGTCTTGTTTACCAAGTACAACAAGCTACAACTAGATATGATATATACATCTGATACGACATGACAAAACTATATTATGGGTACACCGAGAGGGGGCCGTGCTGGGAGGGGGAGGGTAGGGTACCTCTGAGAGCTTGCATCTGTTTCCAGGTGAGTGGTTGACCTGGGATTATTCCGAGCTCCTTGTGCAAACGAGAGGTGGGAGACATAGCTCGCTCCTCTGTAGTTAAGAGTGCAAAACAAAACACACACAATTACACTCCATGAAAGATGATCATAGTAGTTTATAGACCATAATATTCTTTGGTTAAATTTAGACCATTCATCAACAAAAACAATTGCGTCAAAATGAAAACCCCCGAAGTGATTGAAAAGCACAGACAAAAAGGAATGCTTGGAACAAAAGTAGTGAATAAATAGACGTTTTTCATTCAATTGCTTTTTTGGACAGGAAATAAATTAAAGCCTCAAGTTCTAGAGAGAAAGGTTATATGAGAGACCATTTGTCTCGAAGAACAAAATACCGACAAAAATAGGAGAGTATCCCTCATGGCCGAAAAATTGAATGTCCGAAATTTAAATAAGCCGATAAGAATATTAAAAACTTGACAAAAAACTTGAAAATCTGCCAATTTTGGAAAGTTTAATGGTCAAAAAAGTTCGGACATCCGGTTCTTCGGGTACGTGAATAGTCAGGGGGAAACAGTGCAATGAACGCCATAAACATCATCAAGCAGCTTTCGAAAACTCTAACAAACAATAACACTCAAAACCCATTCAAAATTGAACAAAGAGTTTATGAAACCATCAATATAATAAGCAAGCAGCGAATCTCAGATGAACCAAAAAACGAAGCACACAACACGCAACTGGCCTTGACTATCGCTGACTGATTTCGCCACGACATTTTCTCGTTTTGAAAGCATCGAGCTTGGCCAGCAACTTTTTGCCGGAAACGTTTTGCTTCTTTCTAAGTCGTTTGAGACATCGTTTTTAAACTGCAAAGACGATGAACTGTCACTCAAAACCCTAGCTGAAGAAAAATTGGCGCGATTTTGAAGACTAGAAGATGATGTTTTCTTTCTGTAACTGGACCTAGAATTTGATTTCGGCACTCCCGTTCGAGAGCCTGATCGACTAAAACCTGGTCCTCGAGATGCTTTAAGACAAAATACAATTCGTTTCAATAAAGCAATTCAGTTTCAAAAAAAATTTCAAAATTAAAACGCCACTACACAAAATACGTTTAACAGAAATAGGATGGTCTAGTTTCTTTTTCATACAAATCATCCCATAAAAAAACTATATCGCCTTGAATTTTTTTCTTTAAAATGATGAAATACCGAGTAATTCAGGCGCGACTGTATTTAAGATTTTTACTAACATAATTTCTCTTTTTATAAAAGTTCTAAAACCATTTTAAAAACAATTGAAGAACAAGAAAAATGGTAATATGAAAAATTCATGACTACCAAACTCATAGACCGGTCAAAACAGATAGCAGACAAGTTATGAGAGGAAAGCACAATATATAAAAAGACGAATGTATAGCTAAGAACTTTCTCTACTTAAGCAGAAAAAACTCAACCCAGCGATGGAAAAAAAAACATTTTTCAAAAAAGCAGTGAAACGAATGGTAAAACTAGAAAACCATATAAGCTCCGACCACAATGATTTCAGCGAAAATATTAGAAAACTACGGATATCAAACCGTAAAGGAACGTTTCAAGATGTTTTGCTTCTTTTTTTTGTTTTTTTTTCTAGTCAATAGAGCTAATATTTGTTATTATGAAATGACACATGCCTCCCTCACTTATAAATTACTATTCTTAGTTTCAGATAAAGTTGAACAATGATTTCTGTCATAAAAACCATCTGATTTTAACCCAAATTCGGAGGTGGACTCTTTTTCTAAAGGGCATATCATCAACGAGGACCGGCCTATTAGCTTGAGTGTCGATTAGCACGCCAATGTAAAAGAATATAGTACTCAAAATAGCAATTTTTTATCAGCGTGCATTTAGCCGAATTTTTAATATAGCGAAAGTGAATTTTTCATTCCCTAACAAAATAAGTGATACGCCTGAACTATTTGAAAATTTAGGCTATTTTTACTTCTAAATACACACAATTGAGGCAATGACCGCATGCTTATTGGCACACATGCTAATAGCTACGCCTCCATCATCAACATTCATCGCTACTATTTTTTCTACGTCAATTTTTATTCGCTTTTGAAGCAAAACCTTCGCGCTTGAGTATAATTTTAAAGCAACAAAACTTGCTAACGTTTATTTGAATAAATAGCAACAAAACATTCAAATAAACGTTATCGTTCGAAAAAATCGTTATTTTTTACGGATTTTTACGAAAACGTTATTTTTTACGTATTAGATTTTGTTTTGTAAATCATCCACCCACACGTTATTTAAAGTACAAAGTGTTAAACTTTGATAACTTAATAAATAGAACAACTAGCTAGCCTGAATTCAATTTGGACCAATTTCTGAGAAATGTTAAGAAGTCGATTCTGCGTTAATACCACGAAATATAGCGTTAATAAAGCATGAAGTATAACGCAGTATGAAGCACGACTTAATAATCCAAATTAGTCAAACTGCAATTTTCAAACCCTTATATTTTTGCAAAAAAAAGATAGCAAAAAAAAATATCTTTTTCAATGTGAACTCTGGACACTAATAGCTTTCAGATGATATGAAAATCTTGTCAAAAAGTGCTGTTAAAAAGTTAAAGCAACTTAGTTTTAACTTAGTTTCGTTCGAGTAAAGTTATAGTTTTTGGAGTTTTTTAGCGCCATTTTCGGAATCAAAAACTTCAATAAATCGAAAAAAATTTCTGCAAAAAAATTGGGGAAAATTTAAAAATTAATTTACCGATTTTTTTTTTCATTTTTCTTGCCATTTTTTTTTACAAAAACTGTTTTCCAATCGGCCTATTTGACTATAACTGTCGTGCTTGCCTAATTTCAATTTTTTTCTTCAGATTTTTTATAACACCACAGAGAAAAAACGACACTAATTTCAAAAAAACATATATATTTTTTAAAGCTATGGTCGGAACACTCTATGCTACTTGCACAGTAACCGACAATCCTTGTTTTATTTTTTCTTATTTTCTCTTAATGACGGAACAAGAATCAATAAAAATGGGATATTGTAAAACAGTCATTCAAAAAGGTCAACTTTTACCAAAAAACCACATAGCTATCTTTTTTGTCTGCCATAAAAACTCTGCCATTTTCAGGAAAACTGGACAATTTTACAACTCTGCTCAAGAGCAATGTTATCAGCAATAAACCACAGAAAAGAAATCAGATGACATTTTTTCAGATGATGAAAAGCAACAAAATCATATCATCAGTTCATTCAAGTTAAACCCCACATAAAACAAAAACGGTGGATATTGAAGCTTAACAATTTCCTTCATGTTATCCAAAGGTAACAGTTATTTGCTTGATTTTACAACCGAATAAAAATATTAATTGCCTCTATACCCATTTCGTTAACAAGCTTCTTCAGTCAATTTTATGGTTGAAGCAGTTACAAAAGAAAAATTCACCCCTGCGGCGTGACATTTTTAAGAGTACTTTCAGAAAATTAAAGCCCAAATTGGACAGCACAGCCGTTAATCGACTCATTTGCATAAGCTGATTGGAATTGAAGACTAAAAAAACTGAAAGCTGACATTAAAACGAAGACTTATATTACAATTTGTGAGATCAAGTTTTGCAGACATCAATAATAAAAAAGGGATTTCAAATTCACTACAATTTCTACAAGATTAAAAAATATCTTTATTATTTTGCGTCCTCAAATTAACCCCACAATTCAGACTACCAAACTGCTTCAAAAAATTATTTGATCATCAATTTCAAAATTCAAACTTGAGAAGCTCATTAGTAATATTAATTTTAATCAATATTCACAATCTGAAATTTGAAACCATATAACTTTAGAATTGAAGTTGCAACCGAGTATAAATTCTATTTGAAAGCGACATATGATACCAATGTTATAACGGGAAATGATCAGACAGTCTGAATGAAAAGTGATACGGCATGATACATTACTTTTTCATACCGCGTCGTTACATTGCAACCGCGAGTCAAAAAAAAACTGTTGTGCAGTCAATACTATGATTTCAACAGACCATTAAACAGTTTTACGTGAGTAAAGAACTCGTTCAATTTTTAAGCACCAAATTCTTCAGCCAAATTAGGAAAAACTGACCTATTTTTAACGGTGGTTTGTATGAAATGTATTTTGGTTTTAAAAATACATCCCCACATTAAAACCATTTTCTTAAAAGCTTTATCTTACTTGTCAGTCGTCAATTATAATTACCTAAGCTAGGAAGTAAAATTGCCCTTCGAATTCAACTTGAAGGGCTTCGATATCTTCTTACCAAAAATAGGGTTTGACCCGTTTTTTTAAATTTTTTACTTTTTGTTTATTGATATTATAAGTAAATTCTTCCGTATAATTTTTTAATTAACAATAGTTCAAAATCGAATGAAAACTGCTTGAAGTGACAAACAACCCGGGGTAAGTACACAGAGATTTGCAACGCAAAATCTGAACATTAAAACTAATTTTCTGCTGAGATAAAATTAGCTGATCGATTGAAAACTAAACATCCGTTTGTAGAAGGCCTCAGCATAGGGGGATATTTTTACAATATTTTTGTTATCATTGTCGGTATCTCAACAAGTAGCCGAATTACGTGGAAACTCCCTCAGGGATTCGAACCCCCGACTACGCAAAGGGTCCGCCTTTGGTACTATTCTAAGATCTCCATTTTTGGCTGGCTGACCCTTAAAATTTTTCTAAAGGCACCTTTGGCGCCCAATAAATACTAATTTTGAGGGTGGAGCGCGCGCTGAAAAACTCAACTTTTTTTAAATCAAAAATGTCTATAAAGTGTCTAAAAACGTCTTTTCTGGCCTCTTTTGAAAAATTCACCTGCAGAGCGAAAATAAGTTTGGACAAAACAGGGTCTTTTTAGTGCTTTGACAATAGTTTTGATAATTAAAATATGTTTTTTAAAACTTATTATTCTCAATGATATCTGTAGTCGGAAAACATTGTGCTACTTGCACGGTGACCAACTGCTCTAAATTATGAACAGGAACTCAGATACAATTCGTAACAACTTAATTTGTACACTATCGCATTTCAACTCCACAACAAAAAAGCATATTTATTTTTCAAAAAAGGCTGAGTAAAGCTGTTATTTTTAGTTATTTATGTCAAAGCAAATCTGATAAAATGATTTGGGTAATTTCTTCATAATCACACCCTTTGGGGAGACCATTCATTAACGTTCCATTTATATTAAAATTAAGCTTATTAGTTTTTCGCCATTCATTACTCCACAAGGTAGTTAGATTAATAATCTATTCATTTGCGGGGGCTTTCTTATAAAACCACCTACACTAAAAATTCAAAGATGAGCTTTTAAAATTACAATGGCATGCATAAGTTGCTGACGTCAACAATATCAACGGTTCTCATTAGAGAAATCAGTAGCGGATTTGGGGGGGGGGGGGGCCTCTTTTCTTCAGGAATTCGACCGCCTGTTGACCCAAAAGGCCACGCCACCCTTAATGCTACGTTAAGATATCAAGACTTGGCTGACTGACCTTAAAATTTTTCTAAAGGCGCATTTTGCGCCAATTTATACTAATTTTGAGGGGGAGCACGCACCGAAAAAAAAAACGCGATTTTTGGTCAAAATTTTACCAAAGTGCCTTACAAACGTTTTTTGTCCTATTTCTTTTTTAAATTCTGCCTGCGGGTCTGCGGCGCAAAAAACATTTGGTCAAAAAAGGTCTTTATAAGGATTTGTGAGTGCTCAGAAAATCATCTTAGTCAATTAAAAAAAAATCGGCTTTTGAAAAACTTTTTGAAAATCCGCCCCCCCCCCCCCGAGAAAAACCTAGACCAGCGCCTAAGTGAAAAGACTGCCAATCGCATCAAAATATTTACGTTTTGACAAATTTACATCCATTTAATCTAACTTAAGCCGAAAAAATAATCTTGAAAGCTAAAATTATGCTTCGGTTGATTTCTGTTCCATTTATTCTTTGTGGGTTTTATGCTTGGGTTACGCCTGGCTTTTGAATTAGACCAACTTCGACATTCTAACGAAAGTTTTTTTTTACAAAACGGTTTATACCAAAGATACTTTGAGCTCAAATGTAAAAAAAATATTTCGTCTTTTTTATTGTTTTCTAGTTTGAAAATTACCAATTAGGGATAAATAAAGCGTGTAAATTGAGGCACGCATATTGATTCACATAAAAAATGGTCGTTGTGAATATTTTTAATTTGGATTTTTATTGGGAGCTGCGGGAAGATTAAAAAAACATTGCGTGGTGGGGAATATTCAAATGTTTGGGAATTCAATTTAAAAATTTTAACGAAATTTACTCAGAACTGTGAAAATACAATTGAAAAGAACATTTAGGTGTTTGAAATGACATTACCAGTTTGTTATCCTTCATCTTATTTTCGTTTGAAATATGTCTCAATGTACTGACTGACAGACCAGAAAAAATGGACCTCACAACTTTTTGTTCCGACATTGCAGAAAAACAATCCGCTTTCAAAATAAATCCTAATTGCTCCAAGCTAAATAGTAGTTGAAATAGATTCTAACTGAAAACCAAATCTGAATTTCGAGTCTTTTCTTAAAAGCTGAGAGCTTCACAATGATCCGATCATTGTGAAGCTCTCAACTTTTAAGAAAAGACTCGAAATTCAGATTTGGTTTTCAGTTAGAATCTATTTCAACAACTATTTGTATCAAGACAAAACCCTGAATCTTACGACTGACTGCCTTTAAGGTCTATGGAGCAGTAATAACAAGAAAAAAAAATAAAGTATAAAAAAAATTTAACTGATTTTTTTTTTAATTTGGGGTTTTTTGTGAAACTCATCCCCCATGAAATATAAAGTACAACGAGACAGATTTCGCTCCTAGTAAAAAACCAATTATGGCATCTAAGCTTCCTTCAACCAATTTGGAACGATTTCTAAGACGGATTTAATCTCCGCTCACGCGTTAATCGCGTGAAATATATCGCGCGTTAATTGTCCCAAACTGGCCAAAATGGCAATCTTTAAACTCTCATAACTTAACAAAAAATGATCACAGGTAAAGTATATTTTCAAATTTAAGCTCAAAACAACAATACGTTTCGAATGGATATTTAAAAAATTCCGTCAAAAATGGCTATTTAAAAAGTCGAAATTTCTCTGAAGAAAAAAAACCCACCCGAGCACAAATATTCCGTTACTTTCCTTACAAAAATCGGAACAGTTACAATCACTTTCTGGTGTATATTGGATCTTGGGGCAAGATTTAAACAGAGACGAAGCGTCGCTTTGGATCAGTTACAATAGATCACAAAAACAGCATGCCGAGCTGGCCGAAAAAAAATCAACCGGAGTTCAAAGCCGACGCAACGGCAAAACGGAGCTTCAGACCTTTTGTAAAACATCACAAACAAAGAATAGTGAGCTAGCCGACAAAACAAATAAGCGAGAAGTCAAATTTTAAAAATTAATTTAAAAACTAATATGTCACCGTTTGTCTCAATTGAAATTATTTCAGAACAACCATGATGAAAACGATCATTTTCGGCCTAGACATAGCATTAAAACAAAATTTGAAAAGTGACAACTAGGCTGACAATACTAAGATAGACGACCACTGCGCCGAAAAAATATCATATGAATTGGAGCATAAAAACATATAAAAACTGAAGTTTATGGATACGCCTCAGCACAATATATACTTTTTGCCATATAAATGACGCACTTTGAAGCTACTGAGTCTATATAATATGTTCCGAACCGGCTGAAGCCAATTATACCTGTCATTGAAAAATGGAAATTGTACCAAATGGAGTTGGTAACTGTGAAAACAAGAGAAAAAAATTTCAATTAGAGCGGGTATCTAACATGTTCAACGTGTGTTTGTTGGTCTAAACTTCCTACAAAGGCGTCAGGGAGATGAGGCTTTCCTCTCTCTCTAAGTAATTTGAGAAAAACGTATGAATTTTCAAATTTTGTCTTTTTTGTGAGGATAAGTTGTCATAACTGTGTCACATCGCTTCTGAATTACAGCAGAAAACCTTTTTCACCTAGAAACACAAACTGAGCTAAAAAAAATCTAAAGATATAGCTTTATTATACCATTTTTTTAGCCATTGGTTTCAATGAGTTTCCGATTTAAATTTAAAAAAAAAATCGGCAGTAACCATTTTTAGAAAGATTCTAGAATGCTCTGGAAAATTGGTAACCATTTTATGTTTCTTCTTTTGACAAAAATTCGTATTACTCAAAATTAATTATTATTAAAATTTTCTAGATTGTTCTAGAAAACTCTTACCGGCTTCTCTCGCTTCCTCCTCGGCACTTTTTCCCTCAGGGTGCAGTTTGTCGTACATGGTCTTGGCACATTGCTGTCTGGCCGAAAGCGATTTAGCCGAATCACCCGATCGCATAGCCGAGAGAACCAACTCGTCCACGTTCAAAGCAGACAGGCCGTATTTTGACTCCAGCGATTTAGCCACTGTGCTTTTTCCTGGAAGAGAGAAAAACTAATGTCAACAAAACCGTATTTTCTCGTAAAAGAGCCGTTCCAATTAAAAGACGCATTTTATGATGACTTGAAAAATAGGATTGCCGCCGTATCCTTTCTCCTCAAAAAATGATATTGAACAAAACCATTTGAAATATAAAATATGATGCAGGTATTCCTAATTTTCATACCAAAAATAATTTTCTTTTTCTTTTGAACTAAATTATGAATTTAAACTATAAAAAACAAATCGACTATATGACATTTAATCTGCATTAACGGCAAACTGAATATTCTACTTGATTGCTTGACTTTCAATCAGCAAGAACAACATCAATTGTCAAGTATTTTTTCACAATATGATGATGTATTGCTTTTTTGAAAAGAAATGCTTGTGGCAAATAAAAATGGAAAAATTAAGTAGTTGTAAAAACAAACGTGTTATCGCTTTTAAGTCTAGCTCATTTGTGTAAACTTAATAACTGAAAATATTCTTTACCATTTTTTTCTCTGGCATAAATAGTGCAGAGCTTAAAAATTTAAATCACAATAAATTACAAATTTTGGACGGTAGTTCTGGTTTTTGTAATCATGCTTTGTTCTTTATCTCAAAGCTATGATTTTTATAGTCAAAAATGACAGACGATGTCTAGCCATTTCATTTTGGTTAGAAAATAACATTTAAAAAAATTGTCTTACAACTTAAGAAACAAAATCCCGGAAACCAACCTGATTCTGGAGCCCCATAGACAACTATAGCAATCCCTCTTCTGTTTTCTGACGCTTTTCCTTCCGGTGACAAATCAATGTTCAAGTATCTCGCAATCGCAGCTGTCACAGGGGTTATCTCTAAATCCCCCACTCCTTTATCCTTAGCATCTTCGGGGGGAACATCCCCTGAAGTCTCCTGAACTATCCCCCCAGTATTATTCGACCCACCAGCTTCTCCGCCCGATGAACCTCCATGGGTTGTCTGGTCCAAGGTCAGATTGTTTGCACCAGTGGTTCCAGATGTGTCGATGGGCGCACTGATTGTCCCGTCGACTGTGATGTTCGGCTTGATTGTTGCCGTGTCGACCGAGGAATCACCCGGTGGCATAAGAGTTGTCCCCGTCTGAGCGGTGACATCACCAACTGATAAGTCAACATCTGAGCCTCTTTTTGAGACCTGAAACATTTTTAAAAGCATAAGTAAAGCAAAAACGCACACTTTAGGTTTTAAAACAAACAAGACTGCTCGTATCAAAGCAAAGACCTGAATGTTCCGACTATAATTTAGTTTCTATGGGGTAAGTTTGAATTAAAACAATTGATGAAATTTTACAAAAAAAAAAGAAAATTAAAAAAAAATGTTGAGGTTTTTTTTGAAAATCATCCGATTCACATGCTATGTTAATTTAAAGTGATAAATTTTGCACTTACAAAGTAAATTAAATAGACCAAAAAGCATGCCTCGATCAAATTTGAAACGATTTCTAAGACAAATGAAATCTCCGCTTACGCGTTAATAGCATGAAATAGATCGCGCGTTAATTGTCCCAAATTGGCAATCATTAAACCCCCATAAACCCCGGATTAAATATTTTTTTAAGTTTGAGCCTAGGACAACAATACCTTTTGAATGATATAAAAAATTCCGTCAAAATTGCTAAAAAGTCGAAATCTGTCTGGAGAAAAAACCACCCCGAGCACAAATAAACCATCATTTTCTTCAAAAGCAGTCGGAACAAAAAAATCTTACCAGCTGTTTTTTTTCGCTGAATTTTTTCCCGATGTATTTGCAAAAAAAAACAGCTAGCAAAAAGAATTACTGCTTATTTTCAAAATTATTCATTCCACTCATTTTTAAGACTGAAAAGAATTAATTTTCTTTGTCGTTAGTGTTGCGTTGCTCCGCTTCGCCTGTGTCAAAAATATATTCGGTTAGAGAATTAGAAACCATCAAAAGAGCAGTTTTCAATTTATTCGGAGGCAAAAAGTTGGCATTTGAGCAATTTACAACATGCCATGTCGTAAAATGAGCGCGAATAATTAATCAAACAACCTGCCAGAAATTCAACTGGGGAAAACGTCACCGAAAGATGATTATTATTTGAATTTCATTAATTTCTCGTCAAGTGAAAATTTTGACAAAACTTTAACTTCCACAAATTTTGTTAAAGAATTGGCCCTGTTGTTGCTACTGACCGTACGCTTGTCAGATTTGATAGAAATCAATTAAAAAAAGTGTCCTTGTTTTAATTTTGACTGCGGTCCAATTTCTTCAGTCACGTGATTGAGCGAGGCAGTTTTATTTCCTCGGTGCAAGATTAAAACCTATCTTTGAACCTGAAATCTGATTTGAGTTAAAAATTGGAGGAAATGAAAGTAAGAAAAGTGATACCACCAAAAGGGGTTCGCAATAGGAAACAAAATCTGTCGAAAGTAAGATTAATTTCCGATCCCGTTCTTACAAAAGGGGATAAGAATTAGAGATGCAACTTGTAGCCGATTGCATTGACATACCCTTAAAAATAAAGAGGGAATATCAGCAATACCGAAACCCCTAATACGCTATAGAAAGAAGAAGGAATCATTACTTTCAAAATAACTTCCTTTTCACGCCTTTTTCTGGTCTTTACTTTCCTTATAAAACTCAGTTTCATAAAAATATTTGAAGTGACTTTTGTTTGATTACAAAAACGTATAAAAAATTGGACCAATTTGTTCCTCTTTTCGTTCAATTACAACATTTCTTTTAGTTTCATCACAAAAATCATGCATTTTACATCTCTTTGTTCAGAAAAGCCGCTCTTATAAAAAAAATTCAGTCTTTTAAAAATAAGATTAACCTTTCAAATTACGGAAAAATAATTAACGGTGAAGGTAAATTCCAGGTAAGCTACTATTACTATTTTTTTTGAACAAGATTTTGAAATAAAACCTTTTTTTAGAAATAGTTGAAAATTTCCTTCAAGAATTTCTTTTAGTACTACTGAAGAGAAGTAAGTTGCTCAAGAAAACAAAAAAGACGTTTAAATTTGTTGTTTTAGAAAGTAAGATATTAAAACAGAGGTCAAATAAATTCCACGTTTAGTTTCTTCCACCTTCAGCCCCGTCATAGATTCTGTTCTGAGCAAAAACTGCCAATAAAAAAGATAAAATATTTGCAATTTACGATCGTCGATACAATGTATAAGAAATACTAAATCACGTACTGTCCTATGTTTGCAGATTTTACCATACCATTTTGAGCAACAACAAGGTAAGCTCACAGTTTATTTTCATATTTATTCCTACAAATATTTATAGCAAAACCACATCAAACATATTTTAGAAACAGCAAGCTAAACCTAACATTGCCGTACAAAATAGTCCTCTAGCTGGACTGAAGCTGCCCAACCAAATATATTAGATATTTATATTTCAAAAATCTTAATCTCACTGGAATTTAATACTTTTTAACGCTGCCCTGATAAAATAGAAAAAGCAGTATTGATTTGAGCCTCCAAACCTCACAATTAGAATGGCAAAGCTGAAAACAAAATTCCAAAATTCCAGTCAAACAACAAGAATTAGCTGACCACTAAAAGTGAGGAGGAACTTTTTTTCGGGTGTTTCAGTTCTTTCTTTTTAAACTTTTCTTTCCACAAAAAAAACAGGTAATACAAAAAAATACAAAAAAAACAGTCAAATGAAGTCAACGAGTAAAAAGGGTACAGATTTTTATAAGCTAAAAAATCAATTTTTTTAGATTAAAAACTAATATTTTAAGCTTGAGTAAGGGCTTTCCATGCACGAACATTTAAAGAAAAAAACCAAATTTAAGTTAGAAAAATTGTTGCTTTCAATTGAGCAAAAACTGCTGAATCTAACTGAAGCGATTAATAAAGTTTCGAAGCTTAATTTATTCTATTCAATTGAACAAAAATTTTAAAATTTCTCAATTCTTCGTTTTAAATTATTGTGGTCGGGACCTACTGGGCTATTTAAACAGAAAGTAGAGTTTTTTTAAACTTTTTTGAAAAAAAGTTGGCGCTACTGATAACTTACAATCAAAACCGTCGAAAAATACAAGAACATTTTTTTTTTCGTTTTTTTTTCTCAATAAGTCTTCTTTTTTCGTTTATTTTCTCAATTAAATTTTCAACAAACTATAGTTAACTGAAGCCAGTATTAATGTTACCAAGCTTGATTTTGTTCATATCCTGCACATACGCAAAAACACATATTTAAAACACAAACAATAGATAATTATTAATTTTTTCATTTGTTTTTCTTTTATATTACTGTAGTCGAGAACTTTTTTTTTTTTTTTTGGCGCGCAGAACCGGTGATGCTTGATTTTACAAACTTGGCGCGACTGATAAAGAGCATCCAAAATCATCAACATCTGACACACAAAACTTTGACTCACATTCCGATCACAAACCTGATATGGTTCGTTCACGCCAAATTATCATATCATACACACTCGTAGGGGTATCAAAAGTTATATCAAAAGAGAGCCAATTCAGTCTAATTTCAGTTTCGAAAAGTTATTTCAAAAAATTTGCTCGAAGACAAGGTCTGAATAATTTTGGCTTTTAGTCTCGATTTGAAACTCTCTTCGACTCCCAGACTCTAAGCTTATTAGTAACTATAATGGAAGCTTAAAATCAATCTACTACTGCTTCCAAAGAAAACGCAGAAAAATTGAAAAAAAAAAATCCAAATTCTTGTTCAAACGAAAACATTAAAATTGCGGAAAACTCATTGAGCAAAAGCTAGATAAATGTTAGAAAAAAGCGGTCAGCCATCTTAAAATTAAGGGTTTTATATGGAATATCAGGCAATTAATGAGAAATCGCTCTTACCTTAAACTCTATCCTTAATAGCAGCTTTTTGACACTATCGACAAAAACTTATAGTACGTTACAGAGTAACTTAGCTGCCCTGAAGCTCAAAAGTAGTGATCGATCACCTGTTCTAAAGGAGATAACTAGAAAAAAAACATACATAAACGTTTTTTCTGAAAAATTGTATAAGTGAAAACTTATAAGCTTGGAGAAAAGTTGTAAGCCACAAATAATAGCAAAAGCGTTTCAAATTGTTCTTCCACAAAACGATTTCAAGAAAACCTCACGACGAAAGAAATGGATCAACTTAACAAACAACCAGGAGGTGAACTGGCAAAAATCTAACTTGAGTGTGAAAAAAAACTTCAAACAGAAAAAAACTACCCGACCTAATTAGTTGATAAATCAATGCATTCGTCCACTAACACTCAAAAAAGAGCTAGATATAAAAATTTTGTTCCAATTAATCTCAAAAAATATGAAAAAAAAAAAAACATATATACGGTACTTTGGTGACAACTCTACATAACATCAATCACGTCAAAAAAAATCGAAGAAGGTCTAGCGTTATCTGCCTTATGAGTTGTGATTTGAACTCCAAAAACAATACTTCTGAAATTTTCACTCAGTGTTAAAAAAAACTGCTCTTTTTTTGCTATTCAGAAATTCTTATCGCTAGAATAAGTCAATAAAAGCAATTTTACAATAGATGAAACAATTTTCTGCTAATACTATTGTAACTGTGAGGCTTCATTTCAAACTAACTACGAAAACGATAGAAAATTAAAAAATTCAAAAAAAAATGCGGAACAACCTTTGAAAATTTACCTATAAATTACAATCGAAATTTGGTCCAAATATTCTATGCTACTTGCTCAGCAACCACTTTCTGTACCGACTTTTGTAACGAAAATAACGGAATATTTGTGCTTGGGGTGGCTTTTTTTTCTTCCGATCGTTCACCTTCGGAATATTGGACTAAAATCATCCCCCACACGCCATATAAAGTACAAAGGGATAGCTTTCGCTCCTGCTAATAAATTAATTATGGCAAATAAGCTTCCTTCAATCAATTGGAAACCATTGCTAAGACGGATTATATCGCGCGTTAATTGTCCTAAATTGGCCAAAACGGCAATATATAAACCCATATAACATTACACAAAATGATCAAAAATGAAATGTCTTTTCAAATTTAGGCTCAGGACAACAATAACTTTTGAATGATTTTTAAAAATTCCGTCAAAAATGGCTAGTTAAAAAGTCGAAACTTGTGTGAAAAAAAATTCACTCCGAGCAAAAATAATCCATTACTTTTTTTACGCAAGTCGGAATTTAAAAAATCATTTTAAAATTACGTTTATTTTTTCATGTTATTACTGCTCGCTAGACCTTAATAGGCAGTCGGAACATTCAGGGCTTCGCACTGATACGAGCAGTCTTGTTTGCATTTTATATTACTCGTTGAGGAATTTGAGTGGATGATATAACAGTTTCGACTAAAAATTACTTTTCCAAACCCAAGAGAAAACAAGGACAGCCGGTTACTGTGTAAGTAGCACAAAAAGTTCGGACCACAGTCTTAATAAAAGCACAAAAATCATTTTTTTTCCAATTGGTGTCGTTTTTGTTTTTTTTATTGCATGTTGTGATAAAAAAGCTGAACAAAATAATAGTAAAACAAGTCAATTGGAAAACAGTTTTTGAAGAATGAAAAACAAAAAACATTTTGAAAAAATTTCAAAAAAGTTTACAAAATTTTTTGCGGAAATTTTTTGGTGCTTTTTCAAGTTTTTGATTCCCAAAAATGCGCTAAAAACTCCAAAAACTACCTTTAATTCAGTAAAACTAAGTTTCCACGTTTTGAAATAAGCTTAAGTAAGCTATTGCAATTACTAACTACCTAACTAATTAGCTCGAAATTGGAACCAGTTCTAAACTATTATTTATAATTGGATATAAAAACAATTATATTATTGATAAAACTATCCTAATAAAATATTACTAACTAACCAATCATATTCCATCTCTAACTTTGACACTTATTTGTAAGAGCTGAAACTACTTGCAGTTTCAGCACCAGAACAATTTGAATAAATCTTAGACTACAGTTCTTCTCCTTCTGGATAAACTCCAAGAACTAACTCGCGAAAACCAGTATACACTAGATCTTTTGAGACTAGGAGATATGAAAAAAAAAGATTAAGATTGGTATTAGACTAAGAAGTTGCACGAAACTATCCGGCCGAAAATAAGATAGCGTGACGAACAGACGGTGTACCTTATTTGAAATTACTCTATGAGTATAGACCAAAGGTCATAACTCAAAATTATTACAAAAATCAAAAACTTCAAACCGGTTTTTCTCGACACTGTGAAAAGTTTTTAAAAAATTTTTAAGGTTGTTCGAATCACGCCTGAAAGGGGCTTTTTTATGATAGATAACTCAACCCTGTCCGATGATTAATTGTGGTAGCTGATTTTGCGTGGAAAAGAGAAAGTTGAAAAAAAAACTAAAACACGCCCGAATACAAAGTTCCTCCCCATTTTCAATGGTCGGAACAAAAAAATTTAAAACTGTACGAAACGCGACTGTTCAGTTGGGTTCAAATCAGTTCTCAAAATTACCGCTACTATGGTGCAAAATATTGGACTAAATGCGTGTTGAAAAAAAATTAAAACAAAAAAAATAGTTCAGTTGGGTCAAAATTGTCATAATATTGTCGTCTCCTGATCGGCCCTCAAGTGGATAATCAATGGAACACTGTATTGTTTCTAGAAATAGAAACAGTGTTACACTATTCTGATTGATAACTAGAACGTAATAAACATTTCCCAAACTAAAGTAAACGCTTAAAACGCGCAAAAAATAGTAGACGAAAATGTGAATCAATATTTCACATACATATGCAAGAAAACCTTAAAACCCTAAAATAAATGCAGATAAAATGAAAAAGAACACAGCACCACGCATTATGCCCAAACATAGATTTTTCAGACTGCCCTTTAACTTCAATTGAAAAAAAAATTATTAAAAATTGTTTCTTTTTTTTTGTTTTATTTTCGATTCAAATGTTTATGCCCCACACGCTATGTAAAATATAAAGGAATGTATTTGCTTCATGTGCAAGCCTCAATTCAACTTGAAGCTATTTAATCTGCCGCTGATGCTTTTCAGTAGCACAAAATATAAATCAATTAGCCCAATTTGAATTATACTAGTCAAAGTAGTCCCAAATTCATTCCGTGGTAAACCTTACAAAAATTAATCCCAAAAGTAAAACATATTTTTAAAATATTTTTAAGCTTTGATTTTCAAAATTTCTCAGATAGTTAAAAAATCTGTCAAAGATGGCTAGTTAAAAAGTCAAGCCAACCCGAGTCAAATACTTTTCGATAGTCGGAACAGCAAGACAGCTCAAATCCGGACGAATCGATGAGACAAAAAAAAACAGAAATGATCGTTTTTGGGTTGAAAATTTAGGCACAATATTTTTTTGAAAATATACCCCATAACAATACTGCAAAACTCTAAGAACATTTGCTTACATCATTTTTCGTCTAAATTCCGTATTTTTTGTGCAAACACGGCGCGCTCTAAATTTCAAGTTTTATTCGTTTTTTTTTCCGGATAATTTAAAGCAGCGCTGTAGTGTATAATTAAGTTCTTATACGAATCAAGCTTTGAAGTTGGAGTCCATAAAATTTAACCTTAATACATCCAAGAGATGTAGAGCAGAGAAATATAACCAGATATTTAAGCAGACTAAAAAAGTCACTTCGTATGCTATATGAATAAACTGGCAAGTAGGCAGAGAAATCTACATATTTGTACTTGTAATAATTAAATACAGTAATTCAACCAATTATTATACCAATCTCAATACATTTTTGATCACCCCCTGGGAAATACATTTCAGCTCTTATTGTTGCAATCGAGTCTTACGAATGAGGTTTGATTATTCTTCAGGCATTTTGGGGGGCAGGGTTAAATGCAAAAAAAAAAATTAACAGCAAATAAAAAGCAACACTACTAAAACATTCAACTTCAAAACAGAATCTGCTTCAGGCATAATTTTTGTTTTTATTTTAATTTTCTTTTTCATTCAAAAAGTCAAATTATACAAAAAAACTGGTCCAAAAGAAAATAATAAAAAAACTAGCCCGAAGAAAATTTTCTTTTTCAATTAAATGGCAATTAGATTTTTTTCGATACAAAAAGTCGATAGAGCGAAAACACATTAAAAACATTTTTTGAAAACCATTTACGCTTTCGTACACGGTTTGAGAGACGATATTGGTCTTGCTCCTTATAAGAATAAACGTTACACATTCTTCTCTCCTCTTAGCTAGTAACAAATATCCGGCCCTATAATGACCTAATCCAAAGGGTAATCAAATACAATTACTAAAGCAAGAAATGCATCTTTTCTCTTTTGTTATACGGGTTTAGACAAAGTGGTTCAAATTAAAAGTACCTTTCCGTCCTGAGGGAACTCTAACTTGTCCTCATCTGATTTATTTGAAGACTTGGCTGACTTTTTGTCTTCCTTGCCCGCGTGACGTGCTGAAACAAAGCGCGTATTTCAAAAACGTCAAACCATTATTATAATATTTTGAATAATGAGCAATTTTCAATCGAAGTTTTAGCTGCGAATTTCAAATTACCTTTTCTTTAATCTATAAATTGTTCAACTCGAATTCGTTTCTTGTTTAATAATTAGTAACATTTGCGGAAAAAGCTTCACAATTCAGCCTCTTTGCAATGTCAGTTCTTTGAAGTCTTTCAAGGGATAGAAATCTTCAGAAAAATCAATTAAACCGAATTAAAGGTTCTTGTTAGAGGAAGTTACATCTGAGGTATTTTCTTAAACAGACCTCTTGAACAGAGAGAGAATAAAATCTAGAAAGGTAATTGTGAATATTGACTCAACTGTCATATGATTTATTTATTAATTCATCTGCCGAGAAAATCGGGGGTTTCAGTCCATTAAAAGCAGGCCAGAAGAAGGTATCATGAAAGTGTCAATCACAATCAAGCACCAGGTTAGGAAGAAAACCTTTATTTAAGGATATCTAATTTTTCCTATTTTTACACCCCGTCCATCTACCGTTTTGAAAAGAAAAAAAAAGAAACATCGTATCAGAACGAAACCCGAATTATTTCAACCTCCTTTGAATTAGTTGTCTTCAAGAAGTAAGAAAACAAGACTGCTCGTATCAGGGCGAAGCCCTGAATGTTCCGACGGCCTTTTGATGTTTATGGAGCAGTAATAACATTTAAGAAATTAAATGAAATAAAAAAAATGAAAGTTTGACTATTTTCATGAAAATTTGAAATTTTTCATAAAAATCATCCCCCCACACGCCATATTAAGTACAAAAGGATAGATTTCGCCCCTGTAACAAATCAATTATGGCAAATAAGCTTCTTTCAACCAATTTGGAACGATTTCTAAGACGGATTAACTCTCCGCTCACTATTTGTCGCGCGTTATTTGTCCCAAATTAGCCAAAATGACAATCTTTAAACCCCCGAAACTTTACGAAAAATGATCACAGGTGAAATATCTTTTCAAATTTAAGCTCAGGACAACATTACCTTTCGAATGATAAAAAAAAATCCGTCAAAAATGGCTAGTTAAAAAGTCGAAATTTGTCTGAAGAAAAAAAAACCCACCCCGAGCACAAATATTCCGTTACTTTCGTATCGAAAGTCGGAACAAAAAGGGTGGTCAAAAAATTAATCGGAGCCACAAAAAAAAACAAAGAAAACTTTTGGAGCAAAACATTAACACAGTATGTTTTTCTTCCGCACTTCTAAGCTCACGTAAAAAAAAACGATTCTTGCCTTAATTTGCAATTAAGAAATAAAACTCAATTTTATTGTTCCGAGTTTTGAAAAATGCGGATTGTTTATGCTTGGGTGTTGTTTTGCTCAGTCAAAATTCGGCGACCAAAACAACGGTTTTTTATGAAGTTAATTTTATACCTGATTGAAGATATCGACTCCCTCAGCACGAATTTTTCAAAAAAAAAATTAAAATTTTTTGATGCGTGGTGAATCATCCCAAACTACAAATCATTCCAAATTCAATCGAGCCAAACTAATCGATCCTATTAGATTAGCAATTTATACTCTTTCGAAAGGCAAGCGTATTGCAACGGGTACTAGACTTTTTTACGTTAATAACTTTGTTCACAGGATGACTGAAATTGGTGGTATTGATTGTGGGTGCTTTCGGCCTTAATTCGGTCAGATTAATTTCTCTGTTTTCTTTTTCTTTATTTCATTGATTTGATACGATAATGATTGAACCCGAACAACTAATTTTAAAAAATTTAGGCCAACATCACTGACCCTTTTCAATTAAATTCAAAAAAGTAAGTCTGAAAAATAATTTTGAAACCATTTTTAATTTTAGTAGTTTAACCGGCGTTAGTTAAGTTCTTTTTGTTATTGTACGCATGAACTTTTTGCGTAATTTTTTGTATAGTTAATGTGAATGAAGTTCTTCAGTGTCAATTTTTGATCGTATTTTTATTCGAGTTTTTTCTGGGCACTTTTTGAGCCGGTCAAAAGTTAGTTTGTAGAATGCATTTCTTGCAAAAACTTTTGGGGAAAAAAATTTTTCAAATTAGTTTTCGGTTTTTAATTTTTTATCAAAGAAAATTTTTCTATAGTTCTTTGTTTTCGGCCATTAAAAATATATGCATTTGTGTTTATAATTTTATATCCGAAAAAAAATGGTTCATGGATTTTTTTAGCTTTGCGCGATTTACAAAAGTTGTCAACGCTTGTCTTATGAGCAGTTTAATGCAGTGCAGCCAAGTTACTTGCAGCTGGACTAAACTTTTGCATGTATATTTTTGATTTATTTATTACTGCCTATATTAAAAAAAACTCACGAAATAGAATTTTGAATTCATTTCTCATTTTTAGTTTCAAATTTTTGCATCAAAGCTTCGCCTCTGTGTCAAACGTTCACAAACTTGATGCTTGATATTGTCTAAAACTTATGATTGTCCAACCATAAGACTCTTCGACACCGATTAAGGGGCCGCCGGAACATTCAAGTCTGACTACCTTCTATTTACTATGTCGAGTCTTTTGACACCCTAATTTAAAGTTAACGAGGGGGAAGGAACTTTCAATTCAGGTCTGTTTTTTTTTAAAAAAACTTTTTTTAAAGCAAAAACAGGTACAAAAAATAATCGTTTGACAGTAATGTACAATTTTGCACCGATTGTAATACGGATCGAAGTTATTTCAGTATTTCTTAGTTTTCTTTCACTAAGTTACAAAAACAATTTGGCGCCATTTTTTTGTTGAATATTGCAAATGCTAGTCAATATCAGTGTCATCTTTAGTTTTATATGATAAAAATGTTCAAAAAAAAGAATGAATCCTTAGACAACTTTTCAATTCTTCGAGTCTTTCGAATTCCAAAGTAAAAAAACAACTGCTTTTTCAAAAAGTGGTCGCAAAAACTGAGCAGATAAAGACTAAAATCTAGGGTTGAGCTAAAATTAAGCTCAAGAGTCACAATAAAAGCAAAAATGTGCTTATTCACAAGGTGAAAATTTTTTGAGCTTAAGTCTGTTTTTTTTTTTCAAGTTTTTTCCACACAAAATTAAGTAATACGATTAATCGTTGGACTTTAGACAATGTCGGATGATGAATGATATTCAAGGTCTTTTAGTCGTGATTCAATCGATACTTAATTTTTTGAGAAAAAAACTGGTTTGAAATTTTACTTTTTAGACAAATTTATAGCTAATGCTGATTTAAATGATCCGGCCTAAACGCATAAAACTTGAAAATTATAATGCGTTTTTCTCTAATTGGGTTGACTTAAGACAAAAATGATGAGAACAAAACCTGCTTAAAATTTCAAGAGAATCAATATGGGGCAATTTGTTCGCAAATTTTTTTTTCAAAATAGTGTACTTATTTTCTGCGTGGTGTGATAAAAGGATCTTTATGAAAAACTGGAACTTATATTTGACTGTCATAGTCATATAGACAAAAATTGGCAAAAGTTGATTTCCAAATGGCGCTAAACCAAACTTACTAGCTCCAAAAACTTACTTTAGTCCAAAAACAACTTTACTTGACAAAAAGCAAATTTACACGGCCTAAATTAATCAAAAATAAGCTATTGTAAGCCTGCTCGCTCGCATTATTCGCTCGAATTTAGACTTAAATCGAAAATTTTAAACCTTTTTTCTTCGATACTAGGAAAAAATTTGGGAAATTTAATGTCGTTCGACTCACAACTGAAAGGGCTTTAATATGTTATATAACTCGGCCCATTATCATAATTACTTTTGGTACCTGATTTTGCGTGGAAAAAAAAAGGAAAAATTAAAGCACACCCGATTACAAAATTCCTCCCTATTTTTCAACTGGTCTGAACAATTGGATGGTTTTCAATATCAAACAATCAAGTTAAAACTAACTCAATCAAAAGCAAGCGTAAATTAGTTTGAGAAGAACAAAACAATAACGAAAGTTAGCAAATAAAAGTTTTTTTTCTGCAAAATCCACCTTGGTCAGAAGTCTCATCAAGGTCTGACGGCGAATTCTCGTCAGCATGCGGAGGTGCTTTCACACTTGATAACTTTTGACTGGGACGACGGATCCCTTTGTAGCCGCCTTTAGAAGCGGCACTTTGAATTGACCTGGAGCCTGACAAGCACGGTAAAACTAGATATTAAACAAATTTTAATTGCTGAGAATAACGAATTTCATGATGAAAATGCGAAGCATGTGGTTTACATTGAGATCTTGACAGCTTAGTCAGTCTAAATTATATTAAAGTGAAGTGAGCTGTTTAAATTGAATTAAATGTCACCTTTAGATTACTCTATAGAATAGCACAAAAAAGTTAACATCACTATTTAAAAAAATAGCTTTGACATCAGGTGAATACTTTGAAACTGGAAACCAGATATTTTTCTGTGCACAAAACAAAAGCATATGGGAGATCTTGCCATGCAATCGTGAGATCCATCTAATAATAATGAACAAAAAAATTTAAAAAAAAAAAATTCCGTAAGGCTTTTTTCGGGTGGCGCTTTTTTGCGTGCTATCAACAACTACCGCCGAACACAAAAAGTAATAGAACAAATAATGCACTTTGAAAACAAAGAGAAAGAAAAGTACTTCAAAAGGTGGAATAAGAAAAAAATCAATAAAACGCAAAAAAAATCAATATTGGAACGGAAATTAAACCTGATCAGCTTTACTCTTTATTATGTTTATACGATTATAATGTTACCGTCATCAGAAGTTACTATGTCGGATACAAGTTGTAGCTGGGACTTCGGTAAACCGAGTTTAATTGCTGCCTTGGCTTTTCGCAGTTTTGTACGGGATGACTCAGTTCCTGAGTTTTCCGCCCCTGAAATTTTCTGTATAATGAAAAATCGTACCAATTTCGAAAGTATTTAGCCTGTAATTTCGTGGCCGGTTTGCGTATTCAGAATCAAAATGGACATAAAATTTTCATGGATAGATCAAATATACTTCCCGAACCAAGAAACGATCTACAACTGATATATTTTCATGTTCAGATTTCTTATTCAGTGAGCTATAATATTATAAGTGGTATTCACACATTTCGCCCCTAATAAAATTATTGGCACACTTTGCCCCCACACATTTCGCCCCTCAAATTATCAATTATGAAAGCAGCGTTTAGTTAATTGTATAATACTTTAAGGGCAAAACGTGTGAGGGGCGAAATGTGCCAATAAAAGCGAAATAAGTGTGGGGCAAAACGTGCCACATTCATCGTAAGTACGTCAACTTATTATGCTAATTTAAACTATGGCTTAGTTGAAAGATCTCACCTAAGATCTTAAAAGGGGTTTTCTAATTGTTTATTACCTAATTTGTCACATTTTTCATACCAGATCACAATAAATAGGTGAAAAACTATTTTATCAATCAAGGGCGGTAATAAATTCAACAACTCACCTGAGCTTGATTTCCTTGATTCCGTCTCGTCATCTAAAACAACACAAAAAAGATAAACTAAATTGCTTTTAAAACTCCCATTAAAAATATAGTATGATGGATTTGTAATTTTTAAAAGTTAACAGCGTTCAATTAGCACATATTTACCAGAAGGATAGCTAGTTGCCTTTTTGGAGGTTATTGTTTAATTTTTAGTTTGTAAAGGGGACTGAATTGGATAATGATAGCTAAAAATAAAAAAACAAGTCTCAGAATACTTAGATTGGAAACAGCCGGAAGTTTCCAGTCTGACAACCCTGAAAATGGAAAAAAAATTGCACCCGTTTTTTGACACTGAGGCAAAATTCAAACCAGTTTTCTCGAAATTTTTTTGAATCCCAATAGCGTTTTAATCTGATACCACTTAAACAACTTTAAGATTGCACTGAGGTTGTCAAAATCGGGAGGAAAAACACTGTCTAATACATAGTTCGTTCCATCAATTAGTTTTTTTTAGCAAATCAAAACAAAACTGCTCGAATCAGAGCGAAGACCTGAACATTTGACTGCCTTTTAACGTACATGGAGCAGTAATAACATGAAAAATTTAAATGTAATAAAGTAAAATTAAATTTTTTTGAATGATATAGAAAATACCGTCAAAAGTGGCTAGTTAAAAAATCGAAATTTGTCTGAAGAAAAAAACCACCCGGGCGCAAATATTCCGTTACTGTCATTACGAAAGTCGGAACAGTTACTTTCAGTTATTGTAAAAATTGTTTAAATCCGTAAAATTTGTGCTGCTGAAACAAAGCCGACAAACGATAAGAGCATAAACGACTAAGTTGGGCTTCTGTTCGGAATATAGCCACACCCTGTTGTCGTCCCAAGCATGTGCCTTATCTCTATGCTTAGAGGGGGAAAGTAGTAGCAGGAATTGATATGCTAATTATGTTGGCGGATGAAATCTGTAAGCAACCATATACCCGATTTCAATACACTAGCTTTCGCAAGTGTAAGCAAAGATTTCACACTTTGACTTTTTTCAGTGACCGCAAAAAATATAGACCTAGGCAACAGTAAAATTATCTTCTGTTAATTTCTCGCGAACTGACAAACTGGTCCAAACATTCACATCCAAATTCTAAATACTAGTATATGAAAAATATTTTAAAAACTTTTTCATTACTTGAATTATCTAATGGAAAGATGAGCGCCGATATTGACGAAAGATGGGCGCCGAAACTACACAAAGAGGAACTTTCTGAGCTGCAGAAACAAATCAGATTAACAATTAAATTCTCAGATTTGATCACTGACTGTGCATTTGAAACGCCTACTTTGAAGTCTGTTTAAAATACAACATTTTAATCAAAACTATTGAACATGCGTATTAACGCACTTTAAAAGGATTATCCATTTCAAGTACAATTAGAACGAAAAAAACTTTTCGACAAAAATTTTTTCGGGATACAAACAATAGCTAAAGAGTAACTTTTTTCAGGAAAAAAATCCATTTTTGTCTTCATTTTCTAAGGATTTGTTTTTCGCCAGATCCAATAAGCTTCATTGACACATTTAACAACTTTGTAAGCTTTTTGCTATCTTAAATTGACTTGCTTGGCGCCATTGGGTTAATGCCACATAGTCTAAACAGCTTCAGAAAAGTAACATTAGTCAAACATTTGAACTTTGAGGATAATCGATTTTTCCCATTTGATCTGAATTAAAGCAGAGACAGACAAAAAAATGATTCCTAGTAATTTCAAAGCACAACTCGGAACTAATTTGAGGGAAAAATTTGAGGGCAGAATATATGCTAAAAAAAGTCAAGCGTTGGCGTTTGTTGATTGCCGTGTGTAATTTTTTCACCATTTTTGAGGGGCAGATTAATTTGCGCTTTAGAAAAAAGGGCCATGCAAATTGAATGCATTAAAAAATACAGCTAACAAATAGACAATTAGTTTTCAATCGCTAGAGTATTTCAACAGTCCCTGCCCAACCCTTAATGAGTTGGTAGGAAAAACAGCAGTTTGAAATTTTGGTCACAAATGGAAAATTGCTTCTTGTATTTTACTATTAGCGAAGAGTCCTGATGAGTTTTCCATTTATTTTTACCATCTACAAAGACATCTACATGGTAAAAGTAGCTTTCGTTTTTGATTTAACTTAGAATGAACTTAATTGTAGCTAGAGATAATTAAAACGCATTCATTACGTGTAAAATACTCGGCATAGGGCTGTACTTGTTCATATGACCTCACAGATAACCAATCATTAGCCTTTGAACTGCCCAAAACTGATTTTCAGTTTTTTTCTTCATTCTTTTCAAAAATTAAATTTTAACCAATTCTGACTGGCTAATTTAAGTTTCTTTCATTCTTCCCCCTTCCTTTGTCTTCAATAATAGCCTAGAAAAGTACAATCCATGACATCTCCTTATAATTTTTTAATGCATCAGTGATTTTAAGGGTATAAGGGTTAATAAATTGTCCAGATTGAGCGCTTCGTTTCCATAAACCATGTTTCTTTTTCCGCAAAATTCTCAACAATTTTTAATAAAGAATAAAAATTAAATTAAATTCTGAAGAACCCCAAAAAGGATAATAATTTGCAAAAAAATTGTTCAAATTACAACTAATTTAAAACAATCGAGTTTGAGAGCATTCAAATTTAGACCAATTGGAATAAAAACCATTTGATCGCCTCCTTTAAATCTCAACAATATTTAATTGTTAAATTTCTGTACGACAAGCGTAATTAAGACGCCTGTAAAAATGCGTTTTGCTGAAATTTGAAAGCAGCTTGAAATCAATTTTATTTCTACTTTTAGTTTTGCAGTTCAACGAAACCATTCAATGGATTAAATTTGAAGATGGAACAAATCTATATTTGCGCTGGATCCCAATCCTAACTTCGATTGAGAGCAAATCTAATCAAACAAAGCGCTTAGAAGAGTCGGACCCTAGACCTAGGCTGTGACTTGTATGCTTCTAACCTATGCGCCAATATTAATATGGACTCTCAAGGAGTTCCCATGGCCGACAACACCTTAGTGCTGGGACTGGCAGCGACTGAGATCAACTATGAGCAGCAAGAAGTCGAAGAGACGGCAAAGGGAGCCTCAGTAACATATCCGATTATATTTCTCATGGGTATTTTAGCAAACTCTTCCGTTCTTATTACCATTATTTTTGGTCACAAATTGACCCGAACTATAGTTCTCATTGCTAACATGTCTACAGCCGACCTTTTGTTATTATTTACAGGCTGCTATCTCAGATATTACGACCGATTTGTTTCAATAGCAAACACTCCTTTTTGTAAAATTTTCAATGCCGCCGATATAATGTTCCTACAAATTTCAAGTCTCACAATTCTAGCAATGTCCTACGAGCGACTAGTTAAGGTCACCGATCGAGGCCATTTGACCCGAGAGAGCAAAGCCAAGCCTCAAATTGTAATCTGTGGGCTTATTTGGCTGTTTGCTTTCGTCATATCTCTGCCCGCTGCTTTTTACGCCGAGCTCCATAGTAACGTAATCGCATGTGTTTCAACATACTCAGAGTCGGTCGGAATCCGATACAACTCGGTACTATTTGCCACAACTTACTGCATTCCAGGTAAGCTTTGTTATTAAAACAAAAAATTTAAACACAAAACAAGCTACAAAATTATTAAAATTATAAACTTGATTTTGTCCAAAAAGCAGACATTTCGAGACCAGTTCTGTTTATTTCTTAAAACGTGTTTATTTTTTAAAATACTAAATTACCGCTTGGCCTTCTAATTTACTGCTTTGGAATTTCTAGGAATCCTGATCGGAGTAATCTATACAGTGATCATCTTCAAAACCAAATCGGTACTTTCGCTTGTATCCAGCAACACAATCCACCAGAGTCGAATCTTCCGAATGCTTGCGGCTTTAGTAGCTCTTTTCTGGCTATTTCACTTTCCTTTCTGGCTCTGCCTCTTCCGAGCTATTTTCAGCCCTCTAAACTACCACTGCTCTGAGTTTTGGATGGAGAGTGCGATTGTGTTCACGTATGCGAATGCGGCTGTCAACCCATTTCTATATGCTATCATCACAACTAGCAACTGTACAGTTTCCAGTTTGTCTTGTGATTTCGCGCCAGAAGAGGATGTATGTATTCATTTATCTTGTTAATGTCTCCGATACGTCTATCCGTTTATCTATGTTTATCTACGTCTATCTATGTTTCAACAGAGATTTTTTTCCACTTTTTCAGTTTCATGAAATTTGGAGCATTGATTTTAGATGTTTTGTTTCACAAATTTTTGGCTGCTTTTACAGCATCCGTGGAATAAAGTACAAAATATGAAAATTAAGTTTAATCTGTTTGTCACAGCCAACAGGCAGTTTTTCAAGTGACAATAAGTTCAAGGAGACCAAAAATAACTTGCTTTCAAATAAAATTTCAACTTTTGAATTTCAAAGAAAAAAACAATCACTATCATCTTCAAAAATCTCTTTTTATTTATCTTTAGAAATGTCTTTTTCATAAAACTAACTCAAATTCAGACAACTGTATCAATACGTAACTTCAAAAGTCAAACCGTGAAATATTAAATTCAAGCGTGAACAACAGTTAAAATTTTGTTCTGAAAAAAAAATAAAATACCACACGACCTGAATGAGTCTTCATTTTGTTTATTTGACACTTAACAAGCACAGACATACATGTAGGTATCTTGCGACCGAGAAGATGACGAAAATGAGAGCGGAGAAGGAGAGGATCGAAGCGGACAAAGTGGTCAAGTACCCACCCGACAACATAACAACCACCATCACAACCCCCACAATCAGGGTTAGTATTAAATTTTTGTGTAAACATCAAACAAAATTCATAAAATTGTTTAGATAGGGCACGATTTAATTTGGGATGATACGTAGGGCACTTTCAGCATTTAGTAATAAAAGGAGCAGTTGAGATAGACTCGTACCAGGTGAATGGATTAGTGTGAGCACTCGGCGGAGCCGACGTTGATCTATCCACAAGTGAGCAAATTTTTTGGTCTGAATAGAAAAACTACCACTAGCATATCTATTTTTGCTTTTTTAAAGTCAGTTTTTAAAGTCATGAACAAAGTGAAAATTTGTTGCTTTCAAAATCACGACTTAAAAAGTTCGTTTAAGTAAGAGTATAAAATCGCTTATAAAATCTTAGAAGAGTAAAAGCTGACTGATTTTTTTAAAAGAACTCTTTGATAGTTATTGTATCAAATTGCAGAAGTGGATATGATATAACTTACAAACCCTAAATGTAAAATCTCAATTTAGTTTTAAGAAACCATCCGGTTGAATTGGTTAATCGATTGGTCATGATAAACTAGCTAGAACACAAAATATAAAAGGGCAAAACATCGCATGACTTTTTTAAGCGGTTTAATGGTACAATATTGCCCCTAAATGACATACAGTAGAACTTTCGCCTAGCCAAGTAATAATTTTGAAAAGAATTTTGTGAATATGCACTGTAGACAAAAGCACAAATTAAATTGGCCTGCAACATTTTTATACTTTTAATAGCATAAATTAATGTTTTCAGTAATTTTTAAAAGTAAACTGCTAACTGATTCAACTTGGGTTATACTCAAAGTTGTTTGTCAAAAAATCATCTCCCCTAAACCATGGGAGGGGCAGGGGGTTAACAAAAGTAAAATTTCCAAAGACTGAACAAAAAACAAACTTTTTTTATATGGTGGTAATTTATTGTATATATAGATTCCAATATTGTTACCATTGCTGTAGATTTGTTGATGTCATTTAAAAATTCTGTCAAATACGATTTCATTCAACGCTTAATAAAGGTCGAATAAAGGTGATATGTTTCAGGAGGAGTTCAGGGCCAAATGAAGACAGAAGAAATAGTTCTAAATGATTACACAGGCAATGGCCAAACATCAGGGGCGATGAACGGCAGCCAATTAAAACTGATGATCGGAGAAGCATGCGTGACCAAATTCGATGTCTAATTTTTATAAATAAGTTTGAGAAGAATGAATGCAAGAGCTTCAATGATTAGATGCCGCGCAAGTTCATTTAAGTGTTCCGACCACATCCATTTAAGCTTTTTCATATTTTTGTTTCGAATTTTTTAAGATGTTTTGGTTTATTGGTATTCGTTCACTTTAAGACCGTAAGATTGTGTATTCGATCCCCTGCCATGGCAGTGATAGTGTAAGGACGAGCTCTCACTCAACCTCTAGCTTCAGGTCTACCACAGCCTGACCGCTTTCGGCTGCAATAGTGGTACCACGAGAAAAGTCTAGACGCAAAAAAAAACAACCTTGAGTTGCAAAAAAAGAGCTTCGCTCAACAAGATAGCTCAGTCTGGAATGTGGGGAATTAGGATGAACGGACTATACTCAGACAGGCTGGATAGCCTTTCATAGATCGTCTGCGCATCACAGAAACAAAATTTATCATTATTATTTTCGAGGGTAGGGGTGTACAATTCGTCTTCCCGATAAAATAGCAAAAAGCTGACATAATGGTTCAATGTTTATAATTTAGGCGCTTCACATAAATACCTATAGAAAAGAAAGATTCGATTGCGTCGACTTCATGCTCTAACTTACATGCTCGAAATACAACTAAACAGACTTCAAATGATATCTCTCGGCACTAAGGACTTCGCTTTGTTGTACATATTACCTGACTTTGCTTAAGAAAAACATCCGAATCTAAAATTCCTTCCCTTCTTATTTTCGGTGGTCGGAACAAAAAACGCGATAAGAACAATATATGGCCTTTTACTTGAGATGAATCATTACACCGGCATCTGTAACCTATCATGTAAATATCAAGCAAATGCTGTCTATATTTTGCAGGGCGTTTAGAGCACAATCACTTTTTGACTTCAAAATATAAGATAAATCTTCAAGTTCAAGAGTCAGATATCAAAAGCAAGATGTTTCATGTTAAATGCCAAATATTGTTAAGAATGATGTTGAAGAATATATAATACGTGTAAACCTACATGAACGTATTGAAGAAAGCCCCAAACTCTCAAGAGATCAGTAGTAAAAATAATTTCAAATTTGATTTCTGATTTGAAATGGGAATTGCATCTTTACATTTTAATCAAATGGTTAAATTTGTTAAGTATATGGTGCTTTGCAATTTGAAACAAAACTTCTCTCAGAACAACTCTGAAAATACATTTACCTATTTTCTTAATTAATTTCTTTTTGAGTCAGACTGCAGCAAAGCACAATTCAACTCAAGGAACAGAATAAAACACAGATCGAACCAGGTCAAACTATTTGCTCTAAAATATAGCTTAGTCTTGAATAAGGGAAACAAGACTGCTCGTATCAGGGCAAAACCTTGTATGTTCCGACTGGACTTTAACTGGTCTTGAATAGATTTTGGTAAATGAAATAAAAACCTTACGAATTTAAAGCTGATACTATCAAATTTTAAGAATTAACAGCTATTCGAGTTTGCAATTCATAAGACCATTTCAATTCAATTGGAACAATTCTGTAGTGTGGGATAAATCGTCACCAGTAAAGATTTCGCGTTACACTTTCAGCAACAAAATATAGAACGAGCAGTTTAGGTGACTTGTGTCAGGTTGATAGAGCGTTGTGGACACCCGGCGTGGCCCTTGAAAGTCAAGAGACAGATCCCCGAAAAGCAATTTTTTAAAGAAAATTTACATTCAGACCAGTTTGGTCTTAAAAAGATTTTGTTTCAACTTTTGAAGAAAGTAAAAAAGATATAGACTAGGGGTTAATTTTTTAATTGAGACCAAATTTCAAAAAACAACGAGAAAAGGGTATAACAAAAATTCTCGTTTTATAATTTGATGCGTAAGGCGCTTTTTATTCACGCGTGGAGTTGTTATTCGGCTTAAATTATTAACAGATATCGTTACTAGTATGAGTATGATATAAGAGGACCGGAATAGTAGCATAAGTGTTGATTTAAAACCTTTATTAAAAAAATGTAGCTTGAAAACACAAGTTTTCTTTTCACTAATTGACTATTTTTTTCAGTGTACACTTAGCCAAATTTGTAATGAAACGAAAGTGATTTTGTAAAATTCCCTATCGTTTCGGATAGTTTTCGAAAATATTGTCCCAAATTTTGAAAAAAAGTAACGAATATATAGGCTCGGGGAAAATTTTACATTCAGACCAATTTTCAAAAAAAAATTGAGAAATGAGTGTAACAAAATTTCCCGTTTTATGCTTTGATACTGAAAAGGTAAGGAGCTATAGTCACTCGTGAAGAATTATCCAGCAGCACAAAGTCAATCCAAATTGAATTGAGGCAATCTTATTGTTTCAATTAATTCCATGCACGACTCATATTTAAGAACTTGAAATGCTAATTTAAACAAACGCTAACTCATCATGCTAATATTATCAGCCTAAAACTCAGGGACCAACTTTTTATCAGAACAATCTTTTACCAAAAAAAGTTAAAACATAGACTTTTTACCAGACTTGCCGAACAAATTTGATTAATGGATGTATTGACGCCGTTTAGTCTGGTTAAAGACAATTATTTCACGATTTTTACCGAAAGTATGTTTGATTTCACAGCTGTTTTTTGAATTTCTACTAATTTCGACTAATGTTCTATTGGGTCATGCAAACACTTAGACCACAACAACTCGTGGTTTGTCAACATTACATAAACCAAAAAATATTCGACGCCATTTAATTTGCCCTGGATTTGCTGGACTTGCTGGATTTGCCCGACAAAAACCGCCTTGCTGTTTCGACTTTCAAAAAAAGCCAGGAATAAATAAGCTGGTAGTGGTTTTTTCTCTTTGTTCAAAGAAATTTTCTCTAGAGGACCGATCCCTTGACCTTCGCGCTCACCACTAAACTAACCGCGGCTAGGTCTTTGACCAGACCAACCGCTTACTAGACCGATCTTTTACCAAACCACAACGCAATAATTCAGTTAAGATCAGTAAAAAAAAATAGTAGACAATTTGAAAAGAAGCGGTTAGAAAGTTATGTATTGAGTCTGGTTAAAAGACCATTTTTTACTTTTCTGCTAAGATACCGTTCTGTTAAAACGTTGGTCCCCGTACTATCCTGAGTTTACGATCGATGTGAAACGAGTATAATTGAAAAGTTGAAAATTGCTAGTTTGGTCAGTTTGACATAATTAACTCGAGAAAATCATGCCTCCATATAACACTAGTAAAAGACGAATAAACGCGTTTCAAATTGAATTGAGGCCAGCATTTCTGTACTTTTAAAACAATAAGAGATGCTTATAACACCCTTTGCATCTTACATAGCATGCGAGGGAGATGAAATGAACAAAATTTTTAAAAAAAAAAAGTTTCCTATTAGATTATTTCGGCAATCACTCAACCAAAACACTTTTTAATTGACCTTAACTTGCAGTCTTAATATTCAGGGCGTTTTCTTTTCGTTCGGTACGGGCAAACAAACAAAAAAAATAACTGCTGTTGATACAATTTTGAAATCTGTCAGAGCCGACCTGAATATTTCTTCAGTGACCAGCATGTTTCCAACAACAATCAACGTTAGCGACAGACATGTCTGTATCAAGTGTACGACGACCCCCACCAAGTTCAACGACCCCCACCAAGTTTTTTCAAGTTTTTGACTTAAATTCAAGTTTTTGGCTGATGAAACTTTAACCAAATTCGTTTATTTTAAACAACGCAAGCCGTGCTTTGAATCAAGTAATATCGCTTCAGATAGATTTTAATGCAAGTTTAAACCAAAGATGATGCCTTTCAAATATTATATCGGTATTAAAAGTTACTATTTTTGATGTGTGAACTAACCAAATTTTTATTGCTTACCAAAAATTGTACTAAATAATTCATTGTCTGGAAATTGCTCTTTGATAATCCAAATATCACCGGGATCAGCGATAATTTATACTTAAAAAAACCGATTCGATCATGAGCATGAAAGAAAGTGACTGCTACTGATAAAAACGACACAGCAGCACAAATATTGACATCCTAGAAAGATTTATGCAAAATATGCAATTCATAGTAGTTTTCAGCTAATTATTCAATTTATGTATAACCTTCTGTAAAACTCATTCCGTAAAATCAGTTCAATCCAAGTCGCAAGGAAATGAGCTTTTATCTGAAACCTACATCACTTAGAGCTTCTTAAAAGCGATTAAAGGGCGGAAGTTATCTCCATGAATCAGTGGAAAGGCAGTTGTGAAAGAAAATTGGATTTTTTGAAGGCAGCTGATCTCTGCGTGCTCATTTATTTATAATCTAACATTAAACAAGTTCAACTACAAAATCACCATCTTTCTATCCTAATTGTAATAATAAAAAAGTATTTGAAAAAATTATTTGGAAATCGAAGAAAGAAACTGTTTTACGTCAAAAGGCAGGAATCAAACAAGCTGAAAATCATAATAGTCTGAGAAGAAGAAGCTTCTATCATCCACGTATAATGGCGGCAGAAAATTCTCTCTAATAAACTAAAAACATCAATACAAAAATGTGAATAGAAGCTCTAAATGATAATAACGGCTTGATTGTCTCCTTTTCTTTTAATAGGAGTATTGAACATAGCGAAGACTCCTATTTAGGTCTAGGTGATTTTTTTTTCATGAAAATTCCGATAATTTGTTCACGCTCAATTTAGATTTTTTTGCCGTTTTACTTTTGATACATTTTTAAATTCAGTTCATTTCCATTGCACAAAGAAAAGTAAACTCCACTATCGAACAGCAAATGTGTAATGGTCAGATATCCAGCAGAAATAAAAATTTAAATCATTGATCGAATTTACTCAAGTTGGGTTGATTTTATCAACAAAGCACCAACCAGGAATTTTTTTGAAATTCAAAGAGCTTGAAGGCATATAATTTTTCTTTAAATTTCAAAAGTTGAAGCTTTTTCCACAAACCAGTCAGTTCTTGTTTAATTGAAAACTGTAACTTAACAGTCAGTGATACGAGATCAGTACTTCTTTTTTTCTCGCGTTTCTGATCGTAAACCTATATGTTTAAAATGCTACTAATTTATAATTGAACAACTGTTATTTCACAAAACACTAACTTGTCTAACTCTAGGAATGCCCACTCGCACTGACCGTGTCTGCACGAAACAGTCAGTCCCATACAAAACAGTCCGGAAACGTATGAAAATGAACAAAATAACAGTCCGATACAAAACAGTCCGAAAAACAGTCCCAAGTAATAATTGTTTTAACAAGCCGGTAGGCCGAGAAATGTTCTTTGTTCAACAAACATAAACAACAAAATAGTGACCGCCGCAGTCGCGCCAACGTGTTGCGAGCGTGCCGACAGATGGTAGGATTTAATACGAAATTTAGAGCTGATTATTGCCGCGAAGCGGCGACGCGCGCATAGCGCGCCCACCGGTGACCTTAAACCGGACTGTTTTTTTCCTTCATTACATGATTTTTTGAACTATTTTGTATTGGACTGTTTTGTATGGGACTGTTTTGTATATGCACCACACTGACACAAATAGAATTGGATCTATTTAAGCCAAGTGTAATTTGATCATAACTTGAAACAAATCGAGTAACCACGCACATATTAGCAACTGAAATTAATTTTGAATCGATTCATTCAGGAAACTTTGTATCAATTTATTTGTCTAAAAATCATTTTAAATTGATTTGAATGAATTTTGGTAGCTAGTTTCTTTTATTGGAACCTCACAGAAATTGATTTATATCAATTTGTTAAGAAAGGTTGTGAGAAGATTATTTTTTTTGTAGCCTCAAGGAGTTTTCAAAGTTTATTTTTGCTTCAAACTGGAGCAAAAAATTGTACTCAAAAAAATCTCCGTAAAATGATCTGAAGTCATTTCAGGAAGCACTGCTCAGTGCAAACTAACAGCTTCTGAAATCCCTGCACGATTCTCCAACCTAAGCGTTCTCGTGGTGATAACAAGTAATGTTACGTGAAATGTCTTTAAATGCTATTCTTAAAATCAATATCTGTTGCGCAATTTCGTGGGGGTAATTAAATAAGCCGATAAACACAATTAATTTGGAGGAATAAACATGCTGCATAAAATTCGCAAATTAGTTGATCTTAGTTTCTTTTGAGATCAAGTATCAGCAACAAAATTAACTAAAAGCATAAATTAAATTTTTTTATTATATTTTGTATAAAATAAGAAAAAAAATGGATTAAACTCAGTTTGAATCAATTTAAAATTCGTCAAAAAACTATATAGACACAAAGAAAAGATAAATCGGATCGATTAAGAATCAACTGATATTGATTTTTGCTCGTTTTGAAATGAGATCAATTTCAATCGATTTAAAAATGATCCAAATCTATTTTATTTCATCTGAAAGTTTTTGATACTAAAATCGATCTTCGTCAATTTTTATCAGTGCACACAGAAAAAAAAATTGACAACGTAATTATTACTTTTATTTTTTGTTAGATGGACAACCAAGAAAGCGATGTTTACTTGTTGATGCCATCACGCACAAAAAATGTTTCGGTTTTTTGAAATGAACAGCTTAGGATCAGAAATTACTTCCTCGTTTACTTACTGGTCATAAGATGAAGTGTCATAGAAATAGACCTTTTCTCGACACAGCAAAACTTGTTTGCAATATCTATTCGAAGAAGAAATCACAATTGAAAGATTTTGTACAAGCTTATAACCCATATCCACCAAGAAAATCTACTGGTCGGCCAAAAAAGTTGCGATACAAAAAACTCCAGTCAAAATATCGGTTTTCGCGGAGAATTATTGTAGAAAACAGATAAAATGATCAAAAACGTCTCAATTTGTCTTCAAAACTTTCACACAGAGATGGAGCGGAGCTCCGCGTCATTTGCGACACAATGCAAGGCAGTATTGCAAGCTAAATTAGTCGAATGTTGCTAAATTTCAGGAAAACTCCCGTTGAGCCGACAAATAAAACTGTTGTCATAGAAAAAAACTTTGAGCTGTAAAGTTCTGAAATTCAAAACTTTTAAAAATCCTTTACTGAGTTTCCGCGCGGAGCGATTAGAGGCATTAAAATTAAGTCGCCCTTAAACTGACGCACTATTAGGTCACTAATGCGGTAAAGCACAATCATATTACTAATGCTATAAGAGTAACATAAAACAACACCCATAGGCCGAATAAAGCTTGCAAGGGGAAAAAAGGGCAGCGAAAATTAGTACACGAAAAAAAAATCCGCGATGTGGAAAAAACGGAAAAAAATTAACCAGACACACGATAGGCCGACAACTTATTTTCAGAAAGTACGTTTTCAGAGTTTGCAAAAAACAGGTCCTATTCAAACGTGGACTTTGGTCTTCCCAGGTGTAGTTGTTTTACTAGGTCGAATAACTTGAAATTATTATAAATCAAGTTAACAAAATATTCAAGTGATTTAATTAAAGTCGTTAATGTGGAAAAAAATCAATATTCCATTTTGATAATGCTTTTCAATCATAAACTAATTCCGCTGACTGAGAAAACTGAAAACAAAATTCAGTTTTGAAACTAGAACTCTTTTTCTTACCAAATGAATGTGAATTGAACCAAAAATGAAACCAAAAGCCGAATCACAAAAAAACAGCCTGAGAAAATCTTAAAATATTGTCCTACAAACTAGCAAAAAAATTCACAAAGTCAGTGTTTTCAGAATAGCTGTTTAAATTAGACTTGGAGTCTAAAATATTGTTGATTACAAAGTGTAAATCAACAATGATGATGCTTTAGAGTGTTTTTCCATTAGCTTCTAATTATTTATCTTAAAAACATCCACTTGACGATGAATCCATTTATTTTGGCTTTAAATAGCGGATATGGTTTGATAAGTTCACAATAAAATGAACTAGCTAGCTGTTGAGGTCATTCTATTAAAAGCTAATCATCGACAGTTCGTTTTGACTGGAGCGAAATATTTCATACAATATCAGAACAAACTTGGTATTCATAGACTTTATGGGATGCAACAAAAGAACAAGTGAACTATATCAAGTCAGAAGTTCACTATCGATTCATTAAGCAAGAGATTGCTCATTTTGTACCGATCAGTATATTTGAAACAGTAGAGCGAGCATCCACTCAAACTTGTAATCACAGTTATCGCAAGACGCCGTGCTAGCGGCACGTAATGTTCGCAAAACTATGAGTTGCGTAGCAATTTCACATTTAAAAATACTTAAAAAACAATTGGAAAAATTTAAATTATTTGTTGCAAAAAAATCATATTTTCATATAATTTCCAGTTGGTTTCGTTTTTGCTCCAAATTTCGAAGAAAAAGAAGACAACCAATTACACAGAGGCAAAGCAGAACTTCACTACACATGCGATACAACTAAAACATTGCATTGCAAAATGTCGATTAGAAAAAAAGAAGGAAGTTCATTAACAACATTTCCATATTTTTGTCACGAAAAACGTTCATAAACAACCTTAGCAAACATTGAGAATCAATGACCAACGGCAAATAAGGAAAAAAAACCATGCAGTCTTTCTTTAACCCAAAAACGGAACTGTAGTATAAAAACAAGCTATTACATCTTTAAAAATCAAAATTTTTACAACCCATCGCAATTGAAACAGGCAACCGCATTTAAAATTGCTCGCCCGTGAAAATAGGCATCATTGAATGACTAAGCTGATACAATATAAGCCACCTGCCTAATAGAAAAAAAATATTCAAAATCTGAAATGGCAAATTCGCAAACATCAAACATTTTTCAATTGTAGTCACAACTGTTTGAATAAAAAAAAAGTTTTGGGAAGAAACAGCTCGAAAAGCATACCAAATAACATTATAAAATAGAAATGAAAAAAAAATAATAATAAATGGCCGACACATATTAAGACAAAAACCAAAAGTCACCAAAACATAAACATTTGTTCAATAAAAAAAACTATTTCAAAAACCAACTTCTTCCTCAAATGACCTAAGAAGTAGTTTTGACCTAAGAAGAGTTTTCAAGAAAATGAGCATACTTGAGCAGCAATAGCAAAAACTAAGCAGCAAAATTATTCAGAAAATTTGTTTACCAGGAAAAAAAGTCTTGTTTCCGATTACAAATAATTTGCTCTCGCAACTCAAATAAGTTCATTACGCCAGAATTATTAATGCGTGGCGTATTACCCCGAACTCATAAACTTTCTAAATTAAATTGATGCAAACTTTTGATTATATCAAATTTAAATAAAATTAAGCACTCCATGTGATATTATCAATCTTCAGGGATTGCATTTATGTAATTATCTCTTAGACGGCTTTGAAATGAGACCACACTTAGTCACAGCAAACTTTCTTTGAGGCGATTAAAATGCGTTGTAAAAAACATCCTGAGCAACAGTTCTTGACTTTCTGAACAAACCAATGACCTTAATTTTGTGGTACGATAAAATTTTTACTTGCACAGTATTAAATCACAAAACAATAAGGCTGCCCTTTAATTAACGCCAGCTAACTGATCTAATTATTGCGTTATTCACTTTGTAGCTGGCAACTGCGTCTGTGATGGGGTAATAAAAAAAACGAAAATTTTATTTTCTTAAAATATATTTTTTCTATCAGTTTTAAATACAGTTTTTTTTCTATCAAAAACTAACTCAAACACGTTAATCGGCATTTGAACCCTCAGGTTTTCGCCATCAAACGAAAATCTTTGCTTATAAAAAAATAAACCGGGCACAATCAGAAGTATTGTTGTAATTTTTCCCCGAAAATTGTATCAAGAAGGTGAAATTCATGATACATTTGTTTTGCGTAATAAATTTTATTGAAAGTGTTCTTATTCATCAATGCCCAAGACGATTTTTTGTTGCATTTTTCTTCCGTTGTCACCAACTCCCCAGCCCAAAAGTTCATGCTAATACATTAATGCTTGCGACACATGTTACCATTAAACACAAGAATTAGACTTTTTAGATCTTAGTTTTTTGTTATTTATCTTTTAATTCAGCATTTTTATTTTAAAATACCCTTGTCTCGATTTAACAGACTAAAAGGACAAGTTAGCTGGGGATGAAAGTGTGCTATCTAGCAGAAAAAATTATCAAGCACAAATTCTATTTCTTAAGTCCAAAGTTTTACCAGCCGAATTATTCATTACCCAGCAAAGCCTGACTAGAAGGTGCGATGTGGCAAAATTAATCAGATAAATTAAATTTGTAGGGAGTGTATGTATATCAGAGTTCGTTGCATTCTGATCGTTGCATATATCAAACAAACGCACAAAACAAATAAAACAACACAGATTCCTTAAGAAAGGGTGAAAAACATCTGTAGCGAACGATAGTTCTAACAAATGGAACAATTTAAACGTGTTGCTGAGAAACGCCAAATAGAAACAAAAAATTAATCTGATCTAAAAAGTTTTTGTTAGACATACGCGAAAAATCCTATAGATAGATCCATTGGCTCTTTTCGAAATTAATTTTATAACCCAAAGTTATAAATGCATATTTACATGCCGGTGTAACTTACATGCCAAATGGTTATTTCGAATTTATATTTTTGAGAAAAAACTATGTTTTATTGAAAGAAAAAACGAATCACTTTGCAATGATAGGTACGGCACGAGTACCTATTCATATGTGTACCACGTGTTCATATGTGTACCATAGCAAATGCGTCCAGATTTGGCAATGAAACCATGATGTTTCACTTCACAATGAGGTAAACAGTGATCGAAGAGGGGGTTTTGCAAAGGAGTAGGATATCATAATGGGTCTTTCTTATGACTGCCTCGCATCGAGCAACATAAACCTATTTTGGTACTTCAAACTGAAAATTTTATCCGCATTCTCTTTTAACATCCTTTCCTTTCATACTTTGAGGACAGAAAACACAAAAAACTAGCTGTTAATGGACAAAAGGGTAAAAATAGAAACTGTGGGTAAAAATACACTCTCTAATTGGCTGTATCAAATTTAAGGCGAGAGTTCACAAAGAATCTCTTGCGCGATTTCGAATGAGGAACCAGCAAACGCGTATGAATGAAATGCTATTAGGTTATTAGTCTTTTCTTACTTCGCTGGAGTAAAATTAAAATTTAAGATCATTTATCCACGGGGGAAAGGACCAACATACGAGCTGTACAGCTCATTACGGCGAACCGCTGTTGTGCCCCTGTTTAAGAACTGCATGCAATTTTTTTTTTTTTTTTTATTTTTTTTTTTTTTTCTGGGCTGGGTAGTGTTGCTTCACCCTCAAGCAACGAGAACGGATCATGGTGGGCCTCGAACATCCGACCTTTCGATTGAGAGGCGGAGACGTAACCACTTCACCACCGCTCCCCTATTTTGAAATGAAAGCGTACCGATAGCCTGAATATGAGAAGAATTTTCCTTTTGCTTGAAAAGTTTTTGGGCTTTAATCGTTTCGACTTTTGATCCCTCGGCTTACATGCCTCATAAGCAAAACTGTACTTTTATGCGTTTTACTGCTTCGGATGACGTAACAATATGAACCTGATAAATGCACAGTTAATCAGAGCCATTTATTGAATTTAAAATAACCATTTATTCTGTACAATTTGAAAAATGTTCAAGGCAAAAATGAAGAGAACTCAGTCTGCTAAACTTAAGTCTGAATAGCCAAAAAATAGACGTTTTTTCAGAAAAACTACTCTCATGATGAAAATAAAGTGCCAACTGACATAATAAATCGCCACTTTCGCGTTGGCCATTACAGATAATTGGATTTGAAGCGCACCTTAGCCATTTGCGAAGCCTTGAATCATAACAAAAAAAATATGCACGAAGTGCATATTTTCAATCTAAATTTTTAGAAAATGTTTTCATTTCTAAGCATCAAATCTTCATTTCCTTCACGGAGAATAGAGAAAAAAAAACATTTAACAGATACAACCATTTCTTCAATCAAAACTCAGAACAACACAGTTTTCATTTGGGAAAAAAATTAATAGAGAGTTAAGATTGCCATTTGATCGATTCTAAAAAACAATAAGACTGCTCGAATCAGGAAAAAAATTCGGGGGGAAAATGATAACTAAAATTTTCCTCACACGCTATGCAAAGCCAAAAGATATGTAACAAGACTGTTCGTATATCCGGGGAAAGCCCTGAATGTTCCGACAGTACGTTATTTCCTATCGTATAGTTTTTGGAAAATAAAAAAATGAAAACCTATCAATTTTGGACAAGATCTAAGTGTGAAATGTTGAGTCGTATGAAATTAATACGATCGATCCGATTAGCTAGCTTCAATTCAATTGGGAACAATTTTGTTGTGCGGGAAAATTCGCAACGCATAAATAATTCGCGTTACGCTCTCAGCAATATGAATAAATTCTTCTAAGCGCGCAATAATTTAGTCTAGAACATGGCCAATTTGGCAAATTTCAAACCGCCAGAACGTTACAAAAAATAAAAGATGTTAAAATATCTTTTTAAATATGAACGCAGGAAGCCAATATCTTCAATTTTCAAATCTTCAATAAGCCAATAAATTTTTTTTGAAAACTATTATTTTTATCGGTAAAATTGACTGAATAATAAAAAACCACACCGAGCATAAAAATTCTGTTTTCTTCGAAAGTCGGAAAAACAAGACAGATCATAGACTAGGGCGAAGCTCTGAATGTGCCCACTGCACTTAAAGATTATCTAAAAAATTTTACGGTTGAATATTTGTGTAAAAAGAACGCATCATATCGCGCATTAACTATCAAAAACTGACCCAATTAGCAACTTTCAAACCCCCGTAACTTTACGAAAAAAATCACAGGTAAAATATCTTTTTAAATGTGAGCTAAGGACAACAACATTTTTCATATGGCATGAAAAAACTCTATCAAAAACGCTCAGTTGAATAGTCGAAAAATGACTGAATAATAAACCACCCCAAAGCATAATTATTCCTCACTTTCTTCGAAAGTCGGAACAATAACAGTCCAGCAACATATCAGAGGCTCCAAATAGGTTGCCTTAAATCAAATTGGAACGATATCTGAGCCGGATTTAATCGCCGCTCACGCGTTAATAGAACGAAATAGATCGCGCGTTAATTAAACTATATTAGCCAAATCGGCAATGATCAAACCGCCGTGACTATACAAAAAAATCACAAAATATTTGTCCTGTTTGAGCTGAGGTCGTAAATAGGTATCAGATAGTTTAAAATCTTAATCAATAGTGGCTAGTTAAAAATCAAAACTTCTCTGAAGGAAAAAAAACACACCGAGCGCAAATATTCCAACCTTTCTTCGAAAGTCAGAACATTAAAAAAAGTTAAATAGGAAGATCCCTGGTGGCAAGTGGTGTGATGAAAACATCTGAACAAAAAAACTAGAAATAAAAAAACAACTAAAATTAACAAAAAAGTCGTGAAAAAAAAACAACTATAAAAGCAAAAAAAGACGCGAAAAAAATTATAAAAATCAAAAAAAGTTTTTGAATACCAAAATGGCGTTAATCAACTCTATAAAACAAACTTTAATCAATTAAAACTAAAATTCAGCACTATTAGGCATTGTAAACTAACTTCGAGCGAATAAAGTGAGCGAGCAGGCTTATTTATGCTAAATTAAAGTCGTTTAATTTTCACTTTGTTCGCTCGGAAATTAGACTAAAAAGCAAAAATTTCAAGCACGTTTTTCTCAACACTGAGAAAACTTTTTTCAAGGTCTTTGGTTTGATATATTGTTCGACCTATTGTCTAAAACAAACCCGAACACAAAGTTACCTCCCCATTTTTCGAATAGTCGGAACAAAAACAAAATTATTCAAATCGTCTGATTAAAAACAAAATTTTTACATCGAGATTTTGTGGTTGTAGATCTATTCAGTGAAAGGGGAACGAGCAAATGAGTGGATACAACTAGCGATATATAGCTTATTTCAAATCCTGATTAATCTAATCTGAAATTTTTGAAAACAATATAACTATTTTCTTGCTACCCAAAACAAGTTTTCCTTCCGGAACAAAGAGGCGTTAACTTAAAATTGAACGTCATAAAACTAGTTTATGAGCACACGATGATCTCTAAACGTATTTTGGTCTAGGATTTTTAGTTGATCGTGGCTTTCATCTTCATTTTGTTGAATATTTTTTGTAATTTTCAGAGTGTTAAATAGGCAAATTAAAGTTCTCATATCTCAAAAACACTAAGACCCAGCTTTCTCTTCAGCCGCGGAGAATTTCCTGCAGAAAACACAATCTTTTAGTTATCTCAGGTTTTCCAATCAGCATGATTACTGGTTTGTACCATTTTTTAAAGATTTGAAAAATGCTAGTCATACAGTTCCCATTCAGGGCCATACAGTTCCATTATGAGAAAATGCTTGTAATATATTTCCATAGTATGGAAAAATGCTAGTTCATAGTATTTTTTCCATAGTATGGAAAAAAACCATAGTATGGAAAAATGCTAGAGTTTTTATACACTTTTTTAATGGTATGAACTGTATGAGAAACTGTTCGGAATTTTTTCGTTCAATTGATTGATGTCCCCGATACCAAAATTAATTTCAGCAATTTTTCGATTTCTCGCTAGCGACTTAGTTTTTACGCTTTATCTCTTCTGTAGTACTCGTAAAACCTTCTTTTGAAATTTTTTTGGCAATATTGAACTTTTTTCGCAGCCTTTCTTTGCAGCAATGTCTTTTTTCGCAGCCTTTCATGTACTTGACACTCTTGTACGTCTGAGCAACAAAGTTGAACACATTTGTTAATTAAGAAAACCTGAAAATATATTCAATAAAATGTTTCTTTCCATTCATTTTAACACTTTTATGAACTCCTGATAAAAATTTAGAGAGAAAAATTTGAATAAAAAATAAGCTGCCCACACCATTTAATTTGTCAACGTTTCCTCGGAGAATTTGTATTTAATCAATTTTCAAAAATCTTTTTTAAAACAAAATTAAACTCACACTTTTAGCTTCTTACGTCATAATAAAAAACAACAAAGAAACTATTTTATGTATTTGAACAAAAACTAAACCTTTACATTCCATAAACAATTCCCAAATAATCAATTTTAGCGTTTGAACTCGATTTGTACTCTTTTCAGTTTTGACAAATAATTGACATTAAAATGGAGCCAATTGAAAATTAAAAGTAGAAAAATTGCTGACCTCTAGTTTTCCCTACGGAGTTCATGAAATGACATGTTTTTTATTAACCGAGGCCCATTCCAATTCTTATGAACCTGAAAATGAATGTTTATATAATTGCATTGTGGCCATTGGAAGTATTTCCTCACGTCATAGCCCAGATGAGAAAAATAGCATCATAATTCATCATGCACCATCTTTTGTTACTGAGAAAAAAACTCCTTCAAAAAATTGCAGTATATTTTAGCGGTGACAATTATATGCAACCTATGTTGTTCACGGTCTCTTAAATGATACATGATACAATTACTGAAGGTGAAAAGACCAGTTTAAAAAAAAAGACCAGAGAAGCCAAACATCTGAAGTGGAAGTTCCCAGAAGAAATTGGCATTCGTGAATGCGGTCATTAGAGATGCAGTCAGTGTTGCAGTGATTGCGCCCGATTGATTTATCAACTTGATTAAGTAACTTATCAGACTTGCAGTAGATAGATGGCTAGTGTTTTATTCCCGGCTTAGTAAAGGGGCGCTTGTGGTCAATGGTAGCATGAGAAATCTCCATACAATATCTGAACTCACCAAATATGGAATGGGCTCTTTTCGAGATGAACGCAGCAGTGGTTTAATTAAAAGAAAATGTCAAGTACAACATTTTTAACGGCTACATGGAAACAATACCCATTGTGAAGAGGCCTCGTGAAAACTAAAATAGTGGAAAGTAGGAGCCAAATCTGCTTTCACTATTTTGATTATGACCTTGAAAATTAGCCTAGTTTTCATTAGGTTTATTTACAACTCAGACCAACTAATTTTCATGAATTTTCAAAACGAAACCACAAGGCTTTTAATGACTAATAATTTTTTTTCTGAAATCGACTCAACTTACAGAAAAAAAATTTGAAATTTTGCCTCTTTCTTTCATCTTGTTCGGATAATAAAAAGCCGTTCTCAAAAGAGATGTCAATTTTTCTTCTTCGTTTTAAAAACAATTTCAAGTTTTCATTAAAACAAACTAGGTCAAATTATTTCTTAACATGAAATATCAATAAAACTGTACTAGCTATCAAAGCGCGCCTGTTGTCGCTTCCTATAGCAGTCTTTTGTCATTTTGAACAAACAAATTGGCTAGAAGTTCTAATTGAAAAATTTGACAAAAAAGAAAAGCTAGTATTTCAACTTTTCGCTTAGTTTTATAGCTAGTTTTGCCTTTATTTCAACTCTTTCAGTCTCCAAAGTAAAAAATGCAATTGCAAAAAGCATATTCTGTGTTATATAGAACAGTTAGATAAATAAAAAAATAAATTCTTTTTTTGATTTACTTACTTTATATATAATTTGTTCTTTGAAATTTGCTGACGTAACACCATTAGCAATTACTTTCACAATTACCTTCACAGTAATACGTTATAAAAATTACCTTCGCAATATTTTTCCTGATACGCAAATTTTTCTAACAAGACAACCGAATAGACCCTATAAGATAAATCCCTTAAATTCATGACTGCCCTTTAGGGTGGTTACACGTTTTGGTAAGAAAATTTAGAAAAATGTTTAAAAAAATCAAAAAATCAACTTAAAAAACTTTTTTTTGAAAACATGTTTATCCACAGGCAATGTTAAGTACAAAAAGTTACACTTTGGGTCTAAAAACGCATCATTTAAAATAATGCGTTGCTCCAGCAGTTTAAAATAGAATGATTTTAGTGTCAGTTAAATTTGCAGCCTAAGACACTGTTAATTAGTAATTTAGTAATTAAAAATGGTTCGCTTTGAAAAATTCCGAGAAAAAGTTTTTGTTTTTCAAATTGAAATTGGTCTGAAGAAAAAAAACATCCGTATGTTCCGCTCGTGGACTAAGCCCCTAAGAATAAAACCCCCTACTGGGAGAAGTGTATTCAATCTGCAATGAAGCCATGAACTCAAATCTAACAAGATTGCTCTTATCAGGGCGAAGCGCTAAATAATCGGTGTGCGGATTAAATTCTATAAAAACATATTTTTTAAAATAAAAACTGACTGAAATTTCAAAAAAATTGAATAAAAACTTTTTCGGATTTATTTTTTTGCGCGTTCTACAAAGAGAAAATGAATAACTTAAGCGTCCAGTAAATTTTTAATAAAATCAAATAGCTTGCTTCATATTAATTAAGAACAATTTCTGAGCCGGCTCCAGCCGCCGCTTACGCGTTAATAGTAAGAAAAATATCGCGCGTTAAAAGTCTCTAATTGGTAATTTTTTAACCCTAATAACTTGAAAAAAAAAATGTTTGTGTGATCATATTTGTGTGATCATAAATATGTGATCATTATTTTTCAAAAAGTATGAGATTGAAATTTGTAAAATTCTGGCAAAACTGATAAATCATAACAGAGCCCTGAATGTTGCGATTCCCATTAATTGTCTATTCATTGATTTTTGATTCAATTAAGGATAAAAGTTTACAGAAAATTAAAAAACTTATTTGTTTAGAGTTTTTTGTGAAACCTGCACCTCATACGCTATCTGGAAAAAACTAACGTACTGTATTCAGAAATGTACTCAGTATTTAAAAGACTAAATAACTGACATAAGTTGAATTTGGGATGCGAATTTTGAGCAGGATTGAATAGCCGCTTTCCCGCCCATATCACGAAATATTTGTGCGTTAACTATCCCAACTTTCAAACCCTCATAAATCGATAAAAAAATTCAAAAAATATCAGGTAAAAAGCATCCAATTTAAGCTCAAGAGACGTCAATAAATTTCAGATGACAATTGAAAAAGACCTATCAAAAATGACTAGTTCGAGTCGAAATTTGTCTGAAAAAAAAACACACCTAGCAGAAATGTTCGGTTATTTCTTCGAATGCCAAAATAAAAAGCAGCATGCCGATATCAGATTTTGAAGGCTACTTAAAGAATCTGAAATACGATTTAAAATTTTTTTTCGGTCAAGATTTTCGGTTCAAGTATTTTTTCTTTTCATTAATTTTGTCTCTCGAACCTTTGACAACCATCAGTTTAGTTTAATCAGTTTCAACAAAGAGGCGAAGCATGAATCGTCCTAAAAAATCAAATTTTGTCACAATTAGCATGAATCTGGCAGAAAACCCAGACAAAAGCCACTACACAGAAACAAAAAGTTTGAAAATTGTCCAAAAATGATCTATGAACGTTTCTGTTTGTTGGTCTCTCTTTTCAGAAAATTGATTAATAATCATCACTGTTGAGAAACCATCGGAACAATTTGAGTTGTAATTAAGGGAACAAAAAGTGGGTAGACGCCTCCTGAGTTAAAAAAAAAACTTCCTTATAACAGTTTTTATATTCAAAGTTTTATAGTTTCACTTATCCCACAGCACTCATAAACAAAACAAAACTGCTCGTATCAGGGCGAAGCCCTGAATGTTCCGACTGCCTTTTAAGGTTTATGGAGCAGTAATAACATTAAAAATTTCATTGAAATAAAACAAAATGAAAAAAAAAATTTTTCTAAAAATTGAAATTTTTTTATGAGAATCATCCACCCACACGCCATATAAAGTACAAAAGTATAAATTTCGCTCCTTGTAACAAACCAATTATGGCAAATAAGCTTCTTTTAGCCAATTTGGATCAATTTCTTAGACGGATTAACTCTCCGCTTACGCGTTAATAGCGCGAAATATAACGCGCGTTAATTGTCCCAAATTGGCCAAAATGGCAATCTTTAACCCCCCGTAACTTTACGAAAAATGATCACAGGTAAAAAATGTTTTCAAGTTTGAGCTCAGGACTACAATACCTTTCGAATGATATTTAAAAATTCCGTCAAAAATGGCTAGTTAAAAAGTCGAAATTGTCTGAAGAAAAAAAAACCCACCCCGAGCACAAATATTCCGTTACTTTCGTATCGAAAGTCGGAACAAAAACATCGTCGCTCTTCAAACAATAGTATCATCGATGCAACAATATGAGGCGGCTAAGCTGATAAAACACAGGCCAAAACCTTTTAAGCCGAATAATAACTAAGAAAAACACAACCTACGAAAAACACAACTAAGAAAAACACAACTAAGAAAAACACTAAGATAATCACAACCTACGAAAACAACGGAATATTAAAAGGTAAACATGCTCAAATATTAACTTTTGTAGCAAAAAGAAACATCTCTATAACGGCCATAATTTTGGCAGGCTGAAAAATGGGGAGGAACTTTGTATTCTGGTGTCTTTTAGTTTTTTTTTCAATTTTTTTGTATTCCACGCAAAATCAGGTACAAAAATTAATAATCGGAATGGGTCGAGTGATATATGATATTAAAGCCTTTTCAGTCGTGATTCGAATAATGACATTTTAAAAAATTCAAAACTTTTCCTAGTGTCGAGAAAAATCGGTTTAAAATTTTTGCTTTTTAGTTCAAATTGTTTCCTTAGTCTTAAATCTGCCGTCAAATTATTGACTGAGCAATCGTTCCACCATCCAAGCATAAACATTGAGGTAAAAGTGAAATCAACTAATAGCTACTCTAGTTTAAATGTTGCACCAATTTACTTAAGTGCTTGTCGCATGAAATCTGAATTTACCATGTCAAATTTCTAGCAATTTGCAGCGGGCAAATCATATCTGTATTTAAATTTTTTAGAAGTCTTAACCAATTTTTAAATCAACTTCAGCAAATACTGAACAAAAAAATCAACCTTAATAGCAAGAACAGCACAATTATTCGTTGAAACTCATGAAACTCTAAAACTACGATAACAATCGGTTTTCTTTTTTTTCTAAAATCTGTTGTCAGAGAATTAAATGAGCGATCGTTCCACCACCTAAGCATAAACATTGAGGTAAAGGTGAAAGACGGTAATAGCTACTCTAGTTTAAATGTTGCACCAATTTACTTAAGTGCTTGTCGCATGAAATCTGAATTTACCATGTCAAATTTCTAGCAATTTGCAGCGGGCAAATCATATCTGTATTTAAATTTTTTAGAAGTCTTAACCAATTTTTAAATCAACTTCAGCAAATACTGAACAAAAAAATCAACCTTAATAGCAAGAACAGCACAATTATTCGTTGAAACTCATGAAACTCTAAAACTACGATAACAATCGGTTTTCTTTTTTTTCTAAAATCTGTTGTCAGAGAATTAAATGAGCGATCGTTCCACCACCTAAGCATAAACATTGAGGTAAAGGTGAAAGACGGTAATAGCTACGCTATTTTAAGTGTTGCACTAGTTTACCAAATGAGTGCTTGCCATCTGAAGTTGGATTTAACATCGTTTTCTATAACTTCGTTCCACGAAGAAAACTAATCTACTAAATTACCATTCAAAAGTGCTTTTAAATATTGGATTGCTGTGTCTTTTGTTTGCTAGCTCCTATTACCATATCAAATTTGGTCCCATCAAATAAATTTCGGAGGGTGAGTATTCTTGTCAAAATGATGGAGTAATATTAATGAGAATGCAGACAAAAAGAATCATAACTGAGAAATTCTAATTGCATGGACGATTTTCTTCTTCAATCAAACAAAAGGAAAGATGGAAAACGTTCCCTTAATTGAGTCATCTATAGACGAGTAATTAACGATGCGAGCCATACAAAAACAACAACCATCGCCGAGAAAATGGGATGTGGCTAGGGCTTTTTTCTCACCGTCTGCAAAACAACTAGTCGATTGGAACGCTAATTTCAAGCAGCAAACTTGCACGTAACGAAATATTGCTCCGCTGCGCTTATATTCGGATTTTCTTGGTCCCAATTAAGCATCCCAAAAAAAAACATTGTTAAACAAAATTAAATATATTCAGATTTTTGAGAAGAAACAAAACTGTATTGTTCTTTTTCTCTATTGATTGAATTGAATAGCATTTAGGAAGCTTCATTTATATGTATCTTAGCACAATGGTCAAAATCCGAGGCCAGCGTTACATCGAACTGGTAATTGCATATATCAAAATACAGCAAGAAATGGTTCTTACTACCGACCGAATGAGACAAAAAACTGAAACTAAACCAATTCAAATTTAAACAAGGTAGCAGGTTACTGTGCAATTAGCACAGAATATTCCGACCATAGTCTCAAACGAAAAAATAGAACTTAGGCATATTTGACATTCACAGTAAAATATATCAATTCGAAAACAGTTTTTGTAGTAAAATGACAAATGACTGGAAAAACGAAAAAAAAAAATTGTTACAAAAATTCAAACAAAAATCGTTACAAAAATTCCATTTTTTTCAGAAACTTATTAAATTTGGAAGTTTTTGATGCCCAAATTGGGGCTAAAAACTCCGAAACCTAACTTTACTTGAGTAAAACTAAGTTTTCACGGCTTAAATTAAGCATAAATAAGCTTTTGTAAGCCTACTTAGCTTCACTAATTAGCTTGAAACTAAACCAAAAAGCAAAAGCTTCAAACAAATTTTACTCGACACTGAAGCATTTTTCAAATTTTTAAATGTCATTCGAAACACGACTGAAAGTGCTTTAATATGATATATCACTCGACCCATTCCGATGATTATTTGTGGTACCTGATTTTGCGTAGAAAACAAAAACAAAAAAAACTTAAGCACCCGAATAGAAAGTTCCTCACATTTTTCAAATGATCGGAACAAAAAACTGTCATTTGTGCCAACGAAAAAAACAAAAACCAAAAAATATATAATTCTTCAATTTGACTCAAGGCTGTGCAGCTAATTTGTCAGGGTTATAAAGTCTGTGGTCAAAAAATGACAAACGACAGATTATTTTTGGTAACAATTTCCTGTCGGATATCATATTCAGCCTGTTCTGATTTATTAGCAAAGCTCGCTAAAATTGGGAGAAAAATTTTCCTTGTTTTGTTTAAAATGCAAAGCTATGTGACTGCAGCTCCATAAAAATAGATTTAGATGACTATTTCTACAAAAATGAACAAAGCTATCAAAAACTCATCTCCTATCCTTAAGTAAACAAAGAATATTTTTAGACTGAACCTGGGTTATGTACATGTATAAAATATCCATTACGAAGGTCAGTCTCAGTAACATGCCGAGGGCGATTCTGATTGTCAAATATTTCGGAAGGGTTTGGTTACATTTCAAGACATCCATTTTTGGGCAGTCAACCCGTAAATTAATCTGAAGACATATTTGGCGCCAATATATTTTAACTTTGAGCCTTAGAGGAGGGCGATCAAAAAAGCTGTGATCAAAAAAAGTGATCAAAAGAGTAATGAACGCAAGTAAACATGATCGCTTAAAAAAAGTTGACAATATTTTCAATTTTATTTTGAAAAATCATCTTTTTCCTCCTCAAAAAATTCTGCTTACACCGCTTGTTAAACGTATATCATATTTTCTCAACTCTGACAGAATTTACAAAAAATATAAAACAAAGTTGGCGTAATTATATTCGGTTCACAAGTTGGATTGAACTTGGAACATAAATTGAAGATCATGATTTGCGGCAGCCGAAACAGTTTGAAATTAATTGCGATAACTTCTTTTATGAAAATCACAAATGGCTCTCAACTTTCAGTAATTACAAACCAGGAAACCGAGAAATTTTCCCACAGGTTAAAAAAAGAAGTTCATGCTATCTTATCATATAACCCCAATTTGACTCGAAACAACAGCAAGTCAACAGCAAGCTTGCAACAAAATTCCTATCTCAGATGATCCTAAAAGGCAGCAGCAGATATGATAAAATGCATTTTTTCAAAATAAAATGATTGTTCCTCAGTTTGTGATATACATTTCAAATAAGTAGACGAAGTATTAATGTTTTCAAAAATTAACATTGCCAATTAAAGTTTGGGAAAAAGAATTGAACGGTCAGAATATACTGGGTAGACATTTAGTGGGCATCTAATTTGCCCTTTGCCTATCTTCTTCAGATAATACGTAAGCTTACCAGAATTTAATTGCTTAATTGTTTGATTTTTTTGTAGATGTATTTTATGTCTGACGAAAAAAATTCGTTCTTTTTTTCTCGAACGCAAATAAACATAAAAAAACCGACTTCTTTCGAAACATGCTTAACTTTCAAAATTCAAAAAAAAATAGATGCCCTTCAAGCTATTTGAATTTCTAGATCGATTTATGACTGGCGTTTTTTTGATAACATTACCCCAACTTGAGAAAACCGGATCAACCGGTAAAGTTTTTGTTTCGCTGGAAATCTAAAAATTAAATCCCCACGTTTTTGCGCCATTTCCACGTTCGTATTTGGAGAAAGTTATTTACGTCACTTTCAGCAGACGAGTTTCAGAGTTTCAATTGAACTCAAAAAATGCATATATACCTAATTATCAACTATCTATTGACTCAGTTCTATTCTGGCGCCAGAATTACTTATTATTTATTATAGCAGTTTAAAGAGAACTTAAAAACTGTGCACGCAGAAATGTATTGTTTCGCGGCTGGAAATATAATTTCTTTTGGAGACTTTTTCATTTGAAAAAGACCTAAATAACTGTCCTCAACTCGTCAGTGAAACCTAGTTCCCAGTTGCTGTGCTATTTTACTGAAATTTTACCATTCCAAAATTAAAACAAAACCAACAGACAGTTGGAAAAGAGTCAATGAACGCAAATAAACAGAAAAAAATACTGACTGTTTTTTGAAAAAAAAACGTCAGCTTTCGAATTTCAAATAAAAAAGTATATGGCCTTAAGGTTCTTTGAATTTATAGAACAGTTTAAAATTAAAGTTTTTTTGATAAAATAACCCATTTTGAAAAAACATGATCAATAAGTAAAATTTCTATTTCGCTGGGAAATTTGAAAATTAAACTCCACTTTCGAAACTAGAAACAAATCACGTTTTCGCGACTTTTACACTTTTGATATTGGATAGTGGCGTTTGCGTTTCTTTTCAACAAAGGAAATGAAATGAAAATAAAAAGAAAGCAAAAGTCAAACTGCGACAAAGTAAATTTGAGCCTGAACAAAATATCAGACTTTTCCAGAAAAGAAACCCAAAAAATCATCGCGACTTTTATAAGAGTCTGAATTAAGTCTTCGTGAAAAAAAAATTCTTGTTTTTATAGGTTTTTTTTCAGATATGGACCTCGCATTAAACTTCGTTAGAATGAAAAAAAGTAGCCGCTGATTTATCCAACAAAACATCTCAAAAACTGAACTTAATAAACATAGACCACAGATGGTTGGAAATGTGTAAGCAAAAATACAGAAAACCAAAATAAAAATATTTAAAAGATTTAAAACTAAACTTTTGTAGCTAAATAAAGTTGCATAAACATGATATTATTTATCCTGAAGATATTCGAACAATCGTCGTTTATAAACTAGATGCATGATTTCCATTAAAACAAGCCTTTTTCATCAGTATTTTATGTCAAGGTTTTCAAGGTAGTATGCAGTTTCCGAAAAACCACAATCCCGCAGCTAAATTTAAAAGCCCGAGGAGAAAGTAGGAAAAATGGGAAGAAGAGAAACGGTAGATTTTAAGGGGCTTTTTAAAAACAGAGACGGCCTATTAAATTATTTTTGTCCAATGAGCTTGCAGTTTGATAAATGATTTACAGTTTTAAGTTGCTTACACTTCATAATTTTTTTCACTTGATTTTTCTGTGTTTTTAAACAATTTTAAACAGCACACAGGAAATTGCATGTCTAATCGGATTTTGAGTGAAAATATCAGAAAAAACTTGACGCAATAAGCTTTCATATTTTCGTAAGCTGGGATATACAAGGTACCACCTCTTCATAGTTCAGTAGAAAGATGTGAATTTCAGAAAAAATAAAGATGCGTTATTAAAACCATAAGCCAATCAAAAATTGCGTGTCAAATCTGTCAACTTAACATAAATTCTTACCATCTCATTTACTGATTCTCAGTAGCATCAAAAAAACTTCGCTTAATAGCATACTTTCTCATATCTCCCAAAATCAAAAATTGCCAATCAAAAATTGCGTGTCAAATCTGTCAACTTAACATAAAATCTTACCACCTCATTTACTTATTCTCAGTAGCATCATAAAAACTTCGCTTAATGGCATACGTTCTCATATCTACCTAAAAATCATTTTAAGCCCAACTAAATATATTACCAAAGAAGAATTCGTACAATTTTTCCGGGGAGACATTTTGCAGTTATATTTTGTTCATTCCCATTAGTTATGTTCTCATCGCCATTTGCTTAAGACCTTATTTTGAATTGAGGATGAAGCTTATATTTCAGCTACAATAAAATAACATCATTCTTGGTGACACCCCTACAACCCAAATCAACCGATAAACATGAACGACCTTCAAGCGCAGGCGAATAACGACTCACACATAGTTTTGAGAATGGAAAAACTTACAAATAACGCGCGCTACTTCAATGACTCAAAAGGCAGCTCGGACGTTCAGATGGGCGGTTCCATGGCCTCAAACGGATCGAACGAACCTGAAGGAAATTACCTTCAACCTTCCGCTTTGATGTATCCACCGATTTTTACCATCGGCATTATCGTCAATTTGATCGTTTTTTGCACTTTTTATTCAGCCGGTAAATTAAGTAAAATTGTTGTCCTTGTTTGCAATATGGCAGTTGCTGATTTCTGCATGTTATTGACCGGTAGTTATTTGCAGTATTACCAAGTTTTATCTCTCGGAAACGAAACTTTGTGTCAGGTTATGAATGCCGCCGACATCGCTTTTCTTCACGTGTCGGCTTTTACTATTGTCGTCATAGCTTTCGAGCGTTTTATACGACTCAACTATCCTCATTTTATAGTCCACGAGAACAGCTATTATCCCGAAGTTTTGGTGTGCGGCATCATTTGGATTCTGGCGGCTGCCGCCGCTATGCCAGTGGTATACCACGGTGGATTCGATGGCGAGAACTGCAACAACAGTATGGCTGAGAACTTTTCCAGGGTCTATTTTTCTGTGATTTTCTTCACCTCCTACATCGTTCCAGGGGTGGTAGTTGGTCTTCTGTACACGTCAATCATAGTGAAGACATGCTCTTCAGCAAACGCACAAGTTCTGCAACCGATAAACCAGCATAGAATCACCCAAATGCTGGCTGCGATAATAGCCCTGTTTTGGCTATTCCACATGCCGTTTTGGTACTGTCTTATCAAAACCATGTGGTTCCGGGAACCAAGTGAACATTTCACGTACGCCGTTGTGCTTACATATCTAAACGCCACAACAAACCCTTTCATGTACTTCATGTTACGAACATACCATTGCAGAGACTTCATCAAGTGTTTCTATATCAGAATCCGATTTATCTGCCCATGTAAAAAAGCCGCATCCGGTAGCCGCAAAGACAACAACGACAATGACGCCGACGACGATGACGATGATTTCCAATACGCATGCGACAATACACAGAAAACGCCCTTCGATGCACGAAAATTATCCCATCAGAATCGAACCCCAATCAAGTTTTATGATTTGAATGGAAAGAAAAGCAGCTTGGAGAAAAACGTCGGCATTCTTACTCAGGATCAACAGATGAGGTTACATATAATTTCTGAACAAGCTGAAATCTAGAAAATGAGAAAACATTTCAAAAATAAAAAGATAAGACAGCTGTAAAAAAAAAACAACAAATTTTGTTTAAAAACGTTCAGAAGAAAAAACTAAATATAAAAAGATAAATGTGTTCCAGGTTTAACAAAGGTCAACAAGGTCAACCTCAAGGAGTGTACGGACACCAAACTCAAGTGGCCACAGTGGGGGCTAGAAAGAACCTCCAGGTACCTTATGGCCATGCTGCAAACTACGTGAAACAAGAGCCAGTTCTCATGGCCAAAAAAGTGGCAATATATCGACGACCAATTCATGAAACTGGCCTTTAGGCTAACAACTTTGTCGTTTCAATGACACTTAAATGGGCTTTCCGAAAAATCAGACGACATAACGAAACACAGTTTCAGCATGTTGGCTCAAAGATTGACAAAAATGTTCAAAGGAAAAAAACACGAACAGATACAAATTTGCTTAGAAAAAAATTAGATTAGAAATTAATGTCCCAAATTCCGCTGTGCGGAATATAATTGTTTTAGAAAAATTATACTTAATCAAATCTTGTTCAAAAACCGCTGTGCGGGATATTTTATATTTATCATCCAGGACATTTGTAAATTACTGCAGTTTCCCTATAACACAATAATTAAAATTTGAGTGTCGGATCTTTGTTACAATAGTCAATGACAAAGTTGCTTGTATCAGGGCCAAGCCCTGAAAATTCCAACAGCCATTCACCGTCTTTAAAACAATTTATGAAACCATCAACTAAAAACTGATAAAATGTTCAAAAAATATATTAGAAAAAATCCACCCACAAGCAATACCAAGTACAAAATGAAAAACTTAGCGTCTAACAACGTTTTAACAAAACCACTCGTATATCAAAGCGAAGCCTTGATTGTTGCCGACTGCCATTTAGGGCAGACTTTTAAGTTTTTAGGTTGAAAAATTGACGAATTAGTCGAAAAAGTTTTTTTTTCTTCATTTTTTCTTATTAATTTATTCCCGGTACGCTAATATAAACTACAAAGGGATAAATTTAGAGTCTTTTATTCTAATATTACAACCAAATGACTAGCCTCAGTTCAATTTGGAACCTATTAATCCGCCGCTAGCGCGTGTTACAAGAGCGCAATATATCGCGCGTTAATTATCCAAAATTCGTCAAATTAGCAATTTCTTAACCTCCAAAACGTAACAAAAAACAACACGAGGTGAAATTTGTCTTTGAACTTCAGCTCTAGACAAAAATATCTTTTAGACGCTATAAAAATTCCGTCAAAAAAACCAATTCAAAGATAAGTTTACCTCCAGCTTCTGGCAAAATTTAGAGAAAAACTATTTCTGAAAAAAAGTTCGAACCAGTCAAATTAATAAACAATTTTAGCCGAGTACTTTGCATTCAGCCAAAAATTCATTTCCTCAATCTGCTTATCGTTCCTTCACTGAACGCGAACTGACCATAATGAAGACTTGGGGTTTTAATAATAAACATAGCCAATCGAAGATCGACACAAGTAAACATAAAAAAAACATTGAATTTATTGAAAAAAAAATCGAAATTTCGAAATTCAAAGAAAAAAAATGCCTTTTAAGCTCTTTGATATTCTGAAACGAATCATGAATAGTGCTTTTCTGATAACATTAACGCAACTTGAGAAAACTGCATCAACAGGTAGAGTTTTTATTCCGCTGGAAATCTAGAAATTAAATTCCACTTTCGAAACTAGAAACCGTCAACGAATTTTTGCGTCATTTGCACATTCGTATTTTGAGAGTGCCAATTATGACAGTTTCAGTAAATGAATTTCAATTGAACTCAAAAAGTGCACATATACCTAAGTGCATCATTATTTTAACACTTTCTCCTGAAAAAAAAGCAAAAAAAAAATCAGCAAGACCTATATAAGAGTCTTCACTACGATCATTACTATTGAACACAAATGCTTGTGTTAGGGCAAAACCCCGAATTTTCTGACTGAGTTTAAAATTTATGGAGCGTTCGCTTTTAAAAATAGGATCGATTTATCAAAAAAATGACAAAAAAAAATTTCGAAAGTTTTTTTTAAAAGCAATCCCCCCCACACACACATTATGCATTATTTTTGCATATATATTTATGATATTTTTGGCTTGTAGGAAATTGTTAGTTATGTAGGACAAATAGCATGCGTCAAGTCAATTTGGAACAGCTTCTGAGACGGGTCAAACCACCGCTTACGCGTTATTAGCACAAAAAATATCGCGCGTTAATTATCTTTAATGGTATTCACGATATATATTTTGGCGATTAACTTTGACACAATAAACTTTGACACAACAAATATTTTGGCCAAATTAGAAAGCATCGAATTCGGAGGTCAGTTTTTTGTCATACAAAAATTACCTGGTAACTTGATTGCAGTACATCGATAACAATGCTGACAAACTAAACATGTTTCCCACCAGTTGTGATGTACCACAAGGCTCAGTTCTTGGCCCCTTATTTTTTTCTTTAATATGTGAAGTTTTTTTCATAAATTATTGGAAAATGTAAGCCGGTTATTTGCTCATGGCAGTAAAATGTGATGATCATAAAACATCGGGTATTTTTCACCAGCATCTTAGAAAAAAGCTAAACAATGGTTCTAAAATAATCTTCTACCAATTATTGCACTGTCTTAAATTTTGTAACAATTAGTTATAATTTCGATATTTGTCTCAATGAAAACCACCCAGAGCGCAAATATTCTGTCACTAATAACAAAAGTTGTAAGAATAACAAATAGCACAGAATGCTGCAACTATAATATTAAAAAACTAAAAACAATTTTTTTCCAATTGCGACGATTTTTTTTGGTGCGACAATAGAATCTTAATAAAATTCTTGAGTGTTCATAGTAAAAGTAAGTTAAAAACATTCGACAACAGTTTTCCACATCAGTAACATGAAAAAATAAAAGCAATTTGAAAAACTTATTTTTTGACAACGTATTTGATAACTTATTTCACTATACAAAAACTAAGTAATAGTAAATTTTTCAAGTTTAAAACTAAAACTAGCAATATTACGCTTATTACATATTAAACTAAATAATTTTACTCGCCACTGGAATATGTTCCTGGAAATTTTCATATGTAGTTCGAATCACGCCGTGTTCGAATCACACGGCTCATTCCGATGATTATTTGTGGTGTCTGATTTTGCGTGAAAAACAAAAAAACATGGATAACAAGTTATTGTGCAAGTAGCACAGAAGTTTCCGAACATAGTTTTAAAAATTTCAAGAAAAAAAAGTTTTTTTTAAATTTAATGTGGTGTGAAAAAAGGTCTGACCTAAAACTAGAAAATAGTTTTGACCTAAAACTAGAAAATAGGAAATGTTGATGTCCATACTCGAAAAGACAAATTGGACAACAACTTATATAGAAAAATGGCTAGAAAAACAAAAAAAAAATTAAAAACTTATAAAAATCTTTTCAATTTGTTTGCAGAAAGTTTGTTTCTTTGGAATTTTTCATTTCAAAAATGACACTAAAAACTCCGAAACTAACTTTGCTTGCGTAAATCTAAGTTTTCATAACTTAAATTGAATAAATAATTTAATTTTAGTTTGCTCGCTCGCTTTCTTTGCTCGAAATTGAGCAAACAATCATAAATTTTAGACAGTTTTTCTCAAAACTTTCTCAAACTTTTTATGTCGTTTGAATCACGACTGAAAGGGACTCAAATTAATTCCGATGATTAATTGCGGTACCTGATTTGGTACATGTAGATAAACAAAAAAAACTGAAACAAAAGCGATTACAAAGTTTCTACCAATTTTCAATGGTCGCAACACAAACTGAAACACAGTCGAATGATAAGTTCTTCTCAATTTTCTCAGGTCAAATTAATGAGCTGAGTAAAAACGGGCTAAATACCTGAAACATGCTTCATACACAGACGCGAAGCTGGGCTTCGCAGACACAAGCAATGAAAATGCCAAACAGAGCTCTAAAATGGCAGAATAGGCAATAAGGAAAAGATTAACTATAAGCCTTGAGAAACATATTGTAGTGAGATTAGCAGCATCACGTATCACGTTCTCCCATTTGCTCCACAAACGCTTGTAACTTTACTTGCACTTGCCTGCAGTAAAACAGTTACAGTTTCTATGAAATTGCCAATGCTACGCAGCAAAAAATCGACCAAAAAATTATAACTATTTCAATGTTCCGGATTTAAACCTCGGACCTGTTGATTAGGAGTCTCACCTCCTCGCATCTGCGCCACGGTCTCTTAGAAGTAAGCTACTAGTGGCCCAGCTAATGCTGGATCCACTTGTTTTAAAATTTTTAATGAGAATCGAACCTACGATCCAGAGATTTAGAGTCTAACCACACAGCCACGGACGCTTAATAGGCAACAAACACAAGTAAAACAGCGAACAGTCGTTATGCAATTTCCAATGCTAGAAAAAAAATTTCAAATAAATGAACGCTTTGGATAAAAAGTTTTATTCGCTTAGAAAAAAAGGTTCCTATTAATACACTATGCTGATGGCTAGTGTAATCATAAGGTATTGACACGGAAATGAGTAATTTTCAAAAAATTGACTTTTCCTTAATGCATAAATTTTTCTCTACTAAAACATGGGAATATCCCTTTATGCAGCGAATATGTCCACACCCTGATCTTTAGATTGAGCCCTAGATATCAGATTTAGCTAGTTGTTTTCGAAAGTAGTGATGAATTTTTTTTAAAAAAAAAAACGGTAAGAACTAATGGATTTTCCAGAGTCTATATCAACTTTTCTACAAGTAAAAAGCGTGAAACAGATTGCACAGAAAAATCTAAGCACCATATTAGCTTGAATGTACTACCAACTCAGAAACAACAGGTTAGTTTTTGAAAAAAAAAGTTTCCAAAAAACAAGCTCAAAAATTGTACATTATCTAAGGCCATATTTTTCTCAAAACGCAAGGCATAGCCGTTTGCGCAGGGAAGACTCTTATAATTGATTGGTTTTCTTTCTGTTAAAACCTCAATCTCCAATTTGGTAGAATAGTTTTTAAGAAAATTCAAAAAACTTTAAATATTAACAAAACATTATAAAATGCCTCTTTGAGGCCATAATTTTTTTTCTACCAAAATTAGGGAATAGACGCTCAAAAGGTGAGACACTCATAATTTGTTCTTTTGATTGAAACATTCAATTTAGATTTGAGTTTGAATGAAATATCAACCTCAGAATCAGCAGGTTAGGTTTTGAAAAAAATTAAAAAGAGTCCAAAAAACGGGCCAAAATTCAAAAAATTGGACGTTGTCTAAGGCATGTTAGTTTTGAAACACAACGCATAACCGTGCACAAAGTTGGCATAACTAGCCACTTATCTTTTGGTCAAAACCTTAATCTCCGATTTGGCTGAGTAATTTTTCAGAAAACTCAAAAAATTTTAAGATTTAACAAAAGGTCAAAATAACAAAATGGGCTTGTTTGAGACCATAAATTGTTTTTACGGATTTTATGGAACAGCTGCTTAAAAAAGCGAGATTCCTGTAATTTTTTCTATTGAATGAAACCATCATCTCATATTTGTGTATTTAATATTTCCGAAAAAAAAATTCACAGATACGTCAAAAGTACCTCTATTAATAATTTCGAAGAGCGTAGAACGTGCGATAAAATGAATAGAGACTCACGAAGTATGCAGGCATATAGAATAGCAGCGGGTTTGGCACCTTGTTTTTGAAAATTCGCAGAGTAGGTTTTGAGAAAAGTGCAAAAAATTTCCAAAGTTTCGCAAGAAAACAACAAAAAACAATAAAACTCACATATTTTTATTATACCTGTTTCTTTCAAACAGGATCTTACACTAGCCAAAAATAAAGCAGTAAAATATGCTTTCAAATTACTTATGCTTAAATAGGTTTAAATATAATTAAATTGAAATATACCTAAGCGGTCTCCAAACCAAACCAACAGTCATAGGAGAAAAATGAGCTGGAACACGGCTATTCATTTATCTATTTTGTTAAAAAACCACGCAATCTAAATTCATTAATGAATACTTATTGGCTCCACCTGAAATTTCTGTTCGAAAATGGAATCAATTCAGTTGAAATAATCTTTTTGTCAAAATGCTTAAAATAACATCAACAGGTGGAATTCGGAACAGTTGTGTAGGTTATGTTGCAATAGGCAAAGAAGGGTGTTCAACAGTACCGGGACTAGAAAATTGTTAAACATGAAATTTGATGATATTTGGCGCTGTTGAACTGCATTTTTTCGACACTTTTGTACTTCGGCACTGATGTACTGCTTTCATTGGAGAACATTCTACAGCTAACTGAACTTTACTGCATTGCTGAACCTATTAGGTAAATTAATCCTGCGTAAAATAGACTAAGTTTGATTGGAACGCTCTAATTAAAGGCCTTGCTTAAAAATTCGTTGTGAACATACAGGGCCACAAAAAGAGAAAATAATTTTTTTGACGCAAGTTCACATTATTTTGAACTTCGTGGCATTTTGAATGATTATTGAATCCTAAACCTGTTAGCGAAATTTCCCCACGAAATTGCCCTTTTTGACTCAAGATTGCGAAAAAAACTCGTCGGTATAAAAACTACCAGAGCAAACAAAAAATCAGCCGAGCGGATAAAAACAAAGTCAGTCACTTTGTTTAACAACCAGAACAAAAATGAAATGAAACATCATATGTGCTGACGAGAAGTCATGATTCAATTTGACGGTAAACGCGAAAATTTAAACTCAAGAAAACCAAGAAAGCGTGGATTTTATTTAAAGTTTTTTTTCGGGTCATTTTTTTTCGGGTCATTGCATTCTTTGGAGAATCTGCGCATGATTTTTTTTTTGTTGAATCTAGGTTTGGAGGGTTATAAAAATGCCTCAAGTACCGATTGAATAGGGGAGATGACTCAATTGGATCCTATTTATTTTTCTATGTGCTAGGTATCGTTTTCTCCATTTTGACAACCCTAAAACAGTTCAAATAACCTATCAGCGCCATACAGGGTCAAATATACTATCAAAGCCACAAAAACAAGGATTCCAAAAAATAATCTCTTTGCCGAGAAAAATTGATCTGAATTTTTCTGTTTTTCATTCTAAAAGATACAAAATTTACAAATGACATGATAAAAGGCTGACCTCAGTATTTCTTTCTACTACAGTGTTCATGTTAATTCGGCTATTATAACCTCCCCTTTTGCAGTGTTCATCTAATTCAGTCCCATACAGTGCACGCCAGAACCTTTTATCTCACCACGCAGAAAAAAACTGCTTTCAAAAATTTTCTTGTAGCTTTTTAAAGACTATTTTCGGGACATTCTGTGCTACTTGCACAGTAAACGGCCATCCTTGTTTCGTTCTAGCTTTGAAGATTTCGTTTTAGCTTTGATACGAAGACTTCGTTTTATTATTCGAAGTCCCTTTAAGAAACTGAAATCTGACACCTTCTTACGATACCAAAAATATGAAGCTTCTTTCGTTTACATGCAAAATTTGAGATGAGTTATTTCTTTTTATTTTTTTTTTCATTTCTATATCAACAATTATGTAAAAACATCAAATTCAATTGAACTGAGATTGAATACAAGTTTGTCAAGGCTGAAGAAACCTCTCCCGCTTGACTATTGATTGAATTGCAATCATGATTGAATTGCGTTAGTGTCCTACGGCATTTTAGTACGGCATTACTACGGCTCCCTAAAAATAATTAAGAATTCTCAAAAGCTTATTAACTATTGTTGCCTTCTTTAATCGTTAATAAGGATGTCAAAATTTAATTAAACTCCGCCGCATTCATTCGATTGTGTTTATTCTTTGGGTCACCTCATGACTTTCGAAAGATCACTTTTTGTTTCGTGGGCGGTGGTGGCATTTAATATAATATTCACTAAAAGGCCGTCGTAAAAAACAAGTGGGTGAAATCTAGTTCAAAAAACTGCAAAGGATAATTGAAAAGTCTCAATCAGCAATCGTGAACTCTCAAAGGCGGCTTATAACAATTGCAGTGAATAAGTGAACTTTAAAAGCAATTTGCATTTTTCAAACTAGACACATTTTCATTCAACCGAAGTGTTGGCCGACAAAAACTCTCGTAAATGGGTTAGCATTAAAAACGAAATAATGACAGCCATAGCATCCATCGTCAGCACAGATATTAATTCAGCTACCATAAATTGACTTGATAAAAAAGGTGATTAGAAAAGACAACACGGCGCAGGACGCTGTTGTCTCTTGTTTTTTTTTCTTAACTATTCAACTAACTTCCGGAATTTCATGTCATAACCTTTAAATAAGGAAATTACACAACACATGAACTAGTATTTATTCAAACATTGAAAGAGAAAGTTTTAAAACTACACAAATGCTTCTGAGCCACAGAAGTCGATTTTTTTCGAAATTTCCAAAATTTCTGTCTGAACTCAAGAACAAATTGATCCTATAAAAAGATATCATAAAATGTCACATGAAGTGTTTGATGGCAATAATTTTCATTAACAAAAAAATCAACGAAACGAACCATCAGCTGTCAAATCTAGGAGAGCAGTGGCAGTTTTTTCGGCCTGCTTCTTTTCGGCCAGTTTCACTTTGCGAAGGTGATCGGCGTAGAAGTCCGTCAACTCTTTCGGTAGTCCTTGGCCCGCATCGCGAGGCGGCAACAAAATACAATTGTCTCGGTCCCAACCTTTCATCATCCTCAACGTTTTCTCCTCTTCTAGATGTTGATTGTCAAACTCCACTGAGTATATTTCAACAGGGAAGTCACTGGGATTCGCAACAACGACCTCCTGTTCGTCGCCAGCAGAGTGAGGTAGACACGGTCCGAACTCGAGGAAGTTTTTGGTGAAGTGAACCCCGAGTTCAAATCCGGATCCACTGCATTGTAAGCCCACTTTGGAGCTGCTGTGGGATATTTTGAGAGTCAGTCGCTCTTCGTATTTTTTCTACAGCACAAAACAACTTAAAAACAATTCGTAAAAGAAAACAATTTTTTTAATGTAAATTAAATTGATCATTACTTGACCTCAATTTTTTTTGAGATACAATTTATATGTCTTCTATCTATGCTCTTTGCCTGTACTAAAACTGGTCATTGCATGTACTAAAACTGGTCGCCACGCGTGAAACTATTGCGACGAATTTTTCAAATATGCAATATAACAGAAATTGAACGGTTTTTACATGCGACATGAATAGCTGGTTGACCTCATCTGATCAATATATTTGTAATATTTGGTAACTGACGTCACTATAAGAACCTGTTGCAGCGGCATGAATTTAATCTGCACATTATATCTCTGTCCTGGCATCAACACACCGGCACTCGGGATGACTTCAAACACATTGACCACCCTTCTCTCTTTCTCCTTCTTCTTTTTTATCTTCCAAGGCTGGTTAGTCGTCGACCAATCATCTCTCTCCTTGTTCGGCTTTGCGCTCTCCGCTGATTGGCTAACGACTACCCACTCGCAAGGCACTCGTTTGTGGTTGAAAAATTGGACGGTGATTATTTTGCACTGCGAGCAAAGCACTTGGCCGAAGTCTAGGACACTATCAGAGATGGTCATGCTAGGCATTGTCACATGGGCTTTGAGAATGAGCGCAGAAGAGGGTCCGTTTTGAACCTGAAACAAAGACTGTCTTGTACCAATTTTATACACGGATATGACGAATATATAGATTGCTAGAAGATTAGATGCTCCGCTTTTGAACTTCGAATTGAGATTTGCATACAAACTATTTTTGACAAACTTCAACACAACCAACAGCCAACAACTAATTATATAATTCAAAGGCTCAGCCAACAACTAATTATATAATTCTTGGTTGAAAGACGCTTATTTACCACAATTGATTCGTTACAAGAAGCGAAATCTATCCTTTTGCACTTTATATGGCGTGTGGGGGGATGAGTTTCATGAAAAATTTCAAATTATAGAAAAAAAAGTTTTCTTTTTATTTTATTACATTTAACTTTTTAATGTTATTACTGCCCCCATAAACCTTGAAAGGCAGTCAAAACATTCGGGGCTTCGCCCTGATACGAGCAGTCTTGTTTTGAACTTTAAAAATGACATTCACAATGAAACTAAAATTTCGGAGAATTTTTCCCCTTGCCACAGCGTGATTTGGGCGCCGCTTGGAAACTGAAATTGAAACTCAGAGGCGAATCTGAGCTTCGCGTCACTTAAGTTACAAAAAAAAGTCAAATAAGACTGCTCGTATCAGGGCGAAGCCCTGAATGTTCCGACTGCCTTTTACGGCTTATGGAGCAGTAGTAACATGTAATTAAATGTAATAAAATAGAATGAAAAAAAATTTTTTTCTAAAAATAATTTTTTTTAAATCATCCCCCCACACGCCAGTACAAAAAAAATAGATTTCGCTCATTGTAACATTTTTCTAAAATTTTTTCTAAAATTTGATTTTTTTTGAAATCATCTTTCCACACGCCATATAAAGTACAAAAGAATAGATTTCGCTCATTGTAACAAATCAATTATGGCAAATAAGCTTCTTTCAACCAATTTGGAACGATTTCTAACACGGATTAAATATTCGCTTACGCATTAATAGCGCGAAATACATAGCGCGTTAATTGTCCCAAATTGGCAAAGTTTAAACCCCCATAATTTTACGAAAAATGATCACAGGTGAAATATCTTTTCAAATTTAAACTCAGGACAACAATAACTTTTGAAAAAAAAATCCGTCAAAAATGCCTAGTTAAAAAGTCGAAGTTTGTCTGGAGAAAAAAAACCATCTCGAGCCCAAATCTTCCATTACTTTCGTATCGGAAGTCGGAACAAAGACAAACGATAATATCTCAAATGAAAAGCGAAAACCTTGAAGGTTTCTGTTGAAGAAATCGTAAACAAAATAATCAAGAAAAAAATGTTTGCAAATTTTATAGAAAAAAATTACCCAAAACATAAGAAAAATTCGGGCTAATTTAACTTCGTTTATATGCAATAGATGGCAACGATAAGAAAAAAAACATTGGTAAAAAATCGAGACCCAAACATTCCTAAAATTACTCAAAAACTTTGCTTAAAACCTTGCAATCAGACAAAATACATTTCTACAAGAAAAATTGGGGATAGAAAAACCTTTTTGGTTATATGCTCAAATTAGGCAAATTCATAACTGAAAAACATCGAACAACCGAAAAAAAAAGATCTTTTCTAGGACACAAAAATGGATGGCAGCCAAAATAACTTTTAGCCATCTTAATTTGTTGCTTTTATGTTCCATTTAACCATGTCCGATTGCTCCAATCACAGAAAATGGGAAGGAGCTTTGTCTTCGAGTGTTTTAGTTTCTATATTTCGAACCAAGCAGAAAAAAATGTCTGAAAAAAATGTCTAAACCGGCTACAAATTTTTGCTTTTTAGTCTCATTTGGAGAGGGAAGGGAGTGAGTAGTGATCGCAGAGCCCATATTGAGTTATAAAAGAACTTTTAGCTCAACTTAGCCATTTTTTAAATCTGGCACTTTCCCAGCATGAAACTTTCATGACAATCAAAAAATCTTTCATCAAAACTTGAAAAAAAAAGTGTCAGAAAACACAATTTTACTTTTCGATTTTGTTGAAACAATTGTCATAGATTATTGAATCCAGTTAAAGCTTCTACACGCTATGTTTTGTCTCTCTCTCGCTCTCCGCAACAAGTGTAACAAATTGTTTAGTAATTAATAACTGTGGCTGAAACCTTGTGTGCTACTTGTTAAAATCTGGATTGGTTTTTTCCGCTTCGTTCATCAGTAGGTTGAAACGAATGCAGGGGCGTTTTCAGCAATGTTATAAGATTTCGGGTCCAATTTAAATGTTCCTCCGCTAACGAGGAGATTTAAGAACTATCTAAAAGCATCACTATATCACTATCGCTGAAGCTAACTATTCATTGACGGCCCTTTTCCACTATAGAACCACAAAACACTACCAATGGTGGATGGAAAAATAAAATTGCGACCAGCAGGAATTGGGCAATTAAATTTTTGTTACGACCATTGAAAATGGGGAGAAACTTTGTCTTCGAGTATCGAGTGAGCTTTAGTATTTCACCTTTTTTAAACGTAAAATTAGGAATAACAAATAATCATCCGAATGGTTCAAATGATATGTATATATATTGAATCCTAAAACATTCCTAAAATTACTCAAGAACTTTGCTTAAAACCTTGCTATCAGACAAAATACATTTCTACAAGAAAAATTGGGGATAGAAAAACCTTTTTGGTTATATGCTCAAATTAGGCAAATTCATAACTGAAAAACATCGAACAACCGAAAAAAAAAATCTTTTCTAGGACACAAAAATGGATGGCAGCCAAAATAACTTTTAGCCATCTTAATTTGTTGCTTTTATGTTCCATTTAACCATGTCCGATTGCTCCAATCACAGAAAATGGGAAGGAGCTTTGTCTTCGAGTGTTTTAGTTTCTATATTTCGAACCAAGCAGAAAAAAATATCTGAAAAAAATGTCTAAACCGGCTACAAATTTTTGCTTTTTAGTCTCATTTGGAGATGGAAGAGAGTGAGTAGTGATCGCAGAGCCCATATTGAGTTATAAAAGAACTTTTAGCTCAACTTAGCCATTTTTTAGATCTGGCACTTTCCCAGCATGAAACTTTCATGACAATCAAAAAATCTTTCATCAAAACTTGAAAAAAAAAGTGTCAGAAAACACAATTTTACTTTTCGATTTTGTTGAAACAATTGTCATAGATTATTGAATCCAGTTAAAGTTTCTACACGCTATGTTTTGTCTCTCTCTCGCTCTCCGCAACAAGTGAAACAAATTGTTTAGTAATTAATAACTGTGGCTGAAACCTTGTGTGCTACTTGTTAAAATCTGGATTGGTTTTTTCCGCTTCGTTCATCAGTAGGTTGAAACGAATGTAGGGGCGTTTTCAGCAATGTTAGAAGAAAAAAAAAGATCTTTTCTAGGACACAAAAATGGATGGCAGCCAAAATAACTTTTAGCCATCTTAATTTGTTGCTTTTATGTTCCATTTAACCATGTCCGATTGCTCCAATCACAGAAAATGGGAAGGAGCTTTGTCTTCGAGTGTTTTAGTTTCTATATTTCGAACCAAGCAGAAAAAAATGTCTGAAAAAAATGTCTAAACCGGCTACAAATTTTTGCTTTTTAGTCTCATTTGGAGAGGGAAGGGAGTGAGTAGTGATCGCAGAGCCCATACTGAGTTATAAAAGAACTTTTAGCTCAACTTAGCCATTTTTTAAATCTGGCACTTTCCCAGCATGAAACTTTCATGACAATCAAAAAATCTTTCATCAAAACTTGAAAAAAAAAGTGTCAGAAAACACAATTTTACTTTTCGATTTTGTTGAAACAATTGTCATAGATTATTGAATCCAGTTAAAGCTTCTACACGCTATGTTTTGTCTCTCTCTCGCTCTCCGCAACAAGTGTAACAAATTGTTTAGTAATTAATAACTGTGGCTGAAACCTTGTGTGCTACTTGTTAAAATCTGGATTGGTTTTTTCCGCTTCGTTCATCAGTAGGTTGAAACGAATGCAGGGGCGTTTTCAGCAATGTTATAAGATTTCGGGTCCAATTTAAATGTTCCTCCGCTAACGAGGAGATTTAATTACTATCTAAAAGCATCACTATATCACTATCGCTGAAGCTAACTATTCATTGACGGCCCTTTTCCACTATAGAACCACAAAACACTACCAATGGTGGATGGAAAAATAAAATTGCGACCAGCAGGAATTGGGCAATTAAATTTTTGTTACGACCATTGAAAATGGGGAGAAACTTTGTCTTCGAGTATCGAGTGAGCTTTAGTATTTCACCTTTTTTAAACGTAAAATTAGGAATAACAAATAATCATCCGAATGGTTCAAATGATATGTATATATATTGAATCCTAAAACATTCCTAAAATTACTCAAGAACTTTGCTTAAAACCTTGCTATCAGACAAAATACATTTCTACAAGAAAAATTGGGGATAGAAAAACCTTTTTGGTTATATGCTCAAATTGAGCAAATTCATAACTGAAAAACATCGAACAACCGAAAAAAAAGATCTTTTCTAGGACACAAAAATGGATGGCAGCCAAAATAACTTTTAGCCATCTTAATTTGTTGCTTTTATGTTCCATTTAACCATGTCCGATTGCTCCAATCACAGAAAATGGGAAGGAGCTTTGTCTTCGAGTGTTTTAGTTTCTATATTTCGAACCAAGCAGAAAAAAATATCTGAAAAAAATGTCTAAACCGGCTACAAATTTTTGCTTTTTAGTCTCATTTGGAGATGGAAGAGAGTGAGTAGTGATCGCAGAGCCCATATTGAGTTATAAAAGAACTTTTAGCTCAACTTAGCCATTTTTTAGATCTGGCACTTTCCCAGCATGAAACTTTCATGACAATCAAAAAATCTTTCATCAAAACTTGAAAAAAAAAGTGTCAGAAAACACAATTTTACTTTTCGATTTTGTTGAAACAATTGTCATAGATTATTGAATCCAGTTAAAGTTTCTACACGCTATGTTTTGTCTCTCTCTCGATCTCCGCAACAAGTGAAACAAATTGTTTAGTAATTAATAACTGTGGCTGAAACCTTGTGTGCTACTTGTTAAAATCTGGATTGGTTTTTTCCGCTTCGTTCATCAGTAGGTTGAAACGAATGCAGGGGCGTTTTCAGCAATGTTATAAGATTTCGGGTCCAATTTAAATGTTCCTCCGCTAACGAGGAGATTTAAGAACTATCTAAAAGCATCACTATATCACTATCGCTGAAGATAACTATTCATTGACGGCCCTTTTCCACTATAGAACCACAAAACACTACCAATGGTGGATGGAAAAATAAAATTGCGACCAGCAGGAATTGGGCAATTAAATTTTTGTTGCGACCATTGAAAATTGGGAGAAACTTTGTCTTCGAGTATCGAGTGAGCTTTAGTATTTAACCTTTTTTTAAACGTAAAATTAGGAATAACAAATAATCATCCGAATGGTTCAAATGATATGTATATATATTGAATCCTAAAACATTCCTAAAATTACTCAAAAACTTTGCTTAAAACCTTGCAATCAGACAAAATACATTTCTACAAGAAAAATTGGGGATAGAAAAACCTTTTTGGTTATATGCTCAAATTAGGCAAATTCATAACTGAAAAACATCGAACAACCGAAAAAAAAGGTCTTTTCTAGGACACAAAAATGGATAGCAGCCAAAATAACTTTTAGCCATCTTAATTTGTTGTTTTTATGTTCCATTATATATATCGTGAAGCTTGTTTAGTCGTAATTAGAACCACAAAAAAAATTCCGAAGAATTTTCTCTTTGTCGCTTGAGAAAAAGAGAAAAAAAACTGTTAGAAATTTTGGTCTAATTTCGAGCGAAAAAATAGAGCGAGCAGGCTTATTTTGTTTTTAAACCAAAATCAGTGACCAGAAACAATCATCGGAATGGGTCAAATTAAATCATATTAAAAGCCTGTTTAGTCGCAATTTAACAAAATTTAAAACTTTTTGAAAAGTTTCGCAGTATTGAGAAAAACAGGTTCAAAAACAGGTTCAATTTTTTTTCAAGTAGTAGAAATTTGATAATGCAATTGAGCGATTTCTTGGTTAAAAAAAACCTTAGAAGTATTCTGCAAAAAAATTGGTGTCGTTTATGACTAATTCACTTAAAGTCTAGGCGCTCAAAATTTTATGAATAGTCGGAACATTTCATTTTGTGCTCAGCAGGAATTGGGCAATTAAATTTTTGTTACGACCATTGAAAATGGGGAGAAACTTTGTCTTCGAGTGAGCTTTAGAATATAATTAAATAAAAAATTTTATTCCCAAAACGTATTTAAATCTGCAGCTCCGGGTTATTGGTAACCAATTTCAGAACTAATTTGTGATGAAATCAGGAGAACAGGCACTATTTGAGACTAATGGTATCACAAAATTCACAGTGGAGCTGAAATCAAGGCGCCAAATTTCCCCCTCAAAATGATTCTTTACAATTTTTTTATCTTCATCAACTGCACATTATCTATAATTTGTAAAGAACCGTTTTAATATGCAATAGAACTCATGCACTTTTAGAGTTTTTAATCAGTTTTACCGCATAGAAAATCAAATTTTCCGCTATTTAACAGATCAGCAAACCATATTATGTCATAATTATTTCAGTTGTGTCTATTTTTAACCCCGGTCCTACTCAATGCAGGACCAACCATGGGAGAAAGAGATGTCACCCATTCCACTATAGCCGTCCCACCTTGAGGAGGCGTAAGACACTGAGACCCCTCCAACCGTGACCGAAGTGAGATTCGAACACACTCATGATCTGAGTAATTTTACTTCACGATTAATTACAATTTTGTTTGCGAATGACTAAAAGATTTTGAATAAATCAGAGTAAGATGAGATTTTTCATGCTTCTCAGAAACTGATTGAGTAAAAATTAGAAAGAAAAAGCTTGAAACTTTCATTTCAAGATTGCACCCCCTTCCAACCAGTCTTCTAAAAATTACATTCAATCCCCCAACCACTGCGATTATTATATCACGGGAGGCCTACTAATTCACTGAATGAGATATGATGGAAAACACCCATAAATTATTTCTATGCCGAAAGAGGTTTTTTCCCGATTTCTAAAATAGTAGACAATTCTCAGCGAATAAGTAACATAAACACAATGAATTTTCATTGCATTGGATGAATTGACAGCATTTAACTCGTGTAATTGCAGTAAGATAACAAGTGCTTAAGATGAACGTTGAAGACGCAATTACGCTGAAGCATTTTGGGTCTTCAATACGATCTAATTTAAGAACAGAAAAAGAAACCATTAATTTCAAAAGATAAAATTTCCAAATCAGAAATGCATGATAAGGTTGCAAACACTATACCGCATTTGAACCTGTTTTTTTGCACTTATTGGGCATTTCAGTTTTGACTCGGAACAGAAAAAAAAACAAATCAAAAAAGTTTTCGCCATGCCGAAAAACAAAACAATCTGAATACTCCAGAATCTACAAAACAATCTGAATCTTGTTTTCCAGGCTGATCATTTCAAGTAGTTTATTATTAATCAGTTATTTGTATTCTTCTTATTGTTTTATATAGAATTGAATGGATATATAATTCTTCTTGATGTCAATACAAAAATCGTTTTTGATCCGACTTGCGGAGAAAGTAAAGTGACTTTGATGCTTGATGTATTTTTTATTCAGACCAGTTTCGGCGATCGCCATAACAACTTTAAGCGGAAAAATCTCACGTCCAAAGAAGATAACAACTCTCTGAGTTCAAATTTATTTGGATTTTTTTACCTGCGATCTATTTTTTGTTATGTTCCAGTGGTTTAAAAAAATTCCAAAACGGACGAAATCCTGAAACAACTTAAATGCATTTTTCAGATTTTGTCCATCTCAATTTATTGTTTCGACTTTTAAAAACAGTGTGAAATGTTAATGCTTTGTTTGGCTTTTCTTTCAGTTATTTTTCGACTTCTTGAAATAGCAATTTTTATAGCGATCTTACTAACCAGCAGAAATTACGATTCGTTGCCTTTCTAGATTAGCTAGAACTTTTTTCGGACTTTCGAAGAAAACGGAGTTTATGCTGGGACCGGTTTTTTTATTCAGCAAATTTTCGACTTTTTAATTACGCAATTTTGAAGGAAAATTTTTTGTACCATCTGAAAGAAATTGTTGTTTGCAACTATGATCATTTTTCATAAAATGATGACGGTTTATAAATTGCTATTTTGGATAAGTAACGCGCGATTTGCGTTATGTAACACGCACAAGCTGCAGATTAAAATGTTCCCAATTGAAATTAAGCAAAAAAAATTTGGTCATATCAATAGCTTATGAGACGCTAAGTGCATCTTTTCGTACTTTAAATTTCCTTAGTTTTTATAGATGTTTCAAACAAAATCGCCCTGATATACCAGCAGTCTTGTTATGATTTAAACACAGAGGCGATGTTGCAAATCGCAAACACAAGCAAAAATATGACCGATAACGCTACTGGGAACAACTGAATGAGTAAAACTTTGAGTCTAAAAAATTTCTTAAGTGAAGCACGCTAATTATGAGTCTACATAATTGCTAAGTGACGCAAGCAAATTATGGCACATTAGCAGAACAGTCAGCTAGAAAAAGGAGTTTGCCAACTAACATGCCTCAGTTTATAGAGCGGACGCATTTTAACTAGCATACGAAAAAGTTCATTAAAAACATCCGATCCTGCCCAGGTTCCAACCCTCTTATTTTGTTGCGGGTCTTCTTTCCTACCTCCACGCTACAGATCCATGATACATTGAAGCTAAAATGCTATTTTTGACACAAAAGTCTGCGTTAATATCCTTAGCATTGCCTGTACTTAATAGCTGGTTATTGATCAAAATGAAAACTTTCAAAATGAATACATTTAGTCGCAACAATATTTGCGTCACAACATTATTTGCGACTTAGGTTAAAGAAAACAGAGAGTTCATACTATAACACAAGCTTTGCTTGTAAAACAAGTATGAGAAAAATTAGTTAAATTAGGCGATATTTTTTCTCATCCATTCTTACGGCAACATAGCTTGAAATAAGGAAACTTTGTGGAAATTATTGTTTGCTAATCACGCATTGAACTATTTCATGTTCAAAGAACTGCGAATCAAAAACAAATAAATTTTAGAGTGGATTTTCATTAATAGCAAATTGTTCATTTTGAAAACACGGATTTATCGTGATTTTAAAATTTATGATAAATACATTTCTCAAATTGTCAAATGCTAAAACGCATAAACAGTACCTTCATTAAAACTACGCGAAAACACTGAACGACTTTAGGTGCGCTTTTATGAAATTACCTCTCTCCACTGAGCAACTACGCGCAAAAAATTACGCGCAAAAATTACGCGCGGCGAACTAGTATATACTCCAAATCATTCCAAAATGAAAAAAGATAGCCGTTTGCTGTGCAAGTAGCACAGAATGATCCGAACATTATGAAAAAAATAGATTTTTTTAAAATGTCTTCATATTAATGTAATTTTTAGTGGATGGCGTGATTTGAAAACTATACGATCGCATAGAGACTTAGTCATTTAGGCATGATCGACAAAATTTGTTTTCAAAAATGAAAACCAAACAAAACTTTTTAAAAAAATCTTTTTTGTTTGTGCAATAGTTTTTTTTTGAAAATATTTATTGTCAAATAAACGCTGAAATAAGTATCCAAAATTAGTTTTCTTGAAAGTAAAATCATGTTTTGAGAGCCTATAAGTATATAAAAATTTAGTTAATTTGCATATAACGAACGTAACCCGATTGTGTTTCGCTCGAAATTGAACTAAAAATCAAAAAATTTTAGAGCAGTTTTTCTCGACATAGAGAGAATCTTTTGAATGTCGTTCGAATTACGAAAGAAAGGGTTTTAATATAGTATACCACTCAACCTTTTCCGATGACTATTTGTGGTAGCTGGCTGACTTTGCGTAGAAACCAAAAAACAGAACAAAATTCAAAACAAACCCGGATACAAAATTTCTCCCCATTTTAATGGTCGGAACAACACGACTTTCCGTATTATCAGGGCCTTGAAGGTTCCAACTAGCTTTGGAGTAAAAATCGATTTCAACAAAAAACTTCAAAAAATCTTTTTTTAATTCAACCCCCACACGCTAGTACTATGTGATATATTGAAATTTTTGGGCCTGATTAAAAAGCAGCTTATGCGTTACTAGAATGAAATATATCGCGAGATAAATATCCTAAACTGTTAAAATTGGCAATTTTTCAAACCTTCATAACTTTGCGAAAAAAAAATCACAGGTAAAATAGCTTTTTAAATTTGGGCTGAAAATAAAAATATTTTTTGAAAACAAAAAAATATGTCAAAATAACAAATTAAACAGTCAAAATTTGGCTAGAGAGCAAAACCAACCCGTGCTCAAATTTTCCATCACGAAAGACGGAGACATAGCCAACAGTTAGTTAGAAAAAGAGTCAATGAACACAAGGAAACACAAAATAAAAACTGTCCTGATTTTTTGTATTAACTTCAGCTTTATCATTTCAAAAAATATATATATGGCTTTACGGCTTTGTGAGTTTTATCAAAATTTTATAATTGACTCTTTTTGATAGAATTAAGCCATTTTGAAAGACCTGGATCATATAAAACATAGCCAATACATGAGTAATGAACGCAAGAAAAATTTATGACTAGCGCTTTTTTGATAACATTAACCCATTTAGAGAAAACTGGATCAATAGGTAAAGTTTTCATTCCACTGGAATCAAAAAATTAAATTCCAGTTTCGAAACTAGAAATCGTTCGCGCCATTTCCACGTTCGTATTTGGAGAGTGCTATTTACGCCATTTTCAGCAGATGAATTTCAATTGAACTCAAAAAGTGCTTATATACCTAAGTGCATTCAAAAATGCATCTATAAGTATGAATGCACATCTGCAGTTATTAGAGACTTTTAAGAATTTTCCTGAAAAAAAAAACAAAAAAAATCAGCTAGACCTATATGAGAG